>NW_023416310.1:1800000-2310000 GCF_014176215.1 Rousettus aegyptiacus
GTGACTTACACACAAAATGACTGATGATTGTGTGTGGTTTGATGACAGTTTTGATGCCATGTTCTCTGAAGCAGATTCTGTAACCAAAACGTCAGATGTCAATATTTATAAAATAAGCGTGGTAATACATCTACCTAATTACGTCTCAAAAACATTAGGAAAAATGCAATAATATATGTGAAGTGCTTTGAATAACTTGCAAGAAAAAAGATGACATATAAACTCAAGATGGTGCTTCAGAGAATGATAATTTACTACGGGAGTTTTTCACCGATGGCTCTCAGCCCCACTTAAACGCACTGTCTGGAAACTGTTCAATAAATTCCCAGAAACGTGTAGATCAATCTAGATCAGCATACATGAGCAGATTCAACAAATCAAAGCCAATCTTTCTCTTGGGAATCGACCTCGAGATTGAAACGGTACTGCCTTGCGCTCTGCGGCACCCCGCCGTCGCCGGCGGGCCAGGACCCAAGCCCCCCCGCGGCGCCCCGCGGCCCGCTCGGCAGCACGCGCTTCCCCGTCCTCTTCTGTCCCCTGCCCCCCAGCTCCGCGCCCTACCCGTCTCCACAGACCCGTTGTGCTGGGTGCAGAAATGACTCTCGCCTGGAGGAGCCCGGCGCTTCCGCACCCTGGTTCTGCGGAATGCATGGTCCTTCGCCCTGTTTTTTCCCACACTTAAAATTTTCTGCTTGTCCTTCGATGCCTGACTCGGTGTCTTCTCCCCCAAGAAACCTTCATGACTCACTTGGGACGAGTAAAGGCGCAGTGCATGTTGATACCCTCACGACGTCCACGTCTCTGTGAAACTCGGGGTGCGTTTGGCTGTTCTCCCTACATCTCGCCAAATCCCTTGAGTCTTGATACCTTTGACAGTGAGGATGGGTTTGGGGTGCAAGTGTTGGGTCGAAAGGAATTACATTGCAGTGAAATAATAACACGCTTTAAAATTCAATGGAATTAACTCTGAGCAGAGAGTCTGAGAATTACAGTCTCAGTTACCCCGGCCCAACAAGCACACCTGCCGGGGAGCTGGCCGAAGGGCGGCTTCGTCCCTCAGCCCCGTGTCTTCAAGGGGCTCTTGCTTCATTAGGCCATCCTTGTGAAAGGAAGACATGATTTAGGGAAGAGAATATATTTTAGAAGACCACCTAGTTCTATTTTTCACTTTATATTTACTTCGTGTTTGAACAGCATTATAATAGCTTCGAAGCCTCTAGAACGTAAACTTGGCAGAACAGAAATGGCCTCTCGTGATGGCCGTAAAGGTCTAAAGTTACACGAAAGCAAGTTCTAGCATTTGCCATCTCTGATCCTCTTTGGGAGCTGACTGCACGACCAGCAGCGAACACGGGTGGCCAGGCCGAGGCGGAGCGATGCGGGCGTGGGGACATCCAGGGCAGGTACGGGCAAGGCCCAGCTGCGCACCCCCGGCAGCGTGTGGGACACGGGGTGTCGGTCAGGGTGGGAAGGGGTCAGAGGCCCTCTGCGTGATCCCCCAGGGAGACGGGACAACGACAGGAAATGATAACGACAAATGTCACTGCCCTTTCTTCGACCCTTACGTGGTGTCAGACACGATTCGTGAGCTTTTCCATCCGTTCTTACCCAACCGAGGACATTGGAGTCACCGGCCACCTCTTGCTTCTGTGGACAGGGAACCTCAGAGGGCTTGAGGATTTGACCAGGTTCACAGGAAGGGGGCAGCGGCGACGTCCTTTCTTCTCACGTCGTGAGCCGCGCCCCGGCTTCTCCGTGCGTGGGTGCCAGGACTAAAAGCAGGGTGTCCTCTCTGATCTTGGACATTCTCTGTGCATTGTCACATTAAGGGGGGGACGTGTAAGTATATGTTGACACGAAAAATTGGTTCCAAGCAAATGTCAATAAAATACAAGCGATCACACCATTTCCATCTTTTCCAATGGGATCTTTGTATTGATAAAATCTATAATTCTTCCATGAACAAGGGTTTCCACATGAAGTAATACTGAAAAGTGTGGGATGGTTTTAGTATTACTGAAATAAGACTCGTCTACTGCTTCCCTAACTACTGCGTGAATAAATAACAATATCGCACGTGTGTGAACACGGAGATACGGATTTACGAAGCATTATCATATGCATTAGCTCATTTGATATTTTCGGCAAACTGGATAAGTACACAGGGCAGGAATTGTCTGTTTTATAAATAAATGGAGTATAACGAGATTAACCGATGGTCACACCATGGAAAGACCCACCGAGTTGAGCGGGTCGGTAAGCTCACACCCACATCGGGCCCAGACCTGGGGTCCGAAGCCGGGACGTCAGGTGAGCCTTCCGCGTTCCGAACCGTCCACTACTCTCCGGCATGTAAGAAAAAATGGACTGCCTTCCGACTACATTCTTACCATTCTGTTTAATCAGTTACGGACAACTTCTTGGGGAGTGGGTCATGATCTAAAATAATTATTGGAGAGGGTCTCCAGGACTCTATTTTCTGGTTGCGATGGCCTCATCCCTTAGTTCTGAGAACCAAGTAAATCGAATGTTAATTACTTTTCAAGGAAAGTAACTTGTGTGAGCAAATCATGGCTGCTCAATTCAACCAGGAAGAACGGAAGACCCCTTGGGGGTGAGATGCAGAACCCCGCTCACGGAAGGAGTAAAAAACACACATCCACGCGGACAGGGGTTGTACGGTAAGATTTCTGGGTAAGTAGACTTTTTTGGTAAAAGGCTCCCAAGATGAGATTTTAGGTCTGCCCTGAACATGTAAACCCCGTGTACTGTAAAATTATTTTTCTTGAAGATTTGAATGTAACTGACACAACCGTATGGAAGTCACATTTCTGGAGTCAGAAGTGAGCTTCCGCGGCCCAGGTGGGACGGTCCATCCCCAGGGCTCCGGGACCCTGAGTGGCAGAGGAGCAGGGCAGGGCATTATGTACAGGTCAGGCAACGCTGGAGTTCAGGGGAAAAGCCGCAGGCTCCAGGGGCCCAGGGAGGAGCCGGGCCGGCTTCTCCGAGTCATGAGTAGGAGCCGAGCAGGTCAAGCGAGCCAGGAATGGGGGGGGAGTCGAGCAGCGGGGTCCTGGCTGCCTCCTTCGGCTCCTGCTCCTAGATCCCCAGGGGCCGGAGCCAGCCAGCCACCGCCAGGGGGACGGTTTCGGCCACGGCCAGGATCGTGCAGCTAGTCCATCCGCAACCTGTGTGGCTCACAGAATTCCACTTCTCGCCACTAATGCAATACAGAGGAGAAGCAGAAAACGAAACGGTCATCAACAGTGACGACAAGCTTTTATCATTTATCGTTATGTCACCTGTTGCTTTTAAACTTTCCTCGTCGGAATGAATCGTGGCCGAGGGGCAGGGGACCGGACTGCAGTTGCGCTCATCAACGGGGAGCAGAAGCCACCGGCAGGCTGGTCCCGGCTGGAAGGTCATTCTCGCTGCCAAGATCTGTTCGGGCGGCACCTGGGTCCCCGAGGAGGCCCGCGATCTGCCGCGCGAGTGGCATTTCGGTCTGACGTTTGCTATCGGGGGGCTGATAATGAAGATTAATTTCCTCATCTCCTAGCTGCATAAATCAGTGTACAGAAAAGACACCTCGCAGCCGCCCAGAACCTTCCTTTGCAGGCGCCTTATCCGGTCTCTCCTCACGGGCCCTCCAGGAGGTGCGTGGGAGGCAGCGACGTTGGGGTCCACACGCCTGCTGCCCCCTTGACTCTAGAATTCCGGGCGCGGGAACCGCTTGACAGGGGTTTGTTCACATGCCTGTGTTGTTCCTCTCTTGCTTTAGTCGTGCCCAGATGGGGTGTGGCACGATCCAGCTAGACAGTCACCAGAAGAGATTCAGCTAGCTTGACATTCTTGGGAGGAATAACATAATTCAAGAAACCCTGAGTAACAAAAATCGATATTTTGATAAGTACCGAACTTATTACTCACGAAGCTGAATTCAAGACTAACTTTTTTAAACAAAATAATATGAATCGAAGCGTAGTCACTTAGGTCTTCAAGATGAGCAGAAGTCGCAAGAGAGGGCGGCGCGTCCTTAGAGCTTATTACACACAATGCTAGTGGCAAATGCGAAACGGTCCCCGGGCCGGAACTTCTTGGCGAAATGCAGCCAAGCGTTCGGAGACCGAGTCGCTGCGTACGTTACCTGTCACGCGTCTCTCCGATATCGAAACACGGCCCACAGACCCGGGAACTGGGGAATCTGTGTTCTATCATGGCCATAACACAAGCCGACACATGATGTCCCCGCGGGTCACCTGGACCGCGACGTCCCTCGCGGGTCCCAGGAGGGAACGGGCCGGAAGTCCTCCAGGGTCCTGACTGCATGATTTTCACAGTTTCGTCGGGGTCACGCCCAAACACTCGGGCCTGGTGCACGTCTCTTTGACACTGCTAACTGATCGTGGACCTAAAAGCACGTCCTCGAGTCCCAGGCGGCTGCGGACGGCGACGGAAGCAACGCGGGGCGAATGGCAGAGTGCCGGGGCCACCGCGTCCCTCGCAAATGACAGCTGCTGCTGCCGCCGGTGGCAGGCGTGGGCAGTTGTGACGCAAACTGCTGGAGAGAACATTTTACTGGGGATCGACGGAAAATGGAGGCGGAAGGGACCTTCTGTATGCGAGCTGTGGGCAGGGGCCGGGGCGGAGCCGCGTTTAGATGCAGAGACGTAGAGTGACCATGAAATCGGGGGCGGGAAGGCACCCCGTGCGGGTTTGAAGACGAGCAGGTAACGAACGAACGAGCTCGAGGGACACGTACGGAAAGCCGAGGTCGATTCGCCGCCGTGTGTGCGTGAGGACGGCCGTCAGGCTGGCGTCGGGGCTGCGTGCGGGACGTGGGCAATGATCGCAATGTTTCTGGCCCGAGTGACGGGAAGGGTCGTGAGGTTTGCCGAGAGGGATCCCTGACCCTCCGGCTCGCGTCTCCAGGAGGAAGGGTGCCCGTGCGACCTTCCTGGGCTGAAGTGAGTTCATGTCCTCTGGTTGGTTGGAACGGGTTTGGATCCTCCTTTTTTTTTTGGACCCTTTTCTCTCATTTCCTTCTGAGGCGGCGGGAGACGTCCTTCTTCCACTGTGTGTCTGCTCTGCGGACCCCGACGTCCCCACTGAGCTGGTTCAGGTGTCAACTCCAAGGTCGCGGTTGGACCCAGCGGAGGGCCGCAGGCAGGGGAGGCCAGCAGGCTCATCTGGTTGCGTGCTAACCGATCCTTCCACCTAGACTTCATCGGTAACAAGTCCCCTAACTGTCTCGTGCCCTCACTGGTCCCCAGCTGGGCTGTGAACCGGGATGTCAAACCTCGACGTTGCCACAGAGAATTCTGGGAAGGAGGAGGACAATGGGGGGGGGCGGCGCTTGTATACTCTGAGCTGTCCCTTTAAGACAAGGGAGACTTCACACCTCGCAGAGCTGACTAGGCGTCCTCAACCGTGCACATGTCGGGCGGCCGCTCGTCACGGGCTGCCGGGGAGGTGCGGGGCCACGGTCTGCGTGGAGGGGGCAGAGGGACGCGCCCCTCGTTAGCGCGACCGCGGCAGGCTCAGGGTCGTCGACTTTTACTTGTTTGTTTATGGGTCGAGAGATCACCCTGTGCAATTCCAACTGCACGATCGCACAAAAAGGACAGTTCTTGTAGAAGGATGGCCAGACGTCGGCCGGGCCGAGCCGTTGCTTCGGTCGCCAGCTGCAGTCAGGGGCACCGGTGACCCCCTGGGAGACGCACTCGTGGAAGCAAATACACGTTCTTCCTCCCAATTAAGACGGAATTTTAATGATGAGTGCAGAGTAACTTTTTTTAAAAAATTTTTAAGATATCATTGCTATTTGGTAAAAGCGTTATATAAACAGGTGTTCAGAAACATTTCCATTATTATGCGATTTCATCGCCAAAAATAATATAAGTAATTCACCTGTTTAAACAGGGAAACAAAAAACCCTCATTCATGCCTTTTAAAAGATCTTGGAAACAGGAGTTCTAATTTTTTACAAAAAATTCAAATAAAGAGTTTTAGTGGGATTATAACCCATCTGTTAATAATATAAAAAATGCAATACCTTCCAATTAGGAGAACGACCGGTTGACATTATAAAGATGAAAAACCGCGGGACAAATTTTAACACAAATTTTTTTGCGTAATACCGTCATAATCTAGCAAGCACAGGAATGCGGTCTTCTTGCATATGACGGTGAAGAGGCTTTTTCACCATGACAGTTGTTAAAAAGCAGCAAATACGTGGATCTTTGACCTACACACTCGAGTGTGTGAACACAGAGTCTCGCCAAGGTTTCAAATTTAATAAACCGTATTTAATCACATTTCTTACACAAAAGTACCATACTATCACGTGGTTATTTTAGATTATTATTTATTTTATCTTTACCTCAGCGTCTTAATCCCTATTGGGCGTATTTTTCAGCACCTACGCCCACATATATGGCTCTTAGTAAACTACTTCTGCAAATCGTTATTGGTCAATGATCAGAAATATTTCATAGAAAGGGATGTGGGGGACAATATGCCTGGACCCCCTTTTCTGGAGAAAGGCTCACCGAGTGTGGAAAACTAGAGCCACGGCCCGGCCCGGCCACGGGGCGCAGGTGCTGCGTGTGGCCACCCTCAGAGGCGTAGCCGAGCCGTTGGCACGTAGACCTCGCGTCTCGGGAAGTCGAAAGTACTTGCCGTCAGGTCCCTCCATGTGACGAGTTTTCCACCTTCTGTTCTAAACAGGGGACAGTAAACACGGTTGTGCGCTTTCTCCTAGCGTGCCTCAGAAGGGTCTCGGGGAGGCACCGCTGTGTTTCTAAAGTGGGTGTTCATCATGTGCCTCTGCGCCTCGAGGGGCCACACTGCACGGCTGAGAAACAAAAGGCGATTCTGGGCTTTTTTCTCTTAGAACGTCCTTCCCTAGTAAAACGTTCGGCCCAATGAAATGTCCCTCTCAGAGACCGTGTGTCTCTGGCATGGTTAGCCTTTCTGACGTTTACTCGGATGGTGCTCGTGCATTGAACTACTTTTCGAAAAGATTAATTTTCAGGGAATATGCAAATCTACTTGAAATAGCACAAAGCGCGAGCGTCCCCAGGGGCCGACTGCTGGCGTTGAGCTGATCTGCTCGCCATTAAACGGCAACATCGCTGCCCCGAAGCAAGGACCCTGCCTGGGGAACGAGCATCTCAGCGGGTTCCCGACGGGGCAACGGACAACGAGGGCCCACGCACATCTGGAAAGAGCGAACGAATGGGTGACTAGGTTTGTTTGGAGAGTTTTCACGTAGCCTGATGTTGATTTTTTTCATAGGAAATTTGTACCAATTTCCAGAAAGAGAGATGAAAGGAAGTCCTTGCTAATCCGGTTCGAATCGTGTGAGCAGATTTCTGACTCCTGTGAGCGGCACGTTTTCTGATCAGCCAGGTCCTCAGGGCAGGCCGTTCTTCGTTGCCTCGAACGCGACTCGGGCGAACGTCTGAAACTTGCCCGTCGCCGGGAGAACGGGCACCGTGTCGGCGGGCGGGGCCGGGCACGGCTCCTGCCGCGCGACGCACGTGAGCCCCGTCCGCCCACGACCGCCATCGGAGCCGGGTGGGGTCCCCAGCACCCTCTCTCCCCAAACAGGGAAACCGAGACGCAGCGAGGGGAAGGGCTTTGCTCAAGGCCACCCCTCCAGGATGGGGGCGGGCAGGGGGGGAGCCCAGAGCTCTGCTGCTGGTATGTCTGAGCGCACCCCCTAAGCTGCCGAGACTCTCAAAAGTGAGGGTCTGATTCAAGGGACAAGGCAGGTCCTCATGAAAAATGGAATAGCAAGGAAACAAGACCCATGGCTGCCTTCTCCCATCGCCCACGGCGACCCCCACTTGGCCCTGACGCCCCCTTCTGCCTGCCCCAGTCCTACCAGCAGGGGGCCCACACGCCTCCTCCAGGAAGCCCTCGGTGGTTTTATCTACCAGGGAGGTTCCTGTTCTCGGTGTCCACAGAGCTCCGACTCCACTTTCCACCAGGACCACAGGGCTTTGCTCACAGGGATGATTTCTTCCCGAGCCTCTCCAATTTCCCGCGTGCCAGGAGTTTAATTAGCACAAATCGTAGATAGCATTTGGCCTCACTCCTGGTGGGTGTTTGACAAATATTTGTGGAAAAGGTGAGTGAATGATCACACCGTAACAAGAGGCGTGTGAAATACTTTAGGGTAAAAACAACTGCAGTGATTTGGAGTTCCGCGAATAAACGCGCGGGAAAGCCATCATGACGAGGGCTAATAAAACGCGGGTTAGCTCGCGAGCTAAAGGGCAAATTATGCTCCACGGAAGGTCACCACGCGGGACAAAGCCACGAGGCCACGGAGGAGGCATGACGCCCCTCCCGGCACCAGGGTCACGCTGCGTGTGTGCGGTGAATTCAGGGGGTCACACTGTCAGACAGGCTGTAAATTGAAAGAGATCTACTGTTCACGTTGAAATGTCGACCCACGCATAAAGCCTGTGGCTCCAGTCTTATTGTGGGGACGTACGGTTTGTGTGTGTGTGCACGCGCGTGTGTATGGGTTTTTAAGGCTGAGGAACGCGCGTGTGTACTACATGTATGTAGGACCCGGGATTTAAAAGCTCGAGCCAGCACGATGCAGAGTCTCCCCCAAACTTTGAATCCGCATAAACATCTCGGCCCGCCTCTCCAAGGAGGCCGGGGGTCGGCTCTCCCCGCACCCCGAGCCAGGACGCCTCGGGCCCCGCCGACGCTCGGGGCGGCGTGGCCTCGCACCTCCGTCCGGCTTCCAACTCTTTCTGTTTTCGCGGAGAACGTGAGAACACAGGCTGCGTCTGCGTGTCCGCGAGTTATTTGTTAGTCGTCACAGCACATCTCACGCCGCCACGTGGCACGTCCTAGACTTTCGGAGGAGGCGCGTTCGCCCGCGAGACGCATCGGGCTTCTCATTATTCGACGACGGTTTGAAGATCTTTTCCGTCCGTACTGCCGGTGACTCCCGACCGCCGTCACCTGGGCTCCGGGTGCCCGGCCGGGGGATTACTTATTTCAAAAGCCAGGTGACTCCAAGCAACGGGGGAACTCACATTTGGACCCTCTTCGGAGGGTGTCTGTGCTGCAAAAGCTAAACACTCACATCCATGCCGAGTTTCCTTCCAACGATCAAAACTACGACAACCGAGCAAAAGTGAACACTGAGGCCTCGGGCCCCGGGGCGCGAGCTGGGCTCTCGCTGTTCCGTCAGAGTTAGTGGTGGACGCGAATGGCCTGGACTTGTCAAAACCATGTTATTTACCTGACCTTTGAATAGCATTAGAACTAAAGAAACGTAACAAAGCAAAAACTGCCACTCCCAGCAAAAAGTACACATAAACCCTAAGTCAAGTGGTTAAAGGGGTTTGTATTCACTCGCGAAGCCGCCGGCTCTCACGCGGTCTCTCCACCTACGTCCGGATGTCCTGCGTAATTTCGCACTTGCGAACAACGGCGGAGGCTGCGTGACGTCCAGTGGGGGGCGACGTCTGTCACACGTCACGCCCGGGGACTCCCACACGGCCCGGCCTCGCAGGAGGCACCGTGCGCCTTGCCACGCCCTGGCGTCCCGTCTGGGAGACCCCGGCAGCACCGAGCCATTCCGGCCGCGGCCCCTGCGGCGTGAGGCCCGCGGCCTTGCACTCGCCGTGCGGGCGTTACGCCCCTTGCACGAGAGGGGCCCGGGGGAGGGGCCGCAGTGCGGGGGCGGGGGGGCCGTGGTTCCATCGGCGATGGCTCCCGGGGGCTGCGACCCGCAGGGAGACCCGCCGCCAGGATCGGCCAGCTCTTCGCTCACCGTGACGGCTGGGGGAGATGGCCGTGGGGAGGTGGCCTCGCTCCGGCCTCCAGCTCCTGTGACGCAGAGCGGCCGGCCGCGGGCCCAGGTGCAGGCAGAGGTGACCGAGGGCCGACATCTCCGCGGCAAACAGGCGGAGGCGAGGGACAGCTGGGCTCGGAAAGGACCGGGAGGAGCAGCGCGACCTGCTGCCGTTGGGGAAGGTGCGTTTGCGCAGCAACCGGTCTGCGGCCGAGAATCCACCGGCCAAACTAACGAGCAGCGAACAGACCGACTCGCGTCCAGCGTGAGCGGCGTTTTTCCCCTTAAGCACGACTCAGACGCAGTGACGTTCCTCCCCAGCTGTCTGCCTTGTGGCAAATCGGATTCCGGCCACTGAACCCGCGGGCCACCAGGAGCGAGGGGACCGTGGGGCCAGCTGGAGGGCGCCCCGGCTCCCCGGCCCCGCGCCTGGGCCGCTTCCTCCGGGCCTTTCTTCGGCTCCTCCCGTTTCTGACCCGTCCGTCTGTCCGACCGCCCGTCCGTGCTTAACCCCTAGCCACTGCCGACCTGCCGGTCGGGGGCCCAGGAATCACTCAGGCGCCACAGCCCGCCCGGGATGCCGCTCTGTTAGGATCGATCTTTCTAGCCTCAGATACGAGCGCACATTTGGTCCCCCCAAGATGCCCTAACAGTGCGGGTGCTGCGCCCGTCGGTCTGGCGTGTGTCCTGCGACTGCGGTTCTCCGGCGAGCGTCTCGGAGACACCCGTGCCGCTCACCTGCGGCCCTCCCTTGCTCACCTGCGGCCCTCCCTTTAAGCAGCAGAGCTGATGCCAGCGCCTCTCGTGCTTGGGCCGAATGACAATCACCTGGGGAGCTTTCTGAAAGTGCTAATTTCCTGAGCCCCGTCCGCATCCGCAGACATTCTGACCCAATCGTCTAGAGGAGAAACATGCCGATCGTATTTTTTGGAAGTCTCCCAGCTGATTCACAGTTTGAAAGTTTGGAAAAGCTGTACTCAGGACTGACCCCCAGATTAACTGAAGCTCAGATTAAAAGCAGATGGACGTGCCCGGCTTATAAGGCAGCCAGTGCACCGTAGGCTAACACGTGAGAAAGGAAACAGCTCTAAGCAGCGCGACTCTAGAGATGGCCGGGTCACTCAGGTGACGTCCCCCGGCTGCCCGACGCGCAGCCGCTCCAGTGAAGAGCCGCGATTCCCGTCACCTGGGTCCAAAGAACAGGCCCTGGGCCCTCTCCGTGGAGTCCGCGGGCCGGAGGGGGCTCCCGCGTCCGCCTAACCCCTGACGGGCCCGGCACGGCGGAGTGGAGTCGCCCTTTCCCTGGGTGAGGCGAATCCCGATTCTCGGGGACGCTACGCAGAAGCGACGCCGACTCCCCCCACGGCCGACACGCACTCTGACCCTCGCCGGAAGGAAAGGCGAGCGCAGGCGACCTCTTCTCCCTTGCCCCGGAGGGCCGCCCCTTCCTTCTCCTGCCGAGCGGGTCGAAGGCCAAACACCGTGCGTCAGAATCGCTTCTGCTCGAGTCACGGCCAGCGAACCGAGGCCCTGAACATTTAGAGGGAAGGAGACGATTATTTCCACCTTCGAAACCAGACTACCGGTCTCTGAGCACGTGAGGATACCGGCTCAGAGCGAGACGGGAAGGGTCTCGGTCATCCCTGGACGCAGTCTAACATTCGTTTGTGGGTTAAAAAGCACTAAATGTCAATTCACTCACTCACTCACTCATTCATTTATTAATTCAATAAGCATTTCTTAAGTTCTCCTCAGGGTAAGAACTACAGTTTTTACATCTTTTCGTATCACCACCAAAAGAGATTTTGCATCGAACAGGCCTAGGCACTCGTGGTTGTCCATCAGACACTTGCTGCCATGTCCGAAAGAAAAGGCGGGCACGGCCGTCGACCTCGGCCTGGACCCGGACCTTCCGCGACCCGCTCGGTCCGCGGGAAGAGTGTTCCAGGTGAGACTCGGCTGCCTCACACCCACAGGCTCCCGTGGTGCTCCCGCGAGCCCCAGCACAGGGCGGGGTGCTCCCGGAGCGCACTGGCCAGGTTCATGTGTTAAGGACACCGACGTCCAGAGGCCCCTGACGGCCGCGACGCCGGCCAGGCCTCCAGTGTGGCCGTTCCCGGTGGGGCGCACAGGAACGGTCGCACGGTGCCACCCCTCCCCCCCCACCCTTGGGTCCTCTCTCTACCCCGTCGCCCCTTCTCATCCCTCCGTCTCCCTCCGTCTGCCTCTGGGCCGTAGACTTCCGTTTCAAATGACTTTGATCTAACCCTGGACGAAAAGGCTTTTAGCCTCTTAGGTCACATTAAGAGAAAATACTGACATTGTTATCTAAATACATTTTACTTTTCTCTGTCATCTTACCCTGTTTTGAGCTGGGAGCACTTACTATGGCAAGAGGTCACCTCAGATACTGGCAAGCAAGGCTCTGGGCTCATCTTGACCTGTGTCCCCTGTGAAACACAGGGCGCCTGCGCGAGAAGGTTCACGAACAAGAGGTTAGCAGAAGCAGCCGGTGTTCACGGAGGGCCCACTGCTCGCTCTGTACGGAGCAGATTCGCAGAAGAGTCAGAAATCCGGAAGGCAGAGGAGGTCCCTCCTCTGTGCGAACTGTCACCCTTCCAGGGCATCCTTCCCTCTCCGCGGAACGAGAGAAAGCCTAACTCTTGGCTGTCCCAGCAGAGATACTGAAGGTCAGACTGACTTACAGAACTTTCTGTCCTGTATTTGATGATTGGAAAACCGTAAATATTTATCAGGTGGCTGCCATGTGCTAGCGTGGTTCGAGGCTTTGGGGATGATGGAGAGCGAAGCCTTTGTTCTCATGAAGTTCACCTGTTAATTACAGAAAGTAGACAAGTGATGCGATGTGTAATATAGTCAGATGTGTTAGGTGCTGATACGGGGAAGCGCACCTGACCACGGAGCCCGACCCCACAGGGACAGGCCAGCAATTTAATTTGCTCTCTTATGGGCCCCACGAAGCAGAGTGGTCCCTCGTGGGCTCACTCCTGGTCACAATCCTCCAAAAGGATTCTCATCCCAGAATCGAAACCGAAGTCCTCACAGTGACAAAGTGTTCTCTTCTTCCCAACTCACCAGACTCTCTTTCTGTCATTCTCCGGGTGGACACGATCTCTGTCTCTACGTCCCCGTAGCTCTCTATCCGGACCTCACCTGGGTCACTCTTATTGTGTGTGATCGTCAACTCTGCTCGTAGATTTCCTTCCCTTTTGGATGCCTACGCCCCTTTGAGTTCTTTCTACTTCATGAGACAATGTTACATTTTTTTGACATTTTTTTTTTCCTATTACGTTTTGCTTGGCGTCCCTGGAGCTGCATTAACATGGCTTTTAAAATAATAGGTGATCAATGAAAGCGTGTTAAGTAGAAATACTAAATTAACGAAAGGTAGGTAGAAATCGATAGCGCGAAGCTGTTTCTCGTGTGATTCTTGCCCTGTGAGGGTGTGTCTATGATGCTTTTCAGCTTCGGCTCCTCGTGGCTTTCGAAGCGGATGGTGCAGAGAGAAGTGGAATTTCGTTGCTGGGCTGTTGGCTTCTTTCGCAGAAAAAAATCAGGGGGACCGCGGGGGTTTGTTCCGCGTGAAGCGCCGTGATTCTGGGTTAGGTGACGGGTGGAGAACCAGGCGGCGGCGGTGTGTGTTGATACTTACTTGATTGCGGCGCAGCACGGTTACTCTAATCAGAACCGCGTCCTGCAGGCAGATGTTCACGTCGGCCGCGGACATGACGCGTGCACGGACTCCCGCGGTGCTGTGCGTTTTCGGCGGGAGAGGCAGAGTCCTCGGCGGGCAGGAAGACCCCGCATGGCTCCACTCCTACGTCTCAAGGTGGATTCCGAGCGCCTGCTTCCAGCAGCCCTTGGAATCCTGAATCTCCACGGCTGTCTTCATGTTGGTCCCACTCCGAAGCCCGTCCTGCGCTGTGTCTCTACCGGAGCCTACTCTGAATTATTGCTTGGTTCCAGATTCTTCTCTCCTTGGACCCATGGGACTCCCTGTCCTCGGGAAAGTGGCCACGAGACTCAGCGAGGTACAGAGAGAATAGAGCCAGGCTATGTGGGAGCCGCGGCCCTCCTACTTCCTAATCTGTGAGTTCGGGGGGTTCTTTTATATCCGTGTGACCTCGGCGCACTCATCTGCACAGTGCGCTGGTTCTTCCTGCCGTAGATGTTGTGCAGATCGAATGAAACAATGTGCATCAAGTTTCCTGCACAGAGTGAGTGCTCAATGAGGTGACTCTGGTTCTTAGCCCTGAACCTCCCTAGAGACGCGTCCCCAGCTGACAACTACTAGCATCTACTCTTGTTCTATGACCTTCGGGAGCCTCTGCCATCTGTCGCGGAGGCAAGACATATGTAGAGGTCACAGTGCATTATACTCCCTGTCTATCTATCTATCCATCCATCCACCTACCTACCTACCTATCATCTGTTTATCTACCTATCATAAAATTCACTAGCCAACTTTCATGCTATGAGGCTGCCCCTAACTGCTTGGTTTTCAGAGGTGTCTTCACTAACGCGGATTGCCGATGAATGATTATATAGGCTTAAAAGCAATTCTGGCATCTCTTGTTATAATGCTATAGAACTCTCGCTGGTCACAAAGACCAGTATGAGAGCCATTTTGGTAGTTATGTGTTACCATGGTAATAGAGCACTTTCAGAGAACTAAGGATTTATAAAGATCTCGATGCTCCCATTTGATCATCGCCAGCAAAACTGCACACGAGACCACAAGCCCCCAGAAAGCGCATGGATTTTCACCTCTGCTGCTGGGGGACCTCCTTAAAGAAGAGGTTTTGTCCTACAACTGCATGATGCTCAATTCAAGTGTCCATCAAAACCCATCACCTTAGATTTTGTGGGTCATGTGCTAAGTTACCTATGGGATGGGGGCTGAAAAGGATTTAAGACTCTGGACAAATTTTTCCTAGAACTTGAAAACTTGATTCTAAAATGTATAAGGTAAAAAAAGAAAAAAATATTAAGAATATCTAAGGCTCTCTGGAAGAAAACACACATAAAGAAAACTTCCTACCAGAGGAAAACTTACTGAACACTATAATAATGAAAACAGGGTGAAAAATGAAAGAGCCATGAAGACGGTAGAGAACAGCGGAAACACGAAGACCCCAAACCACATCTCGAACTCAGGGGAATTGGCTGCTTGACAAAGCACAGATCAATTAAAAAGCACAAACAGCTCAACAGAAAAACGACCAAAATGACAGTTGATTAATATTTCAGAGGAAAAGAAGAGCGAGCAGCCGATAAACACGTGAACAGTTATCCTACCTCTTCTGTGCGCAAGAATGGACGGACTGAAATCAAAGGCTTTGTGAGATTGAGTCAGACAAAGAGCACACAGAGAGATTAAAATCATTAGTCAAATCGTTGATGCCAAAGTAATAGCACACTAATTATTTTCCAGTGCAAAGGAAAATCCATAACCATTTTTTCAAAGCAACTGCAGCTACATCTCTGCTTCCTCTCCTTGTAACGTCAGCCTGGCCCAAACGGAACCGTTTTCGGAGCCCTGGAGGTCGTCTGCGATGCAGCGGGAGACGGGCCTGGGTGACGGCGGCGGTTCTGGGCCGTGTCTGAGGCTCAAGTTCACGAGCCTCCTCTCCAGCGTCCACGGGGGCCATGGCCATTCTCGCCGCCAGAGCCGCACACTCAGCATGACGTCTCGAAGCTAAAATGCAGCTGTTCCCACCCCCCAACCCCTTATTCATCCCAGAAGCATTAGTATTAATTTTTATTGATTTTTCAAAAATACCTAGGAAGGCGAAATGCAATTTCAAAGAGCTTTAACTGTGGGAAAGCTTTTACTAGGTCATAACCTCGTTAATTTATGTTCGCTTCGAATTCTCCCTTACTTAACACAGCCTGACACTGTGACCCAGGAGTGTAGCCCGTCTCTGTGGCCGCTTGTACGTTGCTCCCCGCGAGTAAGCGGCCACTCTGGGGAGGCGGCGCTGGCAAGCCTCCGGCCTCGGAGAGCCTCGCGCGCTGTTCTCACCCGACGCCTCGGGCGGCGAGGGGCTGGAGGGCACGCGGTTCTCCGCCCCCGCGGAGCCCGGGCCGCCGTCCGGGAAGTGCCCCTGGCAGGTCGGTTTCAGACGGCGGAGCCTCCGTTCGGCCCGGGCCACCGCGCGCCTCAGTCCTGGGCGCTCCGTCGCTGGTTTCCATCCCGAGGGGGCCCCGAGACCGCCGCGTCACCGACACCTGTGGGTCCCTCCTCAGGGCCCAGGGCCGGCCGGTTCTCTCCGCAGGTGGCTGGAAGCGCTCTCGGGGCCGGCAGGTAGATCGCGCCGCTCGGCGTGTCAAGGACGCCGCGGAGCGCCACGGGCGTGCGCAGAGGGGCCGGGCCGCGCGGCGGTGTCCCCGCGGGGGGGGCGGGGCGAGCTGGGTCCTGCAGTGGGGCGCAGCCGGTCAAGGACGCAGGGCCGGGGCAGCTGGCCGGGGCGGCGCCCGGGGAAGGCGGCTGCAGGATGCGTTTGCTGAGAAGAAGGTGGAGTGCGCGTGTGCACGTGTGTGCGCATGCGTGTGTGCCTCGTGTGTGCGCGTGTGCACGCGTGTGCACGTGTGCGCGCGTGCGCGTGGGCCTCGTGTGTGCGCGTGTGCACGTGTGTGCGCGTGCGCGTGCCTGTGCGTGCGTGCGCGGCAGGGGCGGGCGTGCAGGGCAGGGCCGGGGGAGGAGGGTGGAGAGACGAGGGCGGCCCTGCTGCCCCCCTTGCCCCGCCTCTGGGCGCCCAGGCGCCACCCGCGTTGGCCGCGCCCGTTCCCAGCGTGCACCGGCGAGCGGCTGAGACAGCGGATCGCGACGGTTTTCACCACACGCACACACGCGCATGCACACGCACACACATGCACACGCGCATGCACACGGTGGCCGCGTGAGGCCACGGATGTGTAGACGAAGCTCGTCCTGGTGATCGTCTTGCGATACAGACGTGTATTAAGCCATCCTGCGTACCCCTCAAACATGCAGAGTCGTCTGTCAATCATAGCCCCGTAAAGCAGAGGGAAATAGTCCACTCCCGTTCTTCTCTTTGTGTCGATAAATCGAAATCCCGAGAGAGAGAGAGAGAGAGAGAGAGAGAGAGAGAACGCGACCCTTTTAAGCTCTCCGGCAGGCGGGAGCAGCATCGGGTGCAGAGCGAAGGCCTCCTGAGACCACGAGGGTGCCCCGGGGGCCTCCCGACTCCCGCCTCCTGCCTCCCGCCTCCACCTCCCCTGCCCCCTTCCTCCCCTCCTTCCTCCTTCCTTCCCTCCTTCCTCTTTCCCTCCACCCTTTCTTTCCGAGAGCCAATCATTTATCCCGATCCTCTCCTTAGACGTACGCAGGTCACGGTGACTTCTCGAGAAGCACTTATTTGTTTACGAGGCTCGCTCGACCTTTACTACGTTCTTAGACACCCCCGGGGAGGGAAACCAAGCATGTTTCCCAGTCGGCTCGGTCCAGCCGTCTCAGCAAAGCTCCCAGCTGCCGTGTGAGCCACCACGGCGGGAATTTGCCGGGACCGATGCTCAGATGGTCACGTCATTCAGCGGAATAAACAGACCGGGACCTGCAGCCTCCTCTGCGGCGGGAGCTTCGGGAGGAAGACAGGCTCCCCACGCCCTGCTAAGCGTCCGCCAGCCTCCTCTTTTCCCAGCGGGCTCGAGCCGGCTGTCACCCCCGCGGCAGGGGTCGCTGGGGGGAGCACCCCGGGATTCCCGTCCGAGGCGAGACTTCTGGAGCAGCTCTCCGGCCGCCCCGTTCTCCCCGTCCCCTCCTCCTTGGCCTCTGGCCGGTGACTTGGCCTCGCAGCGTTTTCCTCAGGCAGATTCAACACACGCTTTACCGACGAGGGGAGCTGGCCTTTGAGCTTTCGGGAAGAGGCCCCGGGCGGGCGAGGTCGGCTGGCACACGGGCTGGGTGGACGGTTCACAGCTCCCGCTCCGCTTAGCCAGTCAGATGAAAACCAGGTTGGCCGGGCTCCTGATATGTCTTTTTTTTCAGGAAGGGAATAAAAATATGCTTTTGCCAAAAGTCTCCTCCGGTGACCAGTGTGATTTTAATTACATTTTTTTTGGAACTGTCAAAAGCCATGAAGCGGAAAATTCATTTAATTAGAAACAAAAACAAACAAACAATACCTCAAAGGATGAGCTTGAATGCTATGGAGAAAGCTAAGAGCATGAAAAATGAAAGATTCTAAAGAGCTTTAACGTCGTAAAAAAAAAAATTTCTTCAGAAGAAAGTACGTGATTGTGAGAAAGCCGCTGAACGTTATAAAAGAGACGTCACTGGGCTGAACGGACAACAGAAACCGAGCGGGGGAGGGAAACGGAAAGCTGGTCGATGCCGTCTGGAGGGGTTCCGACGCCGCGCTCCGGGGCGTGCGCTGCCCAGCACACGCCGGGCGGGGCCGGGCTCACTCCGGACACGCGCGGACACATTCGCGAGACTCACCGGCCATCGGCGGCCGGGTCTCCGTACACTTACGATGTTACAGGTAAATGCACATGTTAACTACGGTCGTCGTAACGCCTCGCGTGGCGATTTTACAGCAATTTGATGGTGCACTGATATAACGAACAGCTTTATCTCTTTGGACGCCACCGTTTAGGGTATGACGACTGTTCATATTGTGTTAAATTGTCGAAAGTGTTTTTACTCCTTAGCACCTGTCGGACGAGGTCTGACTCCGGCCGCCGCCCAGCCGCCGGGAGGTGGCTCCTTCCCAGCGGGCTCTGCGCCCTGAGGCTCCCCGCCCTTGGCCCGAGTCAGTGGCTCGCTTCCGCCGGGCCTCGGGGTATCTCCGCGCCAGCCCCGCGGGCGTTTCTCGGCTTGCGGATGTCCGCAGCTATTACCTGCAGTCCTCCTTTGTCCTGCAGGATTCAGGCGGATGCCGGCTTTCCGTGAAGCGCTGGGCGTCCCCTGCCTGCACCCAGCCTCCGCGGTCCGTATCCCCTGGGGTCTTCTCGCAGGGCCCCTGGGAGCCTCTCGGCTTTTAGAATTCCGTAACTGATGGTGGTTTGTCTCGTAACCCTGAGCGGTCAGTCTGTCCAGGGCGAAGGCGCACGCTCTTCCCCTCTGTCACCCTAGGCCCCGGGACTCCCGCTGACGGGGGCCGAGAGTGCCAAGGAATTTGTTGATGGGTCGTTGAGAAAAGAGAGAGAAAGCAAGGCAGAAGGAAAGGCGAAAGGAAGAAAGGAAGTGGGGAGAAGAGGCCCCTTTTTGGGGGGGGTCTTTGCCTTGTTAACTTTTACGATGATTCATGAACGACATGGAAAGGAGTCAAGAGGCTCGGGCCAGCGGGAGAAGTGGGTCTGGGACCCCGAAGGAGGAACTGCGAGGCGTCCCCAGGAAGTCCGAGCAGACGCAGATGTGATACCGAACGCCGGATGCCCGTCCCCCAGCCCTCTCTTTTTTATAAATAGTCTTTTGATCAAATCTTGAGGAATCTGATTATTTAGAAGCTCTGCTTTTTTTTTTTTTTTTACCAGATTTTGGGATGCTAACTCCCCCTGTAAAAGGCCTCTTTAAAGAACCTATGTTATTAAAAAATAAAGGGAAGAAAATAAAAGGGAAAAGTTAAGTTTAAAACACGTTTTTCAAAGGTTAAAAATCACATTAGGACAAATAAGACCCCTTCATGGAGCCAGTAACCAAATCTGAGAAGTGTGTGTTATCTCCACGGAGAAAATTTGAGCTTAAGTGAAATCAGAGGACGCGGGTCATCCTGCGCGTGACCCCGAGTGCCTCGCTCTCAAGTCTGACTCTGACCCGACACCGGTCGGCAGCCCCGGAGCTCTGCACAGAGGGCCTTTGTGGCCATCTCGGGGTATTTATTTCAAGCTAATTTTTCATCTGAGTCAGAGGAAATATTTAAAACCCAATGAGGTAAACTGCAGAGAGGAAGCGAATGTCCAAAAGGGAGGTGTGCCTGCAGAGACGGCTCGTTTGGTAAACTGTGTTTATCCGAAGAAAGTAAAGAACTTTTTAGAAAGAGAGAAAAAAAAAAGGCCGAGAGAAACACTTCTTCCGGTGGAAATGGCAGGCGGAGCAAACCTCCGGTGAAGAACCCAGCTCCTTGGCTGTGCATTCGTAACTGTGAGCACTCGGACCTTGACATCACACACGGCGTCATCTTCGGAGAAAATTTGTCTGCGGATGATTCAACGGATGGGTCCGGAAGCCCGCTTTAGTTACCTAACTGGTTTTCGGGATGAGCAAATATATATAGAAGGTTTATGTATTTGCATAAATACAAATAATTGCTTAATAACTTAGGTTTTTAGGAAAGGGTGTTCTCAGGATTAGTCATTCCTGAGCTGGTCGCAGCCCTTGCGCCCATTCGGGGGAGGGGACTTGACCCGTTTCGGTGGAACAGACTCTCTCAAGCCTCAGACGCCTTCGGGTGCACGTCCGTCCCCCGAGGAGACGCGCTGTCCCCGGGTGCCCTTCCGCTTCTCAACCTTGGTTAGAGAATCGTTCCTGCGGGAACGGAACATCCGATTTAACGTCACCCAAGTCGTGCCGGTGAGATTTCTGGGCGGACCCCAGAGAGCGGTCGTCTGACCCGACGGCTCGCTATGTGTGCGGGGTCCCAAAGAGAGACCGGGACGGGACGCTGACCCCCGAGGTCCTCAGGCTCCCTCTGGCACTTCGGGAAGAGGCAAGTTCGGGAACCGCCGCGTAAGCGACTGGTTTTTATTTTACACACGAGGAAAATGGCCGCGAACTACGAAACGCAGTTGTCGTTCGCTCTTGCCGAACGACTTCGTTCCGTTACGGAAGTCCCTGCGAAGTCGCAGGGCTGGGAGAGGCCTGGCCGCTGAGGCGCAGCACGAAGTCTGTTTGCAGACACGACACTCGGTGCGGACAGACCGGCCTCTAGCCTCAGCTGGGCCATTGATTAGTAATTCGATTTAGGACAATGTCTTTCTCCTTCCAGGCCTTGGTCCTCCCGATGCGAAGGAAGTGTTAGAAGGCGCTGAGCACCTCAGCGCGATCCGGCTCTTCCAGCGCAGGGAGCTGGCTCAAGATGCCCTCGAGCTGCGCCGACCTCTTCCCCATCTGCACGCCTGAGGGCAAAGCAGCCCCGGTTCGCGGTTCCTCGGGCTGCAAGGGGCAGGTCCTTCGGACCTCTGACTGCCCTCCGGGCCTGAGCCCAGCAGAGTGAGCCACGCATGCCACCGGCTTCAGTCCACTGACCTGAGCCATCACAGGGAGTCAAAAGGCAGACTGGCAACAGGAAGCGCTTCGAAAATTATAGCCCCCTCCCTGAACCTGACCTTCCTGCTCTCTGTTCTTTTCAATGGGGCGTAATTGAGCCAGCTCCGGTTACAGGACACAGGGCTGAGAGAGACAAATGGTCGGGCTGAAGGTGACCGGCTTCGGGCTTCGGCATCAATCACGGGACAGGATGCCCCTGGGCCAGCCGGCCACTTGGAGAGGTGGGGGCGCGTCCAGTTCCCAGGTCTGCAAGGGCAGATTGTTGTGGGCTTCAGTGCTTAGTGTGGACGTGCGTTTCTCCCGGAGGCTTTTCTGTGAACAGGCGAGAGCCTAAACACTCGTCTTTCCTTCTCCCTTTTTTAACGCCCTCCTGAGAGAAACTCCAGTGAACTCTGGTCAGCTTGCCTTTGGGTCTCGGACAGCCTCTGGCCGCAGAGCGGGCTCCGAGCTTGCAACGCGGCGGGTGGGCAGAGCAGGAACCCAGCGTTCAGGCTGTCCCAGTGTGGTAGGGGTTTCGCAGCTGAGGCAGCCTCGGGAATGACTGCGTGACTCATTTTTATTTTCAGTGGATTCCTGGGAAGCCACCTTTAAATAGATTTCAAAAATAATCAAATCTGCAATAGATTAAAGAAGTGCCCTATCTTGAAATTTTTTGCACATTATATGTAGTATGTATTTATTATTATTATGTTATAAATATATAATATATAAATATAACTTTATAATTTGTTACATATAGATTATAAGTGTATATGCAAATTATTGATTTATATATAATGTTATTGATTTACATATAATATATAAATATATATTTATATATAATAAAATATTATGACGCATGCAAAATAAATATAATAAAATAGATTATATGTAAATGTATAATATACATTTAAATGGAAACAACAACTGGGAGAAGATGCCTCTTGACAACGGTTTTAAGTGAAAAGTCACCGTCTGGGGTGACAGTGCCAGCCCCCTGGAGAACTTTAGGCCCGAGCCACATGCCGGGGACCAGGGAGCAGGTGGGGGACCGTGCCGTGCACACAGCCCGCCTCCGGTCTGCGCCCCGAGTCCGTCCTTCCCTCCCCATCGTCTCGGGCAGTGGACTCCTCTCTCAGAGGACGGTGGGGTCTGAATCCAACAGGGTGTGTGACAGGGTGAAGATCAGGGGCTATGCGGACTGTGCACGCGGAAGGTCCCCGTGCTAGTCACCCCATTGGCAAGGTCCGGTAGGGAGCTGAGCCTGGCGTGGGAGGGAGGTCGTCGGAGAAAAGGTGGTAAAGAGCTGAGACTCTAGACAATTGACAGAGTCACCTATGTTAACATGCCAGTGGGAAGGGGCCGGGGGGAGGCGGGGGCCACAGCGGCGGAGCTGGGGGCAACAGCGGCCAGACCGGATGAAGGCTGGCGATCTGTGTTCAAAGGAGACTCGAGTTTTTAATCTACAAGGGGAATAAAGAGAACTATTTCATTTAAAAAATATTACATTTTCTTAGTGTAGGGTCCGCCAACATTTGCTAGTTTGCGAAAAGTAAATGCATCAATAAAAATAAAGACAGAGAAGGAAGCCTCGCAAAACAGTTATCTGTTCCCTGGGTACACGTAGTCAGATCGTAATGGGGCCACTCACAAGAGCAGTTCTTTTCTCGGATAACTACAACTTGTTTCAACAATAATAATGGCCAACTCATTAATCATGGTTGCCTTAATGCATCTTGATAGGATACAGGTTACTATTATTTAATGGATATTTATTTTAAAGAGCTAGTATCTCATGCATTCAGACTAAAAAGCCCCTCTCTGCTCAATCTTCCTGAAATGAATATTATATTATTTTCAAAAACATTTGGACAGTAAAGTAAGACAAAGGTAATTCCATAGATTCATGATGCAAAGTTAAATGTTTAGGACTAAGTCTTTTAGATACTTATTTAAAACAGAATATCTCTAAAATTAGAGTCTCAACCAATCTGGGTTTTCCAAAGCTGTAAGGTGAGTGATGTGCTATGTGCTTTGTTGTGCTATGAAAAAAATAAAAATAAGTAAAGATGCAGCAGCTCGTAGATCTGTAAGAATTTGGCCATGCTAACTTTCCAAGTTTTTTTATACCTGACTTTTCTCTCAGTGAGAATCATTCAGCCCTTCGAGTGTAAATTTGGTGATACTTTAATCCTGGACCAATTGTGCCCTTGGGCTAAAAGGTTTTCCAAGATATCTGAAGTCTCTATTCTGTGAAGATTTAATGAGTCTCTATTATGACCCGGCCATGGGAAAGTTTTTAGAGATAAAATATTTGTCATCTGTACATGGAGTCAGGGATGGTAAGGGCTCTGAAACAGTCATCCAAGGCTCCCACATAGGCGACGAACCCTGGGAAGGACGAAGGGTGGGCTGGCGTGGAGGGGGGGCATTTGGTAGGGCCCCGGGCACGGAGGAGGGGTGAGGCCACGGTCCCCACTGAAGATGTGAATGCACACAAGCTGACTGAGCATGGTTTGTCCGCTCCAAAGCATCTAAAATTGGAATACACTGAGGTGCAAAAGATTCTCGAGGAAGAAAACCACATTCGTAGCCTCAAACTTAAGCTCTCAAACAGAAGTCAAGAGGGCTGATGCTCCAGCATGCGCGGGATTTTCAGTCTAGCGCGCTTCCACGGGGAAACTCGGCCAGGGTTCCAGGGGACTCGTAGCGAGCGTCTCTAGTCGGGTGGCTTCGAGATGATGCCAGAAGAGCACGTGGGAGGTCTCGCCCCCAGGCACATGTTCTCAGTTTGGCTCAAATAGACGCTTATAACAACTTTAAAAAAGATTGTGCTGAGGAATTAGTAGCCGGTGCATGAGGAAATTCAGGGTATTTTATGCATCCACCAACCAAAAATACCTGCTTTCCGCCACTCCTCAGTGGGAATAACCTAGACCTTAGGGTCCATGTAACACTTGCCAGAGCTTTTTTGACAGTGACACTATTTAGGGAGAACAATGTGCATTCGATCCATTAATCTACACACCTCCCTCCCTCTTCATTTGCTTAATTCTTCTTTACTCAGCAAACATTTATGGCATTCGTGCCGCGTGCAAGGAAGGCATTGTTCTAAAATTTGGGGCCCAACGGTAAAGCAACAGGCTACATTTCTGTTTTTAAGAAATACATATTACCACTAGGAAAGCTAAACATTAACTAGGTAAAAGAATATAGCGATGCCACATACCAATAAATGCTATGAAGACGATAAACCCCGCATAGAGATGGAGCGAGAGTGTTAGGAGGAGCGCGTCCTCGGGACGGGCTCGGGGGAGACGGTCTTTATGCTGAGACCCGAATGCCGAGAAGACAAGTGAAGAACTGAAGAGAAGGCATTACAGACGAAGGACACGGCGAGTGCGAAGGCAGCGAAAAAAGAAGAGAAAGAAAAGAAAAGAAAAGAAAAGAAAAGAAAAGAAAAGAAAAGAAAAGAAAAGAAAGAAGAAAAGAAAAGAAAGAAAGAAAAGAAAAGAAAAAGAAGAAAAGAAAAGAAAGAAAAAGAAAGAAAAGAAAGAAAAAGAAAGAAAAGAAAAGAAAAGAAAGGAAAGGAAAGAAAAGAAAAAAGAAAAGAAAGAAAAGAAAAGAAACAGAAAAACAGTCAACGGCGCATTGACAGAAAGAGAGGGGGCGAGGCGGGCAGGGGTGGGCTGTGAGGAGTCGGGCGGGCTGTGGGGCGAATGACAAAAGTCACACTTCTGTCCCCTGTGGGGAGAGGTGATTGGCAGTGGGGCCGGCTGCAGGCCGCGGCCACAGACGAGGGCAGGGTGCCCTGGGCCCCCGTGGGTCACAAAGCGGCAGTTTGGAATGCACTTTGTCAGAGTTTTAACAAGCAAGACTTTGTTGGTTTTTCACCAAGAGACATAAAGAAACACTCCTATAAAACTCCCATAAACATACATAACGTTGTAAGACTGTAACTTTGTAAGCCACAGAAGATTCTCAGGAGCGAAGCAGTGAGTACAGGGAGCCGACGCATGCGGGTGTGCCCATCGCCTGGTGAAGTTGGGTCCCATCGGAGCGGTTCTGACGCGTGGACGCGACTTCATTTAGGGGTGAAGCAGGAAGGCAGAAGGCCTCTGAGTGTCACCTGCCCCAAACCGCATCCTGATAGTCTGTGACAGATGCCATGGGAGACGTCGTCTCACGCAGGAGACGGCACACCCACACACCTTCCTGGTTCCAGGTCCAGGGGCTCAGTTACCAAGGGGGGCACAAGGCATACGCTTTGCTTTTCAGAGTCCAGGCGGAGAAGCGTGAGGAAAAGCCTGAAGTCATCCCTCTGGTCAGTATGGACGGGACATTGGTCCCTGGCCAGGACAGTGCTTAGGGTCCAGTGCCCACTGCAGGTGCTCATAAGCCCTGGGTCTTCTCTGGGCTGGCAATGTGATCTCCACCTTGTCTTTCCTGTAAGTCCGATTATACCATAAAAAGTGCAGTAATCGTGAGATAAAAATATGTTCAGTCATTTAATCTATGAGGAGTTTCAGAGTGTGTATTAATTCTCGTAATAAACTTTCCCTTTAGAATAGTTTTAGATCTTTGAAAAAATGCCGCGACGTGGCAGAGTTCCCGTGTCTCTCACGCCTTTGCCCCGTTATGAAACACGGGCATCGGTACGGAGCATTAGCTGTGATCGATGAACCAGTATCAACATAGGGTCGGTGATGAGGTCTCTACAGTCTTCCAGTCACTTTAGTTTTTACCAAAAGCCCTTTTCTGTTCCATGACACCACCTTACACTTCACTTGGATGTCACGTTTCTTCAGGCTCCTCATGGTCATGACAGTTTCTCAGATGTTCCTTGTTTTTGATGAGCTCAACCATTTTGAGGCCCATCGGTCAAGTGTTTTGTAGAATGCATCTCGGTTTGGATTTTCCAATGTTTTTCTCAGTATTGGAGAAGAAGACGACAGAGGTAAAGTCTGTTCTCATCTCGCCCTGCGAGGGGTGCATCCTGCACCCATGACGTGTTACCATGGATGTTGACCTTGACCAGGCAGAGGTCATTTGTCGAATTTCCGTGCTCTAAAGTTGCTTCTTTTCTGCCTTCCCACACTCTGAGCTCACACTTAAGGGCGAGTTCTGTTCCATCTTCCAGAGGGGAGCATGTCGACGTACATCATTCGCAATTATTCTGCATAAGATATACTTCTATTCCCCACTTATTTATTCAGTCATTTACACCAGCATGAACTCATAGGTATTTTTTTTTCTAATTGGGTTATAATCCAATACCACTTCATTTTGTTGCTCGGTTTTCCCAGCTTTGGCCACTGGGCACTCTTTCGGTTCCTTCCTGTCCCCCATTGTGTGTACTGTGTGTGTGTGTGTGTGTGTGTGTGTGCGCGCGCGTGTGTGTGTTTTGTACAGTTTCATTTTCTGGTGCTTCGAGGTGATCCAGGGTGATCTCGTGACATTTCCGTGCTGGTCTTAGAAGAAGCCATTCCCCCAATGAGCCCTGGTTCTTCTTACTGAGAATGGCGTTAGAAACCAAGGTCTGGGCACTCGGGGTGCTTGTTGCTCTTGGGGTGTCCTTGTTTCTAGGTCCCCTAGGTTGGCAGAAAAAAGAAATATACAGGTGAGTATGTGTGCATACTGACTCGTGTGCACACACATTATAAATGTTTGTACACGTAACCTTCTGTGTCTAGGTTAAGAAAATAATGAGGGGTTTTTTTTTTTTTTGATGTCTTTAATCCGTTACCTTACGGATCATTCTACCTTTCTCTCCTTGCTTATGTATAACTTTCCCCTCCAACATGAGAAATTGGACTCTGATCGTTTGCTGTCCTCCATTTACTTAATTGCTTGACTTCGGTATACATATATAATGGAAACAGAATTATTAATTCATACCCTCCCGAAAAACGACTTTATCAGCTAGAATGTAGTACTCGTTTATAGTTTCTTTTGCCTTTAGTCTTATAGAATCCACTCATCGTCAAAGTTATGTTTATAATTAAAAAATAATAGCACCACAAAATATTTTATCTGTATAAGTGCCAAAATCAAGTATACATAAATATCTTTGTATACATACATAATTACCTAACATGTGTATTATTATTTTAAGTAATCCTATGTAACTGATTCATTTACCATGCTAAGTCATCAAGAAACACCACCGCCCAGGGGTAAGTGTTATCCGAACTGTTATATACAATAAGAGGGTGAAGCATGAAGCCACGAGTTAAAAAGAGGTGATAGAAGGCGCATTGACTTTGGAGTCAACTCTATTATTTTCTAGGAATCTGGGTTTTGGTGAACAACTTGATGTGCCTGAGCCTCAATTTCCTCTTTTATAAAAGGGGGCTTATTGCGAGGATTAGATGAATACCTGTGTAAGATCCTTAGTATGGAAAATAATTTGAAGTAGACCCTCATTAAATGCCAATTTCAGTTTTTTTCTCTATTTTTAACTATTTTTTTTATTGTCTCCGGGTTCTTAGTTGAGATCAACTCACTGCCGAGACAAACAGCCCGGCCAGGGGACTTTGAGCTGTGGTGACACCTCACTCTCGAGTAAGCCCAGATCGGCTTCTTTCCTGAGAGTCCTCCCCAGGAGTCAGCAATTTATTTTCCACGGAGAAAGGTTTGATTTTCCACTGGCGCGGGAAGCCAGGCTGAAGCCCGCACAGCACACACGAGGGAGATCGCCCGTGGGGACCACCGATCAGGCTCTCGGCTGGAGTCCTGCAGGCCAGCACCCCACTTACCACACGGAGCAGAAGAGCCGCCCCGAGCAGCAGAGCCTGGGGCCGCCTGCCCCGCCGCCGGCACCGCGGGAGCAGACAGGGATGAACGACCGCGGTGACACAGACATCCAGCTCCCTGCGCATCCGCAAACAGCGTCTCTTATCGAAGTCATCCGCCGCTCACAGACTCGGTTTATTTTTCTAAGTCGGAGAACAATGGCTCTTTTATACAGTATCTGAATGGTGTAAACCTAATAAAGGCAGGAAACCGTATCTTCAAGTGCAACAGAGAACACAGGCTGTAAGGGTTAGAGTCGAAACCATCTCCCGCGGTACCCGGGACGGTGGACAGAAGGCTGATGTCGGGGGGGGGGTGGGACCCCAGCCTCTTGCATGGTGGTCACAGCAGGGCAGAGACAGGCTTCCTGGTCGTTGCCGCCTGGGGTCCCTGTCCGGGAATCGTTCACTCAGCAGACGCTGTGGGTGCAAGAGCTCGCTTTTCATCCGAGCACCCAGGCAGAGAGACCCAACCCCCACTTCCTCGAAGAGCGGAAGCCAACTCTCCAACAATGCCAGGCATTGTCTCTTCACACATGAAACCCCTCTTTGTTGTGTGTCGACCGAATGTGATATACGGTGTGTGTCCAGTGGGTTCTGATGACAGCCACGGCCCTGCGAAACCCAGGTCCCCAGGATGTGATTTTTTAAAAGGTAAGCGACTTAGGACCGAGTCGAGCCAGCATGCGGGGGATCTCGTGGGAGGCAGCCGGGAGCTGCAGCAAAGTGCCCTGTGCCGTCCCTCCCTGGCCCTCCCGCGGGGTCGCTGCGTGTTGGCCCCACGGCTCGGTCTTGAACCCCAGGTCTGGTCAGTTCCCAGGCTGCGATCACCTGCTAGATCTTGTCTCCCGGCTCTGGCTCCGGTTCCTGCACACACTCTGCCCTCCAACGGCACGCCAGCCGCTCTCTGAGGATCGAGTTCCTGCTCTTCACGGGGCTTCGACCTTCCTGGTTTCGTCCGTTTTTAACTGGCGTGCCGTCCCCAGACTCATGCTGCTTTCCGTGGCCCGGTTTATAGCCTCTCCTCAGCGAGCCCTGATTTCACTTGGCTTAAATTCGTTAATTTCGAACTTTCACTGATCAGAAACGTTAACGGTATTCTATCAAACTACCGCGACACTGCAAAGGGGGGAATCCCAGCGTTCTTATTTCGTGGCTGGAGAAAGGGCTCGGGGCGGTCAGGCCATGGGAGGACGTGTCCGAAGTCACCGGGGCGGGAAGCGACGGGGCCGTGGTTCTCTCACTCAAAAACTCTTATCTCCACCGACAGCCGCTTCTCAGAGTGGAACAAGCCCCATGTTCGAAGACGTTATCGATTCTTTACACATAGACTTTTACCTGAATGTCGACCCATAACCATTCGGTATGGATAATTATATTGTATTCCATTTTTTTAAAATAAATATAAAGAGTCGGCTAATGATACCAGGTGCTCGGAGACCTTATGAAGGGTGTCCGCACAAGTCGTCTCAGTTTCTGTTGGGAATATTCATGCTTTATTGACTCTGGTATAAATAAGAACTGCATTTTAATGCGTATTCCCCATTTTACATAGTTGATCTCACTTAAACTTCATCGCAGCCCGTTCGTCAGGGAGTGTTCCTCCACCTGCAGTCAGGGGAACTAGGTAATGTGATCAAATGCCACAGCAGCAGAGCCAGAAACGACACTAAGATCTGCCTCTGCCCCCAGTTCATGCTCCTAATGTGAGCACAGTTAGGACCGGTGCCTTAATTTTAATTTAATAATTGAAAAACATCATCCATAGGCCAAATCCTCGAGAAAAATCAGCAGCGGTCATCCACACTGTTTAACGAAATGGCAGGTTGGTTGACTCCGTAAGAACATAGAAGCATTGTGTTAAGTGTTGTAAGTTTTTGGCACAGCCCACGACAGAACAAAATGACTAAACGGTCCGCTTCTATCTGCCTGCTCCTCCTGAAGGCTCTCTCACTGCCCTCTGGTCTCTCTTCCTTGATTAATTTAACCTGTGACGGAAACGCTTCCTGTATCTTCCGAGATCTACATCAAGAATGCTCGCGCCCCAGTGATGTATCGCGCTCACGCGTGATCAGCCAGGCGACAGCTCGGCCTGTCACCGTAAATACAGCTGGAATGGTACTGCTGTCGGGAGTCCAGGCGGAGGCCCTCCCGCTTACGGGAAACGCTCCCGGCACCGGGGCATCATTTCTGATCGGCTCGCCCAGCCGGGCTCCCTCTCCTTCTCAGAGGGCGCGTCGTCAAGGCAGGGGGAGGCTCGGGAAGAACTCAGAGTAGGTGGAGATGGATTACTGAGATGGGAGCCCTGCTCGAATTCGCAATGGAGGTGAGCAGCTCGCTCTGGAGGAAGAGCTTCCGGGCTGTCGTGTCTGAGGGATGGCCAGGGGAGCCCAGGAGCCCTGGCCGGCCCTGTGTCTCGGGGGACTCGCGTGGCAGATGCAGCATTGGCCCCCAGGGGCCTGGTTCCGCTGAAGGGAGCTTTGCTTTCTCAGCCCCGAGTGCCGTAAGCCTCAGCTCAGGGTTATTTTCATTCTCAGTTCCCTAAAAGGCTTTTCTGCTACTCTGATGACTCTCCGAGAGCTTCCTGTCCACACCGCCACTGGTCACTTAGCACGTTTCAGTGAGATGAACTGGTTGTGGGTCTCAGACGGGGAGGCAGGGCTCTGCTGTATTTATTTACACGTCCTTGGAGCTGAGTGCAGCGCCTGGCCCGAGGTTTGCGATTAGTGAAGGGTCGCTGATCAAATTAATATTCCGCGACGAGACGCGCATCAGTCGTGATGACGTAGTAACTGCAGAGGTGCTGCTGGATCTCACCACGGTTAACCGGGGAGGCAGAAGGAGCTGGGCTGAGATTCTCCAACAAGACGCGGTACCGCCGGTCCAATTGGCTAATTGTGCTGCGTGGTCTGGTCAAGGCTCTGAGACAGAGCAGGGTGTTGATTGGGGTCCCTCTTTCCGTGGTCACACGAAGCCTCGCGTTCTTCACTCACGTGCGCCCACTCCGTAGCCCATACACTCAGCGAGCGCTCGACCGTCACTGACATTGAGCCACGGCCACGGAAAGCGGGGTGTAGTCCCGCGCACCTCTTCCTCAGCGCACTTAGCGTCAGCCACCGGGAGGCTCCACGGTACCTATGTCCGCACCCCACACGCACCCTACTTTTCACTTCAGGATCTTTTCCTCTAATCTGCTGTCAAGTTAGAGACCTTTCCGAAGTCGCCTCTCGGCTTTGCTTTCTCGGGCCGAGTGATCATTTCCCGGAGGAGCCCCGGGTCCCAGTTCCCGCGGGCCTAGCCCCCCACCCTCTACCGGTTTCGTGAGTCCTATCCGAGTTCTGTTTGACAGAAGCGAGAATGACCCTCAGAGGGAAGTCCCCCCCCCCCCCCGACCCGGTACTGACCGGCACAGGAGGCCAGAGTGCAGAGTGGGCATGGGCGTGGGCCGCTTCCCGCGGGAAGTCTCCGTCTGGCTCTTGTCCCCCTCCACAGTCACAGTGACGCCTCGGCACACCAGGGCTGCTGTACACTCAAGGCCCCCACTGCTCCGCACCCGGGGACCCTGGACACCCGCAGGGCCCTCTCTTAGACGTGGGATGCGCGGGATTCAAACCCGGGTGGGCCTCTCCCCCTCAAAGCAGACCTACTAAGCACAGGTAGCCTAAAGCAAAGAAGTGACCACCTGAGGACGCGTCTTGCAGGTGCTCGGAATGGATGGAGATAAAGGCCCGGGGCTGATGCTGACGCTGGGGCTGTGTGGGTCTTGGGTGGGAGGGGGCGGGGCTCAGGGCGGGGCGGGGTCCTGGACGGGAGAGGCGGGGCCTGCGCTGCGCGGGGCAGGGCGGGGACGGGACGCGGCCAAGCTCGCGGCTCTGATGTCACCGCCTCTGCGTCGGTTCCCGCAAAACACGCACAGAACACTAGTTTCACGTTTTGTCTTGTTTCTTAGAAGGGAACCCCCCGCTCGGATTCCTTCCGTTTAGGGAGAGCAGGCACGCTCGTCCTCTCCCACCCGCGGTTTTGCATTCGACAGTTTCAGGAAGCCGGCGTCCGGGAAAATTCAAGGGAAAATTCCAGAAATAAACGCTTCGTCAGCTCTAAACGGCCCGTCAGCTGCTGCCGCGTCACGGGGCTGGTGTTCGGGTCACCCCTCTTTTGCCCGATCGGGACCCCGGAGCGCAGGGGCGGCGGCGCTGGCGACGTGGACGCGCCGAGGGGAAGCGCTGCGGCGCCCCCTTAGCGGAGGACGCGCGCGTCCTGACTTCAAAGACAGACAGACTCGCGCGCGAGGCCGCCGAGACCTGCGGCGCGTCCGTCTTCCGCCCGCGGACGGGTCCAACGTGTAAGGCGAACTGCGGCGCAGGTGCGCGCGGCGAGGGGACGCGGCGCGCGCAGGTGCCGTCTGCGGCCCCGGCCTCCGCTGCGGGGCTGGCACGGGGGCTCGTGCGTCCTGGGGCCTCGTCCTTGTTGGAGGGACATCAGTCAGCCAACCCGCTCTGTGCACGGCTCAGGTGCGGCTGATGAGAAAACCGGGCTCCTTTTCGTTTTATTCCTTTTCACGTGATGTTTCCGTTACGAACCGTAAACTTGCCGGTGTCAGGAGCCCTCCAGCATTACCTGAACTACAGAAAAATGCCCAGAGCGAGCGGTCTGAGAGGTGGAGGCGCGCGGCGCATCCCGGCCTGGCGCGGGGTCGCGCCTGGAGTGGGGGGCCCCTTGCTGCCCTCTGTGGCCACAGGGAGGGGGAGGCGGGTCGTGGACTTCAGCGCAGCGGTTCTGAGGGGCAGAGAAGAGCCATGTGTCAGTCGCAGTCTGGCCCACAGCTGTGCGGCCTCAGGAAGGCCCCCTAACCTCTCTGAGCGTTATCTCTCTACTTACAATGGCAGGCAGTTGACCTTTGCTCTTCCTATGCTATCAAATATCTTGAAAAGGGTAAGACAGGAGGCAAAATTAGATTAGTTTGTCATGATCGAGAATCGTCCCATTCCTCAGGCTGGAGGACATAAATCGGGTGGGTGACAATTGCCATCAATCGAAAGAATTTCATCGAATTTTCACATCAGGATGACCTAAGTGAAATGAAACCTATTTAAGGATATAAAATTTCAAAAAAGAAAAAAAAAAGGAAAATAAAATACAACACCACATTATTTTCGAAGTGAAAGACCTTGAAGCGTTCTGTGCTTTTCAGATCGGAGGGCAGCGGGAAGGCACGGAATACCTGTGCGGAATCACCTGAAGGTAGTTCACCTGAGCGGAGGCGGCTCAGAGATCAATCCACGGCAGGCACATCGCTCACCTGCGGCATGCTTCTCACTCTGACAAGAACAGAATGTATGAAAGAATTTACATTGTCAGATGGTGTTATGCTTATTGGACCTGATCCTAAATCTTAGAAATTAAAAGGCCTTAAATCTTGATCCTCACATGTCAAAATGAGGCAAAACTATTTCAGAGCAAAATAGCATGCCTTAGATGTAGCCCGGGGGCATTGTGTGGACATGATTTCTTAAGTGTTTTGAAAATACGGATAAGCAGAGAGTAATGAGTATTCACTTTCATGGATAATTTCATTCAATGTATCTTTTTATCTCATCTGGAATGAAAAAAAAAAACCTGTTGATATCTAAACACTGCCATAAATCATGTTAGTTTGTTGCCTACAGTGATTCTGAAAAACAGGAAAAGTATAAATTAATACAAGTTTTCTCTTATTTTGATATCCATCTACTCTTTGACACATTCATTGAGCAAACATTTTTTTAACGAGCATATTGTACGAAATAGCATGGAAAATTCTAGACTTATGGGAGATTATGCAGAAAAAAATAGATATTTATAATTTCTCTCTTATGAGCTTTACAGTAGAGTTAGGTAAACAAGGTAGATCAACAAATTTAAAAAATATATAAGTACAGATGATTAGTCAATAGAAAAAGGTAAATTACTAAGTTTCAGGTGGAATGTAAAAATAAGTAAAAAAAGGTGAAAATAAAATGTGAAGCATAGGGCTTGGAAGTTTACTAATTGGGGTTACTGTTTCAAATTGTGCAATTTTTCTTTAGAAAAACTAACTTGTAATAAGTAAAAATATATTTGTGAACTGTTCCCCAGCGGCAAAGCAATCCTGGAGGACTTCCTTTTCTGCTGAAACACAGGACTCAGCGCTGCTCGAGAAGAAAAGCTGGCCTGTGGGAGAAGGCTTCGCCGACATGCCATCTGCAACAAAAGCCAGATTTTCCTTCCTTCGTCGGTATCTGCGTAAACCGTAAACACGCTTTTAGCACGTGAGTCGCACATTTTGAAAGAAGAGTTCATGAAGATGTTTCGTGTGTTCGTTCGCTGAATCAAACAAGCATTTATTAAGCACCGACCTTGCGAGACACGCGCCTGAGCTTCAGGAGCGCCTGGCTGGTGGCGGACACCTCGCACGCACGCACGCGGAGACGTCCGAAGCTCCGCGATCTGCTTTTCTCATCGCGCCGCGGGGCTGCCGACTAGGATGTCAGTCGCTTTACCGCGCAGCCGTGGAAGACGTCTGCCCGCAAACCTCTGCGGCCGTGGGAGAGACCACGACCTCCTGGCCGCCCGTCACGTCTCGGTTCTGTGCAGACCGGGGGGCTGAATTGTGGGAATAGCTCGCGACCTTTGAGTCACCTCTTCCCATCTCTTCTCCTTCACCCCAGATGGCGCGAGGCAGAAGAACTGGTTCCAAGTGTACGTTTTGGTCAGGGGCAGAGACTGCCAGAGCACGCACAGTGACGGAAGGTGGGTCACGGAAGGTGCACGGAACAGAACTTTCTAGAAAATCCGTTAGCCCGAGCCAGGCTTGGTGGGGTGGAGCGGCCGCGAGATGGAGAAGGGACAGGTCTGGGTGGCTTGATGACGGAGCCCAAGCTCTCCTACTCAGGGACTGGCGGGTCACCGTCCAGGCGCCTTCAGCCTCGGGGGTGGGGGCCTTGGAAACGGGACCTTCTCAGGAGCCGGAAGGCGTTTTGTGCGCTCGAGGCCGGCGAGCTCCGCGTGTCGGCACCCGGGGCTCGCGCTGGACGGGACCTTCGCTCCTTCTCCCGCGGTCTCCTCACGTGCACCAACCACAGCCATCCGGAGACGGCTGGAAAATAGGCTCGGACAGAAGATCAGCTTCCTTGCCCCGACCTTTGCTTACCGATCGAGTCCCGCGTTGAACCACGTTTAGGTTCGTTTGCGTTGTGTTATCCAGCGCCATTCGAGTCTCGCCCCTTCGCCTGCAGAGTCGAGAGCTGGGGCCTCATCTTTCCTAACCTCTCGCAGCCCGCGCTAGACGCTCTGGTGGCTCCGCCTCTGCTCGCTGAGCAGCGCCTCTTACCTGAAGTCTCCTGTGCCACGCGGCGAGTTCGCGGTGGCATTCTGGCCGGTGGGACGGTGCGGTCCTGCGTGGACGGCTGCTTCTCCGCCACCGAGCCGTAAAGCCGCGTCTGAGGACGCTCCGCGCCGGGACTTCCCCGCCAGCACGAGCGCCCGGTGGCCCGCCCTTCCCACGCGGTCCCGGATGGAGGCCGGACGGGAGGGGGCGGGGGGCGGACCACGACGTGCCGCCCCGCTGAGGAGGGGGCGAAGCGCGCGTGAGGCCCACGAAGGGACATGCAGCGCAAGGCCCTCGAGGCCGGGGGAGAGGACGCCGTCAGAGAGCGAGGGTCCCAGCCGCAGGCCGACTCCCCCAGACCGTCCGCTCGGTTCGGGCGGCCGCATCCTGCGAAGCTGCGGCCTCGCTCGGTCCACGGCGGCTTTTTAGCGTCGAGCTGAGCGAGGAGGCCTGGGATGAGATGGCGAACTGGGCGTTTGTCTCCCGGAAACAAAGAGGCTCTGACAGAGGCTGGGGAAGAGCAGCGAAGGGCGCGGGTGTCCCGTCGTGGCCCCTGTCCACTTCCCTCCTCACTCCCAAGTGTGGGGCTGGAGCGAACCCCGCAAACAGAGGCAGCAGGCGTCTTCTTCGGCCTAGGCCCCCACGAGTGACTTCCTCCAGCACCAGGGACCGGAGAGCCACCCTGCGGGCCCTCAGCGTTGACTGCAGCACGCTTCGCGGCCGGGGGAAAACGCCTTTACCCGTAGCTCTGCTGGGTAGAAGCAAATGTCACTGTTTGCGGGGCCGTCTGCCCCTTAGTGAAGGGTCCTGGGCCTGCCTCTGCTTCGTGGACCGCGGACTCTCCCGGACTGCTCCACGCCAGGCGCTGCGAAGTCCGTGTCTCCTCAGACAATGTCCCTGTCGGCCGCACGCACAGCATCTGGCCCGAGCTGGCACAGGACGAGCTGCGGCGTCACCGTGAGAACGCAGGAGTCGGGAGCCGCGGCGGGAAGAGCGGAGCCGGCGAGCAGGTGTCCCCGGCACGATGTTCTCAAGCGGAAACAGCGGCAAGTGCCGAGCCTGCTGTCTCCCCGGGGCCCCACTTCAGGCCACACGGCCGGGGTCTCCGTGCGAAGGGGCCAGTCTCCCTCGGCCAGCAGGCAGCCATTCCCGGAGGGCTCAGAACCGCGGCGTGCGGCTGGTCACGATCAGCACACCTTCCTTTACCTTCCGGCCTGCCTCCTGGAGTTTCCATTTCGTAACTCAGCATTGGTTAATTATGGTGAAGGAGTAAAAGCTTTGAGAAGGCGGAAAAAATGATCTGAAGGCTTGTGGATATTTAACTCTAGACAGATAATATTTGCTTCAAGGGTCGAATAGAATTTCAAGAAGGCATAACAATGGGTCTTTGTGGTGTTCTCAGAGTGTTATCAATTTTTTAAAAAATGTTAAAATGATAAATATTAGGCTAATTAGCTTCCCCAAATATGAACCCCCCATTACGGTGGAAGAGACGAACGCCTCCTACAGCTCAGGGGTGACTTCGTGCAGCGGGGAGAACACAGGCTTTGGGATAGATGGGTGAGCATTCCAATGCCACACCTGCCGGCTACAGGCTACAGGACCTTCAGCAGAAACCCAAACCCCTGAGTCTCCATTTCTTTCAGCGGGAAAGCAGATAATATGCTCAGGGATGTGGGGAGCGTTATCCAAAGCAGCGCAGGAAAGATGTCACGTGATGGGGAGTTACCGTCCCAATCAGCGCCGTAAAGGGCCACGATGTTTAATCCTCGTTCTAAAGAATAAGATGAGTATGTCGCTTCAATTCGTAAAGGAATAAACTGAATTAAATTTCCCAATACTGTAGAGGAAAAGCGAGACTTTAAGCCAAGATTGACTCTAGAACTCCAAAACCCGTGAGAATTCCACAGCACTGTGATGCCTTCAGAGGTAAGGAAGCAAGGTGTTACCTGTGGCCACGCCCACGTGCACATACTTTCTGAGTACTGAAAATTGCGTACCATTTTATTTCGTACATTTTGAACCTATATTTACTTTTGACAGAATTACAAATGCAGACGTATACTATATAATTTCTATAATTATGCCAATGAAATATCAGTCTAAAATTATAATGCCAAGTGTGTCTGTATACATATATTAGAAAGATCAGTGTGATGTTTATAGTGCTTTACTTGAAATCACGAAATATCAGAAACGAGTGACTAACTAGACAAAATCTCAGCGTTGATTTGGACTAGCTGCCTGTTCAGCAGGAGGAGACTATATCCTGGCTTGATGCTCTTTCTATAAATAACAATATCTTGCCATGCGCACAGATTTAAAATTGAAACCATTTTGTGAAACAATCTCATCTAAAACCACAATGTGATTAACGTCTTTCAGAATTATGTAAATCACGAAATTATGAAAAAATGCATCATGAGCTTGTCTGATGTTTAGTTTTCTCGTCTGTTAAAACGCAGGTAAGACTGCCTACGCGGTCGACGTTCCCTGCAGGTCACCGCGTGCCCTCCCACGCCCGCGGAAGCAGTTAGGCCGCGTGTCTGCGTCCGGCCCACGGCGGCGAGGGGCCGTCGGGCGCGGCGGTGAACGGCGACGAAGCCACCAGAATGACAGTGGCCGGTGGGCACTGGCCTCGGAGTGCGGTTTGCTCCCCCGCGCCCGGCTGGTTTAGAGGGACTTAGACAGCATTTCATTCCGTTTCGTTTTCCCGTGCTCGGTTTTCTCATTCTCCCTTACGCTCCTAGAAAAGCAAACATTTTGCCTGAAGTCGTACCTGAGTTTGTGTGTAAGACACGTCAAGCCGTGATCCCAAGCCGCTGCTAGACAGCCCTGGGTCGTCTTGGTTCTCGGCCTCGTCGGACGACGGTCTCCGCCTCCCCTCCCCCTCTCACCTGCGTAGCCAAGCGACTCCCTGGCTCTTCTGACCAGCATTTTCCACAATGTCGGACCTTTGCACGTTCTGTTCCCGCCACTCAAATGTCTGCGCGTGGTCCTCGAAGTCACTAGACCCTGGACACTCATGTTGAGAAGGCTTTTTGGGGTCCGGGCTGGTTCTGCTGGGTGCTGGTGACCACAGGCCTCCATCCGAGACGAAGGTGGGACGTCCGTGCTCACGGACCGTGGCCTCTGGGATACGGTCCGAGTAAATCGGAGAAGGGATGTAATGTAATTATGAGCATAAGCACTCGCCGATCCTGCCTCTTTCCAGACGAGGTAAAAGAACGAAGCAGGAATTTTGGGGGAGCGAGAACAGCGCACACCAGAGGCGCCGGGGACGCGCGGACGGGACCCCCCGGCGAGGCGTCGGGGACGCGCGGACGGGACCCCCCGGCGAGGCGTCGGGGACGCGCGGACGGGACCCCCCGGCGAGGCGTCGGGGACGCGCGGACGGGACCCCCCGGCGAGGCGCCGGGGACGCGCGGACGGGACCCCCCGGCGAGGCGTCGGGGACCAGCGGACGGGACCCCCCGGCGAGGCGTCGGGGACCAGCGGACGGGACCCCCCGGCGGGGCGTCGGGGACCAGCGGACGGGACCCCCCGGCGGGGCGTCGGGGACGAGCGGACGGGACCTCCCGGCGGGGCGTCGGGGACGCGCGGACGCCAACCGCGCCGACGCGGGCCTCCGATGGCAGAGGCGCGAGTCCGGGGCCGGGCGGGTCCCCGGCTCTTCATTCCCCGCCCCGCCCGCCCCTGCTCCCCCCGCCCCGGCCTCCGCCTCACCCACCGGGCCGGGAGGAAGGCCCAGCCGGCCAGCGCTTCTTCACCCCACGTTGGCTCTGAGCGTGGAGAAGTTGGGCTCCTTCCCACCTGCTCGTCGCACACTGAGCTCGTCCGCTCACGGCCCTTCGGGTTGCCACCGGGAGGTCGTGCGAAACCACACGTTTCTGGTTAAGTGATTCTCTGCGACCTGGGGATCGAAAGTCTTGTCCCGAGGGGCGGCTCGTTTCGCTTTCCAATCACTTGTTCATCCAGACACTCGGGCATCAGTCCTCTGGCGAACGGCGGGGTCATCGCGGGGGTCGAGCCGGCGACAGATCGCCGAGCTCCTCCTCACGCGGGTCACACGGTCCGACGGAGCAGGAAACTAAGCGCCTCTCCTGCGGCATCCGACGGTCCGGGGTTCCCAGGGTGTGGGCCGGAGACAGAGAGGGGTTCAGACACAAACTGTGCCACCTCCGGTGAGTTACTAAACGTCCCCCGTCTTAGCTTCTCCATCAATTAGATAGAGTTAGAAAATATGCATTACGGGAGAGTCGGAAATATATTTATAAAGTGAATTACAGCCATTTATAGCCGGTTTTCTATAAATGAGGGCCATTATCATTAATACGATGAGCACGGCGTTTAATCACTCGGGAGAAGCGCAGAGTCTGGGTTATAAAACCTGCACTGATTTAAACAGTCTGATGACTTCCCAGAACCCGGGGGAGCGGGCTCTCTCCAGGAAACCGGGGACGCCTTGAAATTCAGCCCCTAAGTTTCCAGGAAATGAGAGGCTCACGCGAATAACTGGTTTGACACATAAACTACATCATGCAAAGGGAAGAGAAGCCGCCGTTTGATGAGCATTCGGTGGGGGCGGGGGGGGGGGTGGTTACAGCAAGGCAGCAGAGGTTTCCAGAACGTCCCTGCCCAGAGTGCAATGCAAGGCTGCACGTACTTCTAAACCCAGCGATCAGGCATCAAGGTCCCGGACAGACGCTCGCGCACTTTTTTCTGAGTCTGATCCCAAATGCAGGTCCCCAGGCAAGTCATCCGCTTCTCCTGAAGGGCCGTGAGCTCTTCGAGCACAGAGACTTTCTCCCTCCTCTTTTTCACCCCTGCACAGCGCTCGGCCCCCATGACTGGCTCATAAGATTGTGCCGAATAAAGCCTCCCTCGATGGACTCTCTTTTTTCCCAGTTGTGGAGTGAAAGCTCAGATTGTACGGTATGACAACTCCGCTTCATGACCGAGGACTGCCCCGTTTGCAGTTGCAGAAACAGCTGGGCAGGTGTGCTGGCCTCGTGAGAAATAGTCACCCTATTCCCCACGTCCTCCTTTGTTCGGGGCCGGAAGGCACTTCGTTTTGCACAGGTACGAGTCAGGGCTCCACAGAAGAACAGAAGCATTAGGAGGTACGAGACGTGGCTACATAAAATGAGATACGGCACACGCAGAGCTATGTGCAACGGCTCTCACGATTATAAAGGCCGAAAAGGCCCACAGTCTGCCGCCTACGCCCAGGGCGCCCGGCGGCACAGTTTGAAGGCCTGAGAGCCGACGGGCCGACGGGGCAGATTCCTGTCCCAGCGCGAAGGCCCGAGGTCCAAGGGTGGAGAGCATGTGTCAGCTCAGCAGTCAGGGGCTCTCAGACCTTGGCAGACTCGACGTCACATTAAATAAAGGGTTAACGGGGAAAAAGCTTGGCAGAGTAAAACCAAGAGGGTCCCTAGGAGGCCAATTCTGATGACGTGGAACGGCCCACGGGGAAGGATCCCCAGGCCACGGTCAGTGCCCCGCGGTCGCGGCCAGAGACGGAATCGGCTCCTCCTCAGGCGAGTGGCATTGGCCGTGAGCGCCTGTGGGGCACGTAGGGGTGGCAGGCAGGCTTCTGAGTGGCCTGAACACACGCTACGAGGGACTAAAATGGGAGCAATTTGCTGTAATTTAGGAAGAATGAGTGAGTGAGTGCACGCACTGCGGAAAATTATATATTTTATTTGAAGGTGAGATTGTACATCTCTAATCAAGGCTTAAAATCTGAATTAAGATAAATTGTGCCCTAATTATTTTCTTAGACGAGAACAAAGACGTTTTTAAAGTGCCTAGCATCTCCCTTTGAAGCTCTCGAAACGAAGACCCTCGCGTCCTGGCAGATGCGCGGCTTGGTTTGTTTCTGTCGCAGAGAGACCCCGGCTCGTTCAGCCAGACTCGGGTTCTTGACGTTAAAAGCCCCGGCGCGTGTCATCGTCGCAGCCTCGTGTTGCCTTTGTGTTTGGTCTTTCTGACCTTCAAGCCTTTAATTACCAACAACAAAGAAAATTAGCTTCCTGGCGATAATTATTTGCTTGAGTCTAAGAGTTCTTTACCATTGTGTGTGTGTGTGCGGCTTGCACACATGCTGTGTGTGCGTGCGTGTGCGTGAGTGTGAGTGTGTGTGCGTGTGTGTGCGTGTGCGTGTGTGCGTGTGTGTGCGTGTTGGGGTGCAGGTGGGAGATGCGGGCAAAAGAAACCAGAGTCGGGGGTAGCTTGTTTTATACTTTGACATTCATGATTTTCTTTTGATCATTTTGAGTTTTATTCTCAGGAAAATAATCAATTTTTATATCTAGGGGAAATGAGTCCACTTTCTCCCCCCTCCACATCAGTATGAAATTTTATTCGTTTCCCATATTTCCTTCAAAATCTTTTTAAAATTTTAGCTCTAACCTACTTCCGCTGATTTTGCTGTGGTCCTGCAGCCCCTCCCCCAGGGCAGGGGGGAGGGCATTGGGGACTGCCTTGTCTTGTAACAGTCACAGGCAGAGAGCCACCTCTTCCTCTCAACACCCGCCGGGGAAGCGCTGGGCAGCCCGCAGCCCCCCGGCTGGCACACCGCCTCGCTTCTCTCAGGGAGGTCGCCCCGTCCTCCGATGCTCCTTGTGTCCCAGCCTCTTGCCCGTTTCTCTAAGCCGGTCCTTAGGGAGCAGAAGACAGTTGGGTCCGTCTCCTTCGCTCTTTCACGTACCCGAGCACAGAGTGACGGACGGGTCGTCGGCTTTGGGCGTGGTGGAGGTTCAAGTGCTGGCCCCAGCACGTACAGTCCGGGGCAAGGTCAGCGTGCGCTTGACGTCCCGACTGGCAGTTACGACACAGAGCCAGGAGTCGGGGCTGACAGTCACACGCGCCATGTGCAGAGCGACCGTGCTAGCTGCGTGTGAACTCCTGTGACCATCACAGCCACGTGTGGGGCAGGCATGCGTGTGACTTGCATGTCACAGATGGAATCAGTGGGACCGAGGGGCTTGGGAACTTGCCCATGACCACGCGGCTGCCGGGCGGTAGAGTCCGGGTATTTATTACAGTCCCCTGAGACTATCAGTAGCAAACGAGGCTGATAATACCTATTACGCGGCAGAATAAAGAGGCAAACATAAAGCACCAGGAAAACTTATGACGGAGAGAAACGTTCCGACAGCTGGAGTTCCCGTCGCTATCCTGTTCTCTAATCTATTACTTTTTCTTGTAGACATTTTCTAATGTGGAGAACTCGTAAGTCATCTAACACAACGCCAAGAGAGCTGACTTACCCACGATCGCAGTAAAATCATCGTTAGCACTTTTTAATGATTCACCGTCAGCAGAAATCAAAAGATACAGACCCGATCAGTCGTATCAGTTCTAGGTAATCTGACGCCGTGCGACTAGTCTTTTCAAAACACAAAGCTGTTTATGCTTCTGTTCTTAGCATAGACGGACAGTCCCCATTCCTGGAAGGAGAATGTTCGGAGACTTTGGGACAGTATCCAGGGCCCTTTGGGAATCCTCGCTCATTCTCCAGCCCTGAAGCCTCATCCCGCGGAGCGCCCCCCTGAGCGACGTACATGAATGTCATTGCGCGCCATGTGAGCGGTCCGGACGCACCGGCTCGGCCAGTGCTGGCGGCGACGAGCCTTTGGGAGGTGGGTTATGGTCATGGCAGAATCTTACTTACGGACGGCCGAGTAGATTCGGAGCGCACGGTGGCGGAACCGAGGTGCCGGCCCGGGCTGCCCGGACCAGCGTCCACACGCCGGGCTCTGCCCCACGCCCCCAGGCCCTCAGCGTCCTCTCTCGGCCCGCATCTCCCTGAGCAGAGGCGCCCTTGAGCCCTTGCTGTCACGGCGCTGTCCGGCCCTCAGGAACGCCACTGCCACCCTGGGGACACTTAATTTATTTTATTCCCCTTGGGGCAACATCCTTAATTGGTTTAGTTAACAAATTGTTTAGAAATTTTAATTAAGAATTTTTTTGTTTCTTCTTTATTTTATTGTAATTCGTGTGTGTTTGTGGATTGCCCGCTTCCATCACAGCCACGGGCCGCGGAGCGCAAACATTTACGACCCCCGCGCCGGGGTTCTCCAGCCGCTCAGACGCGGGTACTGCAGAGACGGGCCAGGGGACGTTTGCGAGATGAAGGAAGGAATGAAGGAATAACACACGCGCGCACACGCACGCACACACGCACACGCACACGCATGCACGCACACATGTACACACACCCACACGTACACCCACACGCACGCACACACGTACACACACCCACACGTACACCCACACGCACACACACGCACACACACACGTACACACACCCACACGTACACACACATGCACACACGTACACACATGTACACACCCACACGTACACACGCACGCACACACGTACACACACCCACACGTGCACACACGCACACGCGTACACACACGCACGCACACACGTACACACACGCGCGTGCACGAGAGATGTTTAGGGATTTACAATAAATACTTGACGAACCGGAATTAGGCAACTGGAATTTCCAGTTAGGAAAAAGCGTGTTTCAGGCTTCTCTTGGTTTCACTTTTTTTCCTCGTTAAATTCTCATTTCTATCCTTTTTAAGTATGTCTTTACTTTCTTATTGTTTGCTGTTATTGAACCCCAAGTCACTCTCTTAATAGAGATACACGACTTGTTGACACGAATATTCAAAAATAATAGCGACCCTCCGAGGTATCTGTTTTTATTCACGTTTTCATATAAACTTGCAATAAAAATGGTAAAACATTTCTAAATGGGAATTTTTCCTCCTATGGAGGAAAATAGTAGGGAAGACTCACCACGGCGGATATGGAAAGGCTGGGACTCTGCGTGGCCCACATGTCTCCCCCCCGGGTTACAGACGCTGCGTCCGATGCCCGAAGGAGCTGGCACGTGGCTGTGGGGGGCAGGGGCACCCACGGGCCACGCGCTGCTGATGCTCTCTTTGTTCACGGTGCTGTTTACGAGGAATGCTTTTCATGAACAAATCTGGACCAGATCGGTGGCCAATCTCCCTTTTAATGCTCACGGCAAAATCTGCACTCTCCGCATGCCTTTCGAAAACGTTTAAGTCATTACATTTATTCATGACATAATCAAATTTTGCTTGTGGGGTATACAACACGTCCACGTACATATGCGTGACACATCCATGCAGACGCATATACGTGTGCTACGTGCATGCATACATAGATGTCTGGGCATTTCGACTTTTCGACAGTTACTCTTAAACAGAGCTAGTGCTTAAAAACAATGATCGACTGGATTTCTCTTATGCTATAAAATGACATTTGCTTATATAACACTGTCATCTCTCCGAGAGCTTAAAAATAATGGCCTTCAAATACGTGCTTGTTGAATCCAAATATTTCGATTTGTTTTTTTATATAATTACATTCAGCCATCTAAATTCACATCGACTACAGTCTTGCCTCCAAGAACCAGCTACAAACACTGTTAATATTCTTGTTATACTTCCTTTCAAGCATCTTCTTCGGCAAACTCACCACTCATTGCCAGCCAGCCATTTTGATTGCTAACTTCTTACACTTTAACACTTCGGCATTCGTCACGTCTTGGCATCAGTGACAACTGCACAGAAGAGGCTGCGACATCCCAAAAGGACGATTTATGGAACCGTCGCAAATATCCCACCAGGAGAACCAGGTGAGCGGGAGGCTCGGAGCGTCGCGTCCAATCCCGAGTCAAAGGAGAAGCGGCCGAACGGCAGACACTCAGTGGTCGGGGTGTGACGGGGGCTTAGTGGGGGGCGACGGGACTCACGGGCGATCGGGAGCGCGCATGCGTGGTCGGAGCGCGCGCGTCCCTGACCGTCTGCAACGGAAGGCGGGAGCCTGTGAGAGCACGGCAGGCTTGACACGCGCTCAGGTCCTGTGTGCTGAAGGATGTTCGACTGCGGCTCCTCGCGAAGACCGGGCTTTGAGACCGAACTGCTTTATTAAGCACAACGAGCTAGATACAGAACATTTTAGGTCGATCGAGCTATTCGGGGCATTTTAAAATGCAGTCTTTGTGGTTCTGCGTAATAATTCTCATTTCCTCAATGTCCGTTCCACAACAGTCACGGAACGAGAGACGACCCGGCAGCGTTGCCACTACGCGCTGGTAACAGAAATGATCGCGCGTCCGCCCTCCGCGAGGTTGGTCCAGCAGCTGCTCGCCTTCGAGGGACGCTATTGTTTTGCCGGCGTTTTGTGTTCGATTACACAATCAAATGATGTATGAAATGGCGTTAAACACGTTTGGAAAAGAAGCTGCCTCGGATGAAGTGTTCAGGTGGTATAGACGGCCTGGGGTTTGCAGACAGTTCGGGAAGGCCATTCGGCTGGGAGGGTTCTTCCTGCCCGTCCCCGTGGAGTTCAGCTAGCAGGTTCGACTCTCAGGGGAAATGAGTGTGGCGCGTCCACGGCTCATTAAAGTTTCGTGCTATTTCCCATCGTGTTATTAATTTTAAATGAGTTGATGGCTAGAACCCCAACTGGAAACGCAGAAGAGAATATTGTTTCACTTTTCGGTCCTAAAATGCTAAATATTAATATTTAGCATTTTAGAGAGAGTTTCTAAGGGCCAATGTTGAGCAAATTTCATCTACAAATTCTTTTTCCTATTCTGCTTACATGCCTACCTCGAAGCTTTTAACATCGCACCTAGAAAAACCGGGGAGACATGTGCCGGGAACGGACCAAACCTCTCGGCCCGGGCAGCGAGGCAGGAAGGTGCCCTGGGCTGCAGCCTTGACGAGTGTCCTGCGGTTGGGGAACGGCAGGACTAGCTCCTGAGCAGGACCCAGAAGGCGCCGGGACACGGCCTTGCAGACAATCTTCTGTGACACCGGGGCTGCAATTCTGCAAACTGTTTCGCTTCTGCAGTTTGTTCCCTGTTGGGTTCCACCGTCGAGGGGCGGTAGGCACAGAGACCGCAGGGCTTGCGATGGGAGAAGAGGTTCGCTGCTTCCCATTGGCTCGCTCTTCCTGGCGGCATCGTCCCCATCAAAGCTCCTCACTGTGGAGGCAGCAATTTGCCCCCAAAGCGCCTGGTCCCAGTTCCCAGAATCTTCACACACCGGCAAACGCCAGTGGCGAGTGCCTTCTTCTCCGAAGTCTGAATCCCCGCTCCATGGGGCAGTTCTCCGGGTGTTTGGGTTCCCATGTCCCCCAACTTGTCCTTTGTCCCCAAACTCTAATAGCCAGAGCTGCCCCTACAGTTTCCTTCCCAATGTTGCCAGCTCACCGGTTCTTTTTGCCTTCGACCCAACTCCAACCGACGCAGAGACGGCGCCCCGGCCTTAAGCGCCTTCGCTGCAATCATGGCCCCTTTCCAAGGAGATACCGATCCCTCATTTAGGGTCCCAGGGGAGGATGACAGCACCCCACAGGGGTGACAGTTGGAACTGGGCTGCTGTGCCCTGAGATGGGGAGAAGACGGAGCGAAGCTATCACCTCCACTCCATTTTAGCTCATTTTCTCTGGTTTTCGGTCTTAACGGCACCTAATGCCATTATTTGGTATTATTTCTATAATAGGTACAATTTATCAGTGTATCAACTTACCTAGTGAGCGATTATTTACAAGAATTATTAACTCATTTCCCAAAGCAGAATATGATGTCCTAGTCATAATTTTCCCCAGGTATAACTCATTGATTATGAAGAGAATAAAAGGCTCTATTTTTGAATAATAGTGACATTTTCAACCGTATTTTGAGTCATTTGATAAAATGTTATTTATATTAAATAAGTATGTTTTCGAGACAAGGCGCACATGTTTGAGGCGGGGAGGAGGCCGTCGCAGAGGAACTCCAAGCCCTCCCTGCTCCTTTGAATTTTCCTTATAAACACATGGCGCCGATCGCAATCAAAGCGGTGAGTCGCTCAGCACCACCGTCCGCACTCCGGCCCAGAAACCCACAGCGTGACCACATGGGACCTTTGAAGCCGGTGTGAACGCCACATCAGAGCAGGGTGGCAGAGAGGAGCGACCCACGACCCCTGGTCTCCTGTGTGTTTCCACATGAGCGAGCACTTTATTGGCTGAAAGGCCATAGTCGGGCCGTTCGTACAGCAGGGCGGCTGATCCTGCAGGAGCCGTTAAGGCGGCCTCTCTATCCCAATACAGACGGACTCGGGTTGGGTCACTGCTTCTTAGCAGACCCACTCTGGGGGCAGGGAGAGGGCGAACCGGCATAAATAAAACCGCTACGGAGCAAGCGTGTGAGTGCGTGTGAGTGTGTGAGTGTGTGAGTCTGTGAGTCTCTGTGTGTGTAGATATTCAGAAAGCTAAGATTTCTAAATGGTTCCTGCCCGACCATCACCCAAGAGGGGTTCGACCCATTCCTGAAACGTTCCCCAAGGGGCTCTCTAAAGAAAGGCACATTGCAGACACCTGTCCAGGTGGCCGTTCCAGGCCTGGCATCGAGGGCCAGAATTGATTCTGCCTTGACATACGAAAACTTCAAAGGCAGAAAAAAATAGGGTATTGAAAGATTGATTGAAAGGCAAATGCAAGTTTAGTGCGTGGCAGAGAAGACAACATTTCTAAAGCGACGGCATCCTTTTTTTGAATTAAAACCCCGCCTGTTCCATTTCATTCATGCTTTAGATCGACGAGGAGATCCTGCCCTGGGGACAATCACTGCGAGCGGTCGCCAAGCGACGCCCCACCGAGGGAAAGGGCACAGGGCGCCCCCCGACGTGCGCCCACTGCCAAGCTTGTGCTCAGCTGCGCACCGCGCGGGGGGAAGGAAGGCTGGCCCAGACTCCCTGAGGCGGGTCGGCGCAGGGCATACATTTCACGAGATTTAAGTCCCGTTTTTTTTTTTTTTCCAGCTTTGAATTATGGGAGAAATAAAAGAAGTGCATAGCGAAGGGCCATACATTGACCATCTACGTTCTGCCATCGGCATTCGGCTGTATTTGCTTTCTCACAAGCCCAACTTGATATCCCTTCCCTGAACATCTAATGATCCTTTCATTCATTCATTCATTCATTCATTTTGCTGCATTTTAAAGTAAGTTTGAATGAGAATACTTGCTGGTTCAGGCGGCCGATGATTTCCTCTGTGTTTAAGGCGCTGAAAATGAAATGCGCGCACTGCCGTGGCATCTGTGATGAGAGGCGGGTGCGTGTGTTTCCACGTGTCTAAGTTTCATTCTGACAGGAGCTCTGTGTTCCCAAGGAGGGCCGAAACCAAGGAAATCGTTTTTCTAAATCGTATTAATTCTTCCAGCCCTACAAATTGTAGCTTAGAAGGGAGGCCTAACCATTTCGTGGCACGTTAGCAGCTGGGCGGGGAGCCCGTTCGATGCTCGTCCCTCGGCCTGCTGCTTGCCGTTTCCAAACGGCCCGGGGCCCGCTCCGCTCAGGTTGCTAGCGTGTGCGTGTGCTTAATCCTGATCATTACATGTGATAACTGGCAGGTGCTGAATAGTAATACTCGCTAGTATTTGACCGATCTCATACTTCACATTTGGTATTAGGCCAAATGCGTCTCATAGATTATCCCATTTAATTCTCAAGCGACTCTATTGCCGTTATACCGTTGGGATTTAAAGAGGCTAAGTAAACCCGCCCAGACTTACGATAAGTACGTGTCAACAGAGCTTGCACACACACCTGTATGTAAGCTCTTAACTGCCACCTGCACGGTATTGCTACATTATAAACATTTATGTCCTCTTTTCTTGCATAGCAGATTTTGAAAATATTTTACAGTTCATAAAACCAAGTTATGATATAGAAAATACGTATTAGCTATATACAAATATAAAATATAGATTAGCATAGAGAAATAACCATTTTTTACATCAGTCTATTTTTCACTTGAAAATAATATATCGTCTGACATCATCAAAGAATATTTCTATTCTTTAAAACTGCACAATATGAAAAATAGTTCAAATAACCATGTTTTTTAATGTAGCATGATGGCTGAGTTTATGTATCGACTGAGCTGAGCTGAAGGACACCAGGAATCTGGTCGGACGCGCGCTCTGGGTGAGCCCGTGGGGGCGACCGGGAAGGACGGACTGAGAAGCTGTCACCGATGCGGGTGGGCCCCATCCGCCCACGGAGGGCGTGACAGGGCCGAAACGGTGGAGGAGGATTCGGACTCTGCCTCAGCTGGGACGTCCGTCTGTCCTCTTCTGCCCTCAGGCGTCAGTGCTCCTGGGCCTTGGGACACAGACCAGGACTGACGCCGTGCCCCCTCCCCAGTTCTTGGGACTTGTACCATACGTGTCCCTGGGTCTCAGGCTTTTGCACTTAGACCGGATTATACCACCGGCCTCCCTCGGTTCTTCAGCTGATAGACAGGAGATGGCTTGGCTCCTCGGCCTCCACACTCAGATGGGCCACTTTCTAGAGTAAAATCTGTCTGTCCGTCCATCCATCCATCTGTCCGTCCATCTATCCATCCATCCATCCATCCGTCCATCCATCCGTCCGTCCATCCATCCATCATCTATCTACTTTCCTACCTATCTTATTGGGTTTGTGTCTGTGGAGAACCTCAACTAACTCAGGCGTAACGCAGCAGGGTCTAATCTGAGGGTGTCACATTAAAGGAGTACAGACACCTTAAACCCTCGTGGGACGGTATCTAACACTTTACAGACGAGGACACCGAGGCTGTTAAGAAGCTTGTCCAGGATCCCTGACTGGTCACTGTGGAGCCAGGATTTGAACAACTTTGAGCGCTCACTCTGTTAGCCACGACATGGTACAGGGTTATAATAAAATAATCTAGAGTGCATACATTTTGTAGTTCTGTAATTTAGTTAACTGATCTTTATTTTTAGACAAGTAGGTCATTTCCAGTTTTCAGTATTATAAATAAACATTTTTACACGCAGCTCCGTTGTCTAACCTGACTATTTTCTTCAGTAGATTTATAAGAAATGGCATCGCTTGAATAAATAAACACAGGTGTTCCCGTACTGACCCTCTCCGATCCTGTGCTCTTTAGCTCTCCGTACGGCAGCCCGTTTTCTCTCTCGCTATCCCCACTACTCGGATTGATCTGCGGAAGTTCATTCAATTACAGTTACCAGCGCTTTGCCCGTTGCGTGCGGTGGCGATGATGGCGGAGGAGGTGGAGAGCGGAAGGGGCGTGTTCTTCGTCTTTTAATCTTTGAATAATAAATCGTGCCAAGTTTATCATCTAACACCTGAGGGCCATCAGCTGTGGACCAGTTCCGGCGTTGTCATTGGTTGCGTAACTTCGGCAAAGGCTTAACAGCATCTCCTGCCCCTCAGTCTGTTCATCAGGGAAAGACACTTGACCTCTGCTGTCCCGACAGTCCCTGTCACCCGGGAAAGTCTACCGCGCAGGGATTCTAGGAGATCGATTCCCTCACTGACTAGCAGGTCCCGCTCACTCCTCTCACCTTTCGATTCCCTGCTTTAAAGTCTTAACAAGAAGATCTGGATGAAAATCTTAGCCCAGTTCCCTGAATAATGCTCAGGTAGCTGCTTCTGCATATATATATATACACATACACACACACACACACACACACACACGCACATAACGATTGCTTAAAAGAAAGCAATTTAACAAATTGCTTTAACAAATGAATTGATTTTTTCCCTCCCAGTTTCTTTTTTATTATCAAATTTTGATTTCTGCAATCTGCATCTTTTTTCTCCTGGGTGTTTTAATTAGATAGTAGAATTTAAAAATAGGGTCTCCAGTATATTAAGAGAGTTGCCGTGGCGTCCATGCGGGACAGCTGGTAGGTTTTTGATTTGAGATGATTTTTTTTATTCCATCATTTGAACTTTGCTTTAGTAATGCTGCAAATTAGCAGCTATTCATTCTTTAATGAACAAGGGTTCATGTAAATTTCCACTGTGAATAGGCAATCAGGATTTCTTTGGGCATAATGGGTTATTTACCAGGCTTCCATTTCAATTTTGAACTCTTTGCTTCTTTAAACACCATCCTATATAATTTTGCAACCATCTAATTACGTATGTATATATTTACCATATAGATATTGCCTTTGTGCCTATATCTGCTCCAAATTGCCTTATTAGAATAATGGCAAAAGCTCACTCTACCTGAACTGGAGATACGATGTTGTGTTCAGTAAGGATTATTTATGCAAAGCTTGGATGAAAGAGTGGGTGACCGGGCGTAAATCGTGGGGACGGTTTTTGAAGGCACTTCAGCGCCATGACTGTCATGAAAAATGGCAGAGCTGAGACATGTGCGATTTTAGGCGTTTTATGATTTTTCCCACTTGCTTAAAATCTTTACTCCGAGAACTCTCTTCAGCTGTGGGAAAGACGGCCTATCTTTGCTTCCCCCCCCCGCCCCCTCCCCATTTTCACATATGTTTCAGAGCCACCGAATTTTGAGCTTTATGAAGAGCCACGTCTACCGAACTGGATTTCAGAGGTTTAGGCACGTGACCTAAGATGATTTAAGGTTGAGAAAAAGCGTGATGACTTTCTTCTCGCTTCCGCCCCCCCAGTTTTCCTCCTACCTTATTTCCCTGATCGCGCGCAGTGAGAGAGCAACGTGTTTGCCCGAGTCGCCCATGTTCTCCCAACCGCTGGCCCCGCCGGCACCATGAGACCCACACGCGAGGTCCAGTCACCTCTTGTAGCGGGATCTCGGCAAGCCGCCTCACTTGTCTGGGTGCTGCTTGCCTCTTCATAGAATAAATGAAGTGCTTGGAAAAGATTAGTTATCTTTTAGGCACATTAAAAATCTAACATTAAATGCTCTCTCTTCAGTATAGCCTGAAGTAATCCATTTACAGACACAGTCCCTCATTTATAGATCTCAGTGTGTTTATGCATATTATATATAGTTTGATAGGTACAATTTGGAAACTATTCATCATTATCAAAGCTTAAATTTGCATCCTGGTCCTTAATTGTGCCTATAAAATCAAACAGGGTCCGTGAGAGCTCCCCCTCTCCTCCCCTAGCCAGTCCTAGAGCCTCTCGCATCAAGTCTCCTGGCCGAATGGAGGACACTCGGTGCTCCAACATAAAATGCGCGGTGGAAGCTCTGACGCAAAGGGCACGGCCCTGGAATTCTCCCAAGGCAAAGGTCACCGGCTCTGCACCCTCTGGCCTCTCATCATGTGGTTTCCTGGGTGACACAAAGCATCCAAAGACTTCTACTTTTTTATTTTCCAAAGACTTCTACTTTTGACAGGATCAAAAGCTCAGTAGCGATTTCAGCCCCTTTATATAAATCTACATACTTGATGTAAATATTTGAAAAATGACGGGCTGGTTTAACCTTCGTCGACGCCATTCCGCTCTCTGCTTCCTCCACTAAATGCTCCCTTTGGATCGGCAAAGTCATGAGCGATTTCTACAGCTTTCTGAGGAGAACGGGGCCTCCTCCTCCTCCCCGGCTGCAGGCCCGTCACGGTCCCTCCGCCCTCTCATGGGTCTGCGGCGGTGCCGAGCACAGAGACGTTGACCTGGGCTCACGGCCTGCACTCCACGTGAGCGGAGGGGCCTTCACTCCCCTGCTGGAGCTTTGGGGCACAGGGACCCAGCTTCAGGATGGCGAGAGGATCGGCTGCCTCCATCTCCCTCCCGTCCCCGCGAGCTCACAGGAGGTCCTGGTCCTCTGCGACAGTGTGAAGTTGAAAAAACAGACATCTCATTTAAATTGGGGTGGGAGGGCCTATGGGGCAGCTCTCACTCCCTGTGCATGGCGGACTAACCAGGAGACTACGCTGCATCCCCAAGCGGAAGATTTTTGAACTGGACCGCTCGCTCCTGCAGGAAGCAGCAGGATCGTCGCCAGGCAACCTCTCAGCCAATGAAAGGTGGCTACGGCTCAGCCAATGACAAGCCACGACACTTGGACCTTCACGTTTCCTCCAATGGACCCTGTTTACAGCAGCCCCTCTGACCTCCCCCTCTTCTCTATAAAAGGAGGGTCTTCTGTTTTGCTGTCTTGACTTGCAGGTGAGTCTCCATTATTGTATTGTTCCCAGATAGACCCATTTTGCTGGAGAAACATCTAGCCGTACATCATTACTTAAGGTCAAGGAATGGTGACAAGTGACACTCCCCCCTCTGGAGCACGCCAGGTAACCCGGTCCCACTACAGCTCGTGTTCCTGAAATGCAGATCCCCACGCAGCGCCCGCTCACCAAGAGGTGACGTGGTCCTGCCGGGCCCCCTGAAATACCACCGAGCCCTGCGGCAGGTTCGCTGCTCAGCGACCGAAGAGCGATCCCAGCACGTTCCTGCCTGGGGGACCCTCGCGAGCTGCCCGTCCCGCTCTGCGCCCTCCCCTGCGCCATACCACGCTGGGGCTGCGTCTTCCTGGGCTCTTCCCTGGGCTAAGAACACCTGTTTTCTTCCTTCTGGAAGCATCGAATTCCTGCTGCTTCTGTGAGCACTGTCTCGGGCTCCTGGCTCGTCGCCCCGCGGCCACCCGACGTGGTGTCCCGCGCACGGGCGCTAGCTGGGCGGGCCGCATGGCCCCTGGACGCAGTGCGGGCCGCGGTGCGCCCAGCAGCATGGGGCCTTCCTTAATAGTCGCCGATGTAATTCGTGCTAGTTTTCCACGACCCACCGACGGTGCAGCCCGAAGCTTTTTCAGGGACCTCGTGCACCTCTAGCCCTGGCATATGGGCGGCGCCGGCCAGCCAGTGCCCACCAGAGCAGCGAAGCCACCTTCACGGCAGGGTCTGCCATGCAAGTTGGCCTTGGGTACTCAGCCTTTCTGATGTAATGTCTCACCCCAGGGCGCCCAATGGCCTGGCAGCCCAGCCAGGGGGAGAGGAAGGGAGGGTGCCGTGACCTGAGGCTGACCTCCCTGGGAGAGGCTAGCCACCAGGGCTGAAGGCCTTTGAGCCTCCAGGAGGGCCTCCAGCTCACTGGGATTAGTCAACTAGGTAAATATTACTCCTGAACCTGTCTGGAAGAAATAACAAACAACCATTCCGCAAATGGAAAAGTTGGTCAGGGCCCAGTGACAGACACCCAGGTGGCATCCCCACCCTGCACTGAATTGGGGGAGGTCATTAATATTCTGAAAACACCACAGCCAATCGGCTCCCATGGCGACAGCTCAGAAGGCTTCATGAATAATCCATGCGGCACCTGGAGGCATGAAATTTTCATGGGCAGCTGAGGGCGTGGGCTGGGGAGCCTGGGAGCCGGGGAGCCAGACGTGCCTGGTCTTGGAGGGGTGACCAGGAGGAGGCTTCACACCGACATGGGCTTGGGTGCAGCACAGAGGGGCCCCGTTAAAGATGAGAAGCAGAAAATGGAATTCCTTTCGCAGGAGCATCTCCGGACGTGCGTCCTCTGTGGGCCGGGGCAGCCAGTTCGCGCTCACGGCCCTCATCCTGCAGGACCTGCCTCTGAACTCGCTCCTCGTAGATTCTGGAAGACGCAGCCAGCGGGTCAGGGCCTTGGCAGAGACACCGGAACCTGCCTCCAGGCTGGGCTTCTTCCTTAGCTCTTTCCTTGTTTAATGTCTCTGAACCTCCATTTTCTTTGTAAAACAAGTAGCAGCTGCCTACCCAGGAAGCTGCGAGAACTAAATGAGATTTACTCAAAACACGCAGCAGGCACATTTTTTAAGCGTTAGGTCTCTATCTGTTTGCCAAGCAAGCTCACCTCACTCCCCTAAGAGGAAATGAATTTCTAAGTCGGAATTTTATTTCAGACTCGGACCATTTATTGAGCAGTCAGGTATGAAAGGGTTTTGGTTGATTTAAAAGTAGGAGGACTTTGTTTCCAAGACAGTTAAAACATTAACTCTCATACCTCGGAGTCGATTTATCACATTAATGAGTATTGTTATTTAAGCGCTTGGAGCTGTTATTGTCGGGTGTTGATTTAAATCACTGCTGGTCCCTCTGATTTTCTCCACGATGCCGATAATCCTCTTTCGGTTTAACGATTTGTCTTTTTCTTCTTTTCCTTCTTTGTTTGGTTCGACTTGATGTATTTGGATATTTCACTGGTTTGCGCCCTTTGTTTCCCTCGTTCACGTTTTATAAACACGAGTCGCTCAGTAGACGTGCCGGGACCCTCGTTGCCACAGACGAGGCCGTTCCGCGCTGGGACATCGCTCCCGCCGCTTTAAATGACTGGGGTGCTGCTTCGGAAATTAAACGGATTCAGGAACTTACAACTGCTAGTTTCATAAGAAATGCAGCCCATTTAAACCCCTGACACAACTATGAAAAGAAGGCTCCCAGCGTGCGCGTGGGGCTGGGCGTGGAGACTGGCGACCTGTGAGGGGCGCTGTGGCCTGGGGCTGACCACGGCTGCGTTCTCGCCCATCTCTACCTGCCACACGAGCCCTCCCCGTTTCCAGTGATTCCCTCTCAGGTTAGGGACAAACAGTTGTCTTAAGTCTCTCTAGGTGGTCAGGACTCTCCTCGTCTTTCCACCTCATCTCACTAGGTCAGCCTCCCGGACATCCCCCCCACCCTTGACCCCCCCCAGTGCTGGGCACATGTGTCGCCCCCAGGAAAGCTCAGCATTCGGGGGGCCGCCTGGCAGGTGGCATTCCATCACCCTCTCAGTCGCCCAGATCGAATGCTCGGGAATCATCAAGCCTTTCCTTCTTTGGTGGGTGCCTGCCTCGAAGATAATCCATCCGTCTGTTGTACCACAAGCCATGAAGGGCCCAGTCTGAGTGACCATCAGGGAGCAGCTAAACCAACCAATCTTCTTCCTTGGAAATTTTCAATGAAAAGTACATGGATTCAGCCATAAAAAAAAAAAAAAAGTGTGAGAAGAATGAAGAAGAAAAGAGAGACCCTGGGCGTATCAGTTATCCATCGCTTTATAATGCATTAATTACTCCAAAGCTTCGTGGCTTATGCCTACGAGAAACACTTACAAACATCCTTAGTTTCTGTGACTTGGGAATCTGGGAATTGCTTTTTTCTGTGGATCTGACCCAGTCTCTTATGCAATTGGACTCAAGGTTTGGCCATGGCTACCATCGTTCAAAGGCTTGACTGAGGCTGGAGGAGCTGCCTGTGAGAGGGCTCACTCACGTGACTGGCAAGTTGGTGCTGACTCTTTGCAGAAACCTTCAGTTTTTCACCCCACGGATTCTCCGTAGGGCTATTTGAGCATCCTTATAACATGGCCACTGACTTCCCCAAGGGAGAGAGTGATCTAGAGCACAAGGCAGAAGCTTCAATTTCTTTGTGACTTTACCTCAAAAGACAGCACCATCTTTTCCACAATGACCCTGTGATCACACAGGTCAGGTCTATTCCATGGAGGATGGAAGTAGTCAAGGGCATAAATCCCAAGAGCCGAGCATCATGGGACACCATCACGGAGGTGGGTACCACTCTACGAAAGAAGCCTAGGAACAGCACGAGAGGGGGTGAGAGCTGGCAGGGCCGTCCGTCCCTCAGATCCGGGTGCAGTTAGATTCACATGTGCGCAGGTACTCGATGACGAGCTTGAACTTTCCATTTAAAACACCGTTGTTTTTGAGCTGATCTAAGTGAGTTTACATCCCACGTGTCTAACACCTTCTAGAAAATTATTTACAGTATTGCTTTCTGGTTCACCTTCTTTAATTGTCTATACATTTCAGAAAGCAGGGGCAACAGTTAACTGTTAATTTTTGTAATCTAGTAGCAAAATATATGTAGCTGACTTTTCATAGTCTTATCATATGCCAGATACAAGCTGTGTTCTTTCCAAGCATTAGTTCTTGACTTTTAATTGGAGATGCCATTTTACATACGCCCGTTCGATCAAGCTGGATAACCACATTGTTCATATCCTCTACAATATTACTAATAAAATATTTTGTCTGCTTGCCTTATGGGTAAATTAAACTAGGCATATGAATTTTTAAATATGGTTCTGCCAAATAATTATTATAGTTCTATCAAGTTTTGAAAATTTTTATATTTGAGACTTTTTAAAATGAATTTGAGTTTAAGATGATTACATCTTCTTGATTAAATGAATTTTCTATTCTCATAAAATCACTTGCTATAACTTAAAATTTTTTTTGTTATTGTTTTTAAGGCTTATTTGGTCTGATTTTAATAAAGTTACCCCATATTTCTTTTGTTTTTATTAGTCTAAAATATTTTTATATTTTTTTTTTCAAAATTTACACATAGTTTTTCTTATAAATGACAAACAATTGGATTGCTTATGCAATTTTGAAGTCTAAAAATATGTGTCTACCTAGCCAGTTTAATCAATTTATACTTATCGATTACATTACAAATACTGACATTTTAAAATTTGTCTCTATCAGATAATCAGAGAACAATTTCAGACAACACTAAAAGATGCCTTGTAGGATAATTTCGGCATTCTGGGACGTCTGAAGCTGCTTTCACAAGAAGCTGAAGGATGGAAGCAGAGAATAAATGAAGTGATTATACTGAAAAAAAGATGTCGTGAAACTCTAAAGAAAGTCAGATTGAGTCTTTAGATGGATCCTTGCAAAAGAAAAAAAAAGAGAGAGAGAGAGAATTTGGGGCTGCTGTTCTTAGAAAAAAAACAACATGGATAGTGAGATTTAGATATGATCAATGTTCCAGAAAACAGAGACCTCCTAGAAAAAGAATCAAAGGAATTTCAAAGAAACCAATTGATTTGGCTGAATTAAATATTTATTTTAAAACTTTTGAAGGAGAAAGAAGCCAAATGTATTCCAAGTTAGCTGGGGATGAGATAACCAAGGCCCCTAAATATCACGGGAAAAGCCTCCAAGCTGAGATAGCTTCGTCGCAGTTGGAAAATAAAGACAGAGAAGCAGAAGCGCCCTCTCCGCTGGAACCTTCGTGTCATCTCCGAAATGCTTCGCGCAGAAAAAGGAGTTTCCACCCAATAGCCAAGTCAAAGGGAATTTACCTTATAAGGACAGAAGTTTCCTGAAACAGATGAAATAGCGGTGCCCGCGGAGATCCGGATGTTCATCACATACCAGCCAAAATACACTGAGAAACAGTTAAACGTGTCACTGGCCGTTATCCAAGGCAGCTCACTTCCTACGAGAGGATAATGCATGATGATGGGTCGAGAGCTCCGTGGACTGAGAGGTTTCTCACTTTTCTTAAGATAACTAAATAAAACGAATGCATCAGAAAAAGGGTAATATTGGGGAAGATTGAAACAATTTTGAATAGTGTCCATGCCCTCGATATTACAAATGGGGTATTCATTCAGCAGACGCCCAAGAGATGGCCAAGGAATCTTTAGGTTGGCCAGAACTCGGAGAAGGAGGATCCTCAGGCTCTGATGACATCTGGACCCGGCGTCCTGCTCCCCGTGTGGACCGGGCACCGCCCACCCACGACCTCCATCGGTCAACCCTATCCCAGTACAGCAGCTTCTCCACGAGAGTGAAAGCGAGCTTGTCCGGGTACACCTGCCAGAGATGGGGATTCGGGCCCCTCCCATGTGAACACTGGAAGGCACTGCTGGCCCCAGGTCACTGTAGCCTACTGGGGGCCCAGACGCAATGCACGACTCTGAAGTCTAACATGTCCATCTACCCGCTGGCCCAATTCTCCAGTGACAGCCTCCGTTCTGAGACTGAGTGCCTCCAGTAACACCTGTGCCCTATTGAGTCAACGCTTCTCCTTAGAGAGTGTCTACATGTATTCTAGGTTCATTTCTTTTCTCAAAGGGGAAGAGGGGAAACCCTTAGAATTATTACTTATTTCCCTCCGGGTTCAACAATCTATTTAAAAGCAAGTTTGATTCAAGGTCTGGTTGATTTATACTTGGAGAACATGTCACTGTCTCAAATGGACCACAATAGGGCCAGAGACAAGAAGTTCTTGCAGCCGAGGACTCAGAAAGTGTAGGTACAGTTATCACGGGACAGAAATATCATTAGGTACTTTCCTCGCATCCACACCGCTGGACGGCACTGTGGTCTGACTGAGGTCGTGTGAGTCAGGATCCTGTGCCTTCACGGCTGACCACAGGGGATAAGTCTGCTGAGTTAGCACACAGAATCACGGACGACGGGTGCATGCTTCATGCAAAGTTCTGCCACCGAAATAATCGTGGGCATAGGTGGAAAGAGATCGGTTCTTTCTAATTTACTCTTCCACAAGGAACGCGACTGAAAAGTTGGTAAGACACCGTTTTCCATTTTACCCGGAGGCATGCGCGACTTTGTGGCTGCTGAATGTGCTGTGGGGACCAGGAAAGTCACAGGCAAGACAACCACTTAGTCAACACCGAGCAGATACCGCAGTCAAGCTGCGGTGAAGACAGGAGGACACGCTGTCATCACACAATTTACGTTGTGAATGAACCCCCAATTACTGTTCCCCTGCATTTCCTGCTCAGTTTCTTTTCCCTACATCCTCCCCGCCCCCTTTCGTAATTGCTCCCGTGCGCCCTGCATACGCAAGGACACTCCCTTTTCTTGGGTACAGTGTCCATCTGTCCTGTCTTCATGCTCTGATAAAGAGCCGAGGCCACGCTCGTGGGGTTACAGGTGCGTGACAGCACAGCCCTGCGCTGGCTTGTTAGGGTGCCCCCCCCAGCTAATGCAGGAGGGACAGTCGTCCAGGGAAGGCGCAGCGCGGACCGCCCATGGCATTTGGACGGGCAGGCGTGCAAGAGGCGACAGAGAGTGGTGGTCGTCTGCAGGCGGCGGGGAGCTGAATTCTGTCACCGTCTCTGTCAACTAATTTCAGGTGTGATGCTGGGCAGTTAGCGCCTCTCTCTTAAGCAACCGCTGAAAAAATAAGAAGAGTAGAGTGTAGTTTCATAACATCGTTTCTTTCTTCTCCCCGTGGAAATTGTGTTTTAAAATCTATTTAATACCAAACAGGTCTCATTATTCAGTAAATTATTCTGTGTTATATTTCGTCTTCCCAAGAGTTAACTTTGCTCCTACGCTAAATTAACATAATTTATGTCAAAGGCAAAAGCACCTAATTTCTTTCTCTCTTATTTGTTTTCTTGATACTAAGAGCTCAACGACCCTCTGAGGAACCGGTGGCTCAGGTCTCGTGTACAGTAGAGTTCAGCCCTAAATGCTCTATGTTTACGGTCAAGTATAACTCGGGACCTCAGAAGCTGCTGCACCTCTGCCCATGTGTGATTCACAATGGACTCCTGTGGGCTGAAGTTTTATTTATAATCACTTTCTAGTATAAGTGAAAGGCATGTGATAACCACCAAATGTAAATCTTTTAAGTAGTTAAGTGACTTACCAAGAGGTATCATTCCTAGCTAAGTGGCAAACCTGAAACAAAATAACTAGGTGTCCCACTCAGAATTCGATAGAGATAATGTTTCAAAATCGCCACTTAGTGAATCTCCACTAGACACTAGCCACCACACTAGAGGTTTACAGGCTTTATTTAATTCAGTCCTTTAAAAAATAGAAAGGTAACTGACATTATTATGGGTGAAGAAATTGAAGTCGAGAGAGGTTAACTTGCCTGCCTAATGCCAGAGCAAGGATTTCAAACCAAATGGAATTGACCATAAAACCCATCCTCTTTCCATCTGTCAAGCCGTCTCTAACCCAACAGCACTGTCCCCGATTAAATACCTTCTTTCGTGTCAAGTTGTATCTTTTTCTGTGCTAGACACTTTCAGGTGCAAGTGGGAGTCTTGTTTAACCCCAGGGGAGTATTGTGAAAATGGTATTTTCCCCATAACTTACAGATGGGAAAACTTCAGCTGCTTGAGGGAGGAGCAGCTTCCCAAAGTTACACGACCATCATGTAGCAAAGCCAAAGTTCAGAGGCCACACTTCTGTAGCGAACCTACAGGCTGCATCACAAAGGAATTTTCTGGTGGTTTCTCTTCATTAGCGTGGGATTCTTACTTATGTGGTGAGAGGCCTTTGAAAGCAGGGCATTTCACACAGCATGGTGGTGAACACATCACAGGTGTTCGGTAAACAAATTGTGTCTGAATGGTTCACAAGAGGAAACGCATAGTGTTGGAAAATCTCTCTCCAAAAATGTTCAGAAAAGGGACCATGTACTAGATTTCCTTTTCCCTGCAGACTCTCTCTGTCCTTCTCCATTCTGCTCTCCACCCTGGGGGGCTGATCACATGTGTTTTGGATGGAGTCCTCTGTCATGTGTGAGCCAAGAGCCAGTGGGTTCTGACAGGGAGCTGACCCCCAGAGGTTCGGAGGGAGCTACATACGGCATGGCCCCTGCACATGAGGCCAGGTGAGCGTGTGAGGCCAGGTGAGCGTGTGAGGACAGGTGAGCACGTGGCGGAGGTGTGAGGGGCCCACTCTCCCATGGGACGAGGAGAACTCACATTTCTAAAGTATTTACACAGGATCAAGAGCCCTTTTATTTAATTCTCACAGTAATCCCGTAAAAGACGCACTCTCCTCCAAAGAAAATATTTATAAATAAAACACTGAGCCTCAGGAAGGTGAAGAAACGTGCCCCCACCGCTTATGTAGGATTCAGTAGAGCTAACAGTTGACCCAAGGTCAAGTTTAGCTGAAGAGTGTCCTCTTGTCTGAAACATTTCCTGGATCTGCAGGTAAACCAAATGCATTTTTTACTATCGTGCTTAAAATTTAAGTATTTCTGCTGTAACACAGTTTGCCTTGCTGAGAAATCTCTTGTTACACAAAACCGTACAGTAAAAATAACATGGTGATTTTGCTGTTGGTTTCCCAACTTTCAGCACCCATACAACTTTGAACTGAAAGGCTAAACACATTTTTTAAAAATTAAATTATTAAAAAAGCAGCTACAGCAATCTTAGTAAAGACACACACTTATGTCTCCACTGGGATTTTCACTGCGTGGCTACAAGAAAAAAGTCAAAAGAGAGTTGGATAATTTCAATAACGCATGTATTTTAACCCACTCGATTCCAAATATTTCAGTGTGACATCGATATAAAAACGATCGATGAGACATTTTGCATTATTGTTTTTTGTACTGAGTGTTACGCATGTGATGTGTATTTCATGCTTACAGCACGTCTCAGTGGGAGCTATTCACACTGCAGGGATCCAGGTGGCCGCGGGCTGCTCTATGGGACAGAAGAGGTCGAGCAGGAGAGGAAAACATACAAGCAAATAGACAGGATATCGTCTACTTCGTGCCAAGACGGCACTCATCTCTGCGCACGGCGGCTCATGCACAGTGGCAGGTGGAGATAACAACAGCGAAATTCGGAAGTTCCGTCGGTTCCTATAGAATTCGTGCTCGTGGTGATGCAGGGGGTGGGGGCAAACTTGCACGTAGAGAGAAAGCCTTAGCGATATATGAAGGCTAAGGAATACGCTCCGTGTCCTCTAAAATCGTCTCCCGGGCGGCAAATGGCACGTGGCCGCTCAACTTCGAACACTGCTCTGTGTTCCATGTTGTTATTCTACTTAGGAAAGATGCAGACACGTTTTACGTGTCGTTAACAAAATAACTGGTGAAAAGTAGACCTGAGTCAGGGTTTAATGTCGCTGAAACCAGGCTCCATTAGGGATGGATGTGTTTAAGGACTGACATCTCGAAAGAAGCTGCGGTGGACTGCTCGAGTTTTAAATGGCTCGCTGATCATTGCACCTCCACGGGGTAAGGGGACCTCCTGCACACAGCTGTTGTGACAATCGAATGGATGACCATCCGAAAGTGTTCAGCATGGTACCCAGAATGTGGTGACCACGTGCCGGATGTTTGTTCTTAGTGCTCTTTCTCCGTTCACCTTCAAGTACTCAGTGGTCTTAGCTTCCCGCTAATTCATTTTTGAGGGGAAGCTGAGAATCATTATTTGTCATTCCTCTTTACATTCGTTTCTTTTTCCCCATTAGCATCTGTGCTTTGTTTTTTTAAATAGCCATTTAAGAGAAAGAAACAAGCGCTAAAAGATGAAGATGAGCAGAAAACCGCCGAGGTCAGATTGAGATACACACGTGGTGTACGCAGGTGGGTGTCCTCACTGGCTCAGGGGAAGGACCGCAGACTCGAGGGCACGGGCCCCCCGCCGTCAGGCTGGGGGAAAGACACAGGATTTTTGTACGAGTTTGCTTCGCTCTAACAGGAGAAAACAAGTTGGGTTCTACTGACGGTTCGCGTGCAGGCGGGCAAAGGCGTTTGTAGGAAAAAAACGAACGCATGAATCTGTGTATCAAGGATGGAGGCCGGTCCTCTGTTTGCTAATCGGGCTGCACGATTAAAACAGTCTGGAAACCGCAGGACGAAGTGCTGGGCACCGGTCTCGAGGGAGGGATTCGTGTCTATACCCCAGTACCGTGGAATGGTCGCTGCGCTCGCTCAGGTCACTGGTGGACACTGAACCCCGAGGGCGGGGCCTTCCGGGGGGCGTGGCTCCGCTCCACTGAACCCAGTGGGTGGAGCCTTCCAGGGGGCGGGGATCCGCTCCACTGAGCCCTGTGGTTGGGGCCTTCCAGGGGGCGGGGCTCCACATCGCTGAACCCGGTGGGCGGGGCCTTCCAGGGGGCGGGGCTCCACATCACTGAACCCGGTGGGCGGGGCCTTCCAGGGGCGGGGCTCCACATCACTGAACCCGGTGGGCGGGGCCTTCCAGGGGGCGGGGCTCCGCTCCACTGAACCCAGTGAGTGGAGCCTTCAAGGGGGCGGGGCTCCGCGCCACTGAACCCGGTGGGCGGGGCCTTCCAGGGAGCGGGGCTCTGCTCCACTGAACCCAGTGGGTGGGGCTCCCAGGGGGCGGGGATCCACATCACGGAACCCGGTGGGCGGGGCCTTCCAGGGGGCGGGGCTCCATGCCACTGAACTCGGTGTTTCTGCAGCATCGTGTTCGCACACTCTATGTGCTCAACAAAGCTCAGCTACGGTCATTTTTATTAAGTTTTAGAGGCTCTATGCTAAGCACCCCGCTATTATTTTTATTTAACCCGCACGATATTCATCCAAAGTTATGCAATACTATTGCATTTCAAGGGCAGACACCAAGGTCCAGGGATCGTGTCTGATTCACTCAGTCGTGCAGCTTCTAAGCTCTAGAAATGAAGCCAGCACCTGCGTGTCAACTCACAGGCCAGGTTCCCTGGGATTTTGACCTCGCCTAAATGAGACCAGGAGAAGGAGGGTTCTGCTGGGGAACTGAGGGGTTCGGTGAGGCGGCCCAGGCTCTTGCGCCCACTTAGTGGGCTGCCTGGCAAAGGTCCAAGTCTCTGTGACTACATAGGACCGATCTTGTAATTAAATTAAAGAAAAAGAAACACCTATGATCGCTTTTGGTAATTAACCGTGTGCATCCCCACCTCCGCAGTGCCAACTGGGGACAAAGACCCCAAACTTCAGAGCCGCAGACGGCTGGGGCCCTGGCTGTCTGCCCTCCTCTGCTGTGGAAACCTCCGTTGTTCTCTGTCACGAAGGGGTGATAATGTCTACCCCACAGGACCTTTAAGGGAGCCCAAACAATGGAAGTTCCTCACACCCAGTGGATCACTGATCAGCGAAATAGCTGCTATTCTATTTTACTTGTTTTTTCTTTGTTTGTTTGAAAGCAAGAAATGTTCTCTCCCCAAGTATAATTTATAAGGTTTCAATCATGGGAGACAAGTGAGTTGTCTTACAAAAGGCAGAAATCACATCCCAGGCTTAGAAAGGACATGAGTCGCCTCCCGCATCTCTTTGTTAACGCCTTCGGTTCACATCGTGGACGCGGAGGCTCTTCCTGGGTCATAGGGATGAGGCTGAGGGTTTCCCGTCCCCCTTGCTGGAGTCCCCAACGAGCCCCCATTGACATCAGGACTGAACCCAGAACCCAAACTTCTTCCTTCTGAGGGCCGCCCCACTCTTGACCTCCTTCCGGACTCTGGGTCTACTCACCAGGCGTTCGTTCACTGTCCAGCCCTCCCGCCACTCCAAACTGTCACCAAGTTTATGTGAACAGTGATGCTTAGTGACGTTGCGTGGCTCTGTGTAAATCCTCTGTGGGTGGCTCCCTGGGGGCCTCTTGACCACAGTATCTGTGCCTTTCATTCAGTCATCCCTTCTGTGTGGGCTCGACAGTCAGAATTTGGAGGTTCCAGGCCCTAAAGTGAACCCCAGCCACTTCGCGTGGGGGGTGGCGTGGCACCCCGAGAACATCGTAAATGGGATTTCAGAGATGCACACACAAAACAACCACACACACACGCAACTCGCACATGGCTCACACAGTTTACCAGCACAGGTGTGCACGCACAGACCACGTGCTTGCACACACACGCATGCACATGCGCATTGCTGCAGCACGGGGTCGTCTGCGTTGCAACCCCGCTCCGAGGGGCTGATCTGATGAGAGCAGAGCCCCGTGGGCTCCGGCCCGTCTGACGTGGGCCTCAGAGACACGGCCGCCCAGGCTCCGAAGCCCTCGGCATCTGCAGACCAGAACCTGCCCACTGGTATCACGAACCCCGCCCGGTTGTCTCATGGTGGCTCTGCCGTTGATTGTCTGTCAGCCGCAGAGAAAAAGGATAAGAAACGGGAAGAGAAAGGCTTTGGCCTGTAGGATTCCTCCAGCTGGGGAGCCGAGCCCCGGCGGCCAGGGAGGGAGGGACTCGCCGCTGTGTCCCCCGGATGCTCCGGTGGCCGTCCTAAGGCCGAGCGCCCTCTGGCCTGGCCCGTCCTCCCCACCCCGCTTCCTGCGTCCCTCACACCTGGTCCCTTTGACTGGCGAACTGGAACAGTACCTGGGAACAAAGGCTGCTCCATAAAATCCGAGGCAGCATATTAATATTTCATTAGCATTTCTTTTCTCTCCGAGGCTGACTGGCAGCTCAGTGGAGACAGTGGCAAAGCTGATTTTAATTATTTTTTTTTCCAACTCGCATAGCTCTTGTCCCTGCCTCTTCCTGCTGCAAATCAGTCACAACGCTCGCCTTCATCATCACCACGAGCGCTCGGCAGTCTCTAATTACTCCAAAGAATTTCTTATCTTTTCTTTCGAAAGCTGAGATTTTAAAGAGAGAGAGAAAGAGGGAGAGAGCCATAATTAACCGTGCAGCTGGCTGTCGTCTGCCGAGCCCGGAACGGAGGGCGGGGTCCCCTCCTGCCTTTCTGGCTGCGTGGGGAGAGTGGGTGTGGTGACGGTCTCCGAAGCAGGGAAGGCGGGGTGCAGCTCCGGAGACGCTGGGCGTGCTGCTCAGGAGCCATTAAACACCGAGACGTCTAGAGAGCAGACCGGGAGGGCGGGGCACGCTCACGCCCAAGCGCACCGCACCCACGTTCCTGGGTCCTGGGAGGTCGCGGCGCCCGGGTGCAGGAGCCAGGCCGTGTGCGCCTTAATGGGCGTTCTCTGTCACCTCGGCTGGCAGCCTGGAGCTGTGGCTGGGCGCGTCTCCTGCCACCATCGATCTCTGCGCTGGGCAGACGGCACCACGGGGGCCCTTCCCCAGGAAATAGGTCTCCCGCCTCGTGAGAGTGCCCTGCGGAGGAAAGCCACCGTTTCTGACGCGCAATGAAAAATGCCGAGTCCCACCACCCTGGAGGCATTCCGCCCTGTCACTCGATATAAAAAGCTCCTTTCAGGGGGTTGCATTAGCTTCCTGGTATTATGACTTACAAGGAGAGCTAAATGCAAATTGAGGGTTTTCATGATAATCAGTCTTTTCTATATTTCCCCAGAATTGAATCTGCCTCTGGCTGTCTCTGGGTTTTATGGTGCTGATGAGTCTCAAACTGATAATTTCTCGGAAATAAGGCAATAAATAGAAATGAAGATAGGACACAGAGCATATATCTAGTAGAACTATTTCTCATAGCCAGAATCCAGGGAGGCTTAGTTTCCTGTCCCTTTAGGGCGACGCCTCCATCTGGGAAGCTGGGATCTGGGTACATGGGAGCGCCGAGGGCTGCTCTGGTATTCGGCCATGGTCCACTCCAGACCAGCTGTGCTGCATGGCGGGCAGCGCCGGCGGCCCTGTCACGGGCTCGGGGGAGCCTCCCTTCTGTGGTGGGGACACCGCGCGCCCCCGCGAGCATGCGCTGTCCAGCCCTGAACGGCTGGCGTGGGCGCCCCTGCTCGCCCGCAGCGCCGGGATGTCTCGAGGGCTTTGCACCCCGCCAGGGACGAGCCGCAGCTCCTGCCACCCATTGGGGTCTTGACGACAAGGGCTCACGGCGCGGTTTGAAAGGCATGAGCCCCCCGCCCCCCACCCCCCGACTCCCTGACCCGCACGCGGAGCGGGCGGCGCTGCGGGCCAGAGCGTCCCCGCAGGGGCACGTCGCGTCACGCAGACGTCACGCACGCTCGGGAGCCCCGCGGGCGCCCCGCTGGGGGCCGGTCCGCGGGAAGAGCGCGGGCGCGGGGGCGGGTGGTGCGGCCCGCGCGCTGGGGGCCGGCCCGGGCGCCCTGCTGCCCCCGCGCGCTCGCGGTGTCCGTGGCCGGCGCGCGTGGCCGCAGCGTCTGCCCTTCGCGTGCAAAGGGCCGCGCACCTGCCCCGCGGCGGCGCGGCTCGGGCTGCGCCTCGACGAGACGCTCCTGTCCGACCCGGAGCCCGCGCTGTGCGCCGAGCGCGTCGCCAGCGGCCAGCCCCGGGCCACTGGGCGCCGGACCTTGACCCGGACCAGGCTTTATTCCCCCGAAAACCAGTTTTGATTCTGCATATAATTTAGAAATATAGATCTCTCCCTCCTGACCGAATTAAACATTGCGCCTGCAGAACCTCCGTGAGCACGCGATGGCCCAGGGGGCGTGACGTGGGCGGCCCGGGGGGCCGGGGGCTCCCCGCCTCTCCCGCGGTGACGTCAGGCCGGAGGCGCCCCCCGGGCCTTAGCTAGCCGGCGAGTCGCACAGCCCGGGGGAAAGGCAGGGCTCTGGGTCCTCCGTCCGCGGGATGGGACGGGTCACTCCGGGAAAAGGGGTGTGAGCGTGACGGGGTGACGTCCGCTGAGGGCTCCGCCTGCCTGGAGACGAGGCACGACACTGTCCGCGGGGTCCAGCAGCCGCTAATTAGTATTAAATACCCACGGCTGTGAGAGTGGCAGTAGGGTCAGCTGCCGCCCGCCCAGGGCTGCGGTGGGGCCCGTAGCGACCCAACGTGTGTCCTCTCCGTTCGCGGAGAAAGAAACTGAGGCAGGGAGGGTCGCGGTCACTTCTAAGGTGACGGCGCTGGTGCCCGCAGCCACACGTGGGTCCAGGGAGTCCGCTTCCTACACGTGGCCTTCCCTCCGTCAGCGGCATCTCGTGCCCGGGTCTGACTCTGCCAGCCGGACGCCTTTCCTCGCCCTCCCGGGAGCCGGGGCAGCGGGAGTCGGCCCCACAGCTTCCTGGGGAAACCTCTGTGCACGGAAGGGAGCGAGGCGGTCGCCCTTAAAACTCCGCGGAGCCCTTCAGTCTAACCCAGGTGTGTTCCCTGGGGACAGGGGCGTCGCGCAAGCGAACCAACCGAAGCGGGGCGCCCTCATCGGCTCTACTGCGCGTTACGTTTTTACCATATGTTATTTTTTCCTATTAATCACGTCATGTGTAATGTTTACCACATTTAAAAATAGTGTGTCTTTGAAGTAAGATTTGTTTCCGAGAAAACTTATGTCAGAAACTAAATACAAAATAATAGAAACACATGATCTGACTTATGAAAGTTTAACTTAAACTCTTTTGAGGCTGCATTATTTTTATTAAGGGGTATAATACTATACTATGGATAAGGAAGGTCTTCAAGATAAAAAGCTACGGTCGCTATTTTTTAAGGATGAATGTAATTAAAAACGCTAAATTCTATCTTTAAAAGCAGGTGTTAAGGGGTTCCAATCCCAAGTAAGAATGGCAGATTGGTGTAAAAGCGGGCCTCAGAAACATAACTACCTGAAAATGGATTTTTACTTTCCTGAAATTTGTCCCTTTTATTTTTTCTTTCACCGTTTATTCGCTGTAGGCCATTTGTTTTTGGTTTCCTAGCAAAACGCAAATCTATCGTGTGAGAAAAGTCTGGACTTTTCTCATTAGATTTCCCTGTCATCGGTCTGTCGTATTCCGCGACCATTCGCTGAGGGAGTTCTGAGAGGCTGGTCGCGGGACCAGCGATTACCAACGATTGTTGACGAGGACGTCTGAGGGAGAAGGAAGCGCGCGGTGTCAGGGCGCCGTGGGGTGCAGGTGACCCCGAGGCGAGGACGCAGGCTCGAGGACGCTGTGGCGGGGGAGGGAACTGGCCCAGATGCCTCCCCGTTCCTACCTACATCTGAGCCTGAGTTCCAAGGTGGCAAAAGTCATTTTCAACACCGAGAACCATGGACAGCAAGACTTCTCTGAGACACACAATTTTCTAAAGGGAAAACGTAGATGTTTACGGCTATTCCCGAATCCTTTAAAAGGAAAAGGTTCTGTTGACATCAACACGATTCAGCATGGCTCGTGCTGTGCACATGTCCTCGACTAAGGTAGATGACAGGACCCAGGGCAGAAACGAAAGTACCGAGATGCAGGGGCTTCCTCACTTCTGGCCTTCGGTCCCACGGGGAGACTGAAAATCGTGTGCCCGGTCCCACGGGACACAGGGTTCCCGGCCGCTTGGTCGTGAAGGGCATGCTTATACTCTGACACTCGGCCACCGAAACCCGGTCACTTGGTGTCGGGCACGTTGATGCTGAAGGCACTCGAGCCACGCGATTTCGAGCGGGGAGTGTTTCATTAGCCGGGGCGGATATTGCGGAGTGTTCCCCACAGTCCAGGGCCACTGAGCCCCCCTCAAATACTGCACCTGCTGTCGACGCTACGCGGGGCTGGAGTAGCCTCGCTCATGCAAAACTGCAAGGCTTCCCCACACGACATTTTACAAATCGTTACGCTTTTGTGCTGTCTGGTCTCTCTCCTGAGAAATAATGTTCAAAACTTAAATGTATCTGATCTAGAAGAGACCACGACTCATCTACTTCAGTTAGCTGAGCTACGGAGAGTGCTTGCTCGGAGCCCAGGACGGCCAGCTCCCTTGAAGCTGGGCCTTCGCGTCCTCAGCACCGGCCACCTGGGTGAACAGGAGGCCTAACGCGCGCGGTGGATTGGTCAGCTCCGGTGCAGCTGGGCTCCGGAGACTAGCAGAGGAGAACGATGTCCACAATTTGTGAGGCATGGCACCTGGGAGAAGAACCCAGCTGCCCCTGCTCAAAGTCTCGACGGGAATCAAATGCACGAAACAAATATAATAACACACATTTCAACTGGCATAAATCTTTTTCAACACTGAATGTCACCCTGCTCGATACTCTGCAGCTTTGAAAGAGAGAGAAGCGGAAGCATAAAGAATGACTTGAGAAGAGAAACGCAAAGCGAGCCAAGTGTTCACAGAACTGCAAAGCTTCGTGGCTGAAAATAATTCTAGGGATCGGTGTTTCTTAAAATACGGATTTGAAATCTACATCAGAGTTGCTAGGTTTGGGGTCCCCTCACCCGATTTCCTGGCTTGCTCCATCTGGGAATGGGCATCCCAGGAACCTGCGAGTTTAACCAGCACTATTCTTTTATCCACTGATTCAGCTCTCCTGTGGTTGAGCTCTGTGAAATTCGATGCTTTTTACAGGGAGGGAAATGGGCCTTGGGCGAGCTCACCACACTGTGTAGCATCAGCATCATCAGTTGGGACTGAGCATTTGTGTCACACTGAGAGTTTTCCCAAAGAGTCGTCAACATTCACCTTGGCAACCAGTGCCTCGAATGGAAAAAAACTTCCTGGATGTTTCTGCTTCTTCAGCGTACAGAACGTGGGGAGGGGGCCGGCTCAGACTAGGATACACTTCTCGTTGGGCCAGCAAAGTCCGTGCCACAGGGATGATGTGCGTGCGGCGTTCCATGCGTGTAAGGCTTGGGGAAAACAGCTGCTTCCAGCATGCAGGAGGTGAGCCTGAACTTTCTATCAAGGCACAGTTGCTAATTTGTAAACAAACAACTAGCAAACAAACAAATTAAGGGGTAATTTTTATCTTTACAATAAAGAAGTCTGTAAAGGGCTAGGCAGGGCCTCGTTCAGGCATTGAGGCTGTGGAATTTGTATCACAACTACTTATTTGTAGTTTGAAAGCCATGTAGATAATGCATGCACTAACAAGGGTGTCTTTGTCTCAATAAAACTTTATTTATAAAACAGGCAGCGGGCCAGCTTGACCCACGGGCTGCAGTTTGATGATGCTGAGCTTTTAGCATTAATGTCTTAAGCTTCTGTGGCTGACCATTCGTCCTTCTTCTATCTGAAGTGTCGTTACTCGGCCTCTGCTCGCCTCCCTTATTTTTTGACCAGACAGTTGCTCTTTATTTGCCTTTTAATACTGGTTTTCCCACGTCCCAGCCCTCGGCGCTCTCTGCTTTTCCCTCCCTACTTCCCGCAGGACTGTTTCCTTCCCCAGAACGTCAATGGCAATATGTGCGCGAACGACTCCTGCGTCAAAATTTCCAGCAGCCTTTCCTCTGCAACCCATGCAAAAACACCCTCTCACTTCTCCGCATCTCCAGCTCAAACACGCGAAGACACTTCAAGTTCATCCTGGGTTCCTGCCACCTCCCGGGTCCTCCTCTCGCCTTGCGCACTGTGACGGGCACCCACCCCTGTGGGAGCCAGACACCAAGGGGTCACCCGGGTGCGGTTCCCCTGCCTCCCGGCCACAGCCAATCGGGTGCTGTGTCCTGTATATTTTTCCCCATAAACATCTCTCACATCATAATGTTTCTTTTTTGGATAAAAATAAAAGAAAGAAAGAAAGAAGAAACTCGAGGATATTATTATTCTTTTATTATAATGCATACATACTCCTCAAAAAAGTGGAGTGTATTATGAAATTAAGCAGAAGTGATCTAAACTGCCCCTACTCTGGCCCCAGACTTAAACTCAAGTGACTATAAGTTTTTTTTCATAAAGATTAATTGTAATATAAATGTATATTCTTATATATTTATAAGTAAATACATAAATTGTCTCTAGCGACCAATTCAGCTGTAACTCCATGGTATACTAAATTGTTCCAAAAATATTCTCAGTTGAAGGCAGAGCCCCCGACAGGCATGAGAATGACAGCACTAGAAGGTGCCCACAAAAACGGGGTCTTGTGGGCAAGGTGGTCCTTGCAGAGTAACTCGCGGTGCGGCTTGGAGGACGGGCAGTTTTAACCCATCTGCCTTTCCAGTCTCGGGACTGACGAAGCCTCGCAAACCACGTGGACCTGTGCGCTGGCCCCCGAGGTGCTGAGACGCTTCGGTGTCTTCTGTGGGGGACGTGGGGGAGCCGTCCGCAGGAGGCCCGGGCACCGCCGCCCTCGCGCGGACACGTGCCTTGTCTGTGCGACCCGCTCGGGTCCGGCCTGGCTACGCTGTCGCGGTGGCCTCAGCCCAAAGCCTTCCGCTGCTGCCCCTGCTGCCCCGGCCTTGTGATGCTCTCCCACGTGGCTCCGCTTCTCCTCGCCCCGCCCCCCCCCCCCCGGGGCTTCCCCGTGCCGCCCCCAGCCACTCAGCCCTTAGCCAGGCACGCAGAGCGCTGCCCTGTTACCCGCCTCCCGTCCAGGGTCACCCTCACCTGGGGCTCTGGGTGCCATCCTGACCCCGGACCCGTGAGGCTCAGGCCGCCACACCCCTGCCGCTCCCTCGGCCTAAACCCCGGTTCCTCGTTCTTCATGACTTAGTGCAAAGATCAGCTTAGTTGAAAACAGTAGCTTATAAAACTCCATGCATTTCACGATTTTTTTTATTGTTGTTAAAAAGAAGTATACCCGGGACAAGTTCACATGTACATGCAACAAAACGGTGAAAATTTTCAAATGCTTTTTTTTCCCCCATTTTATGATACGTGTTTTCCGCAGCGAGTGTATATTTGTTACACGACGTGGCTTTAAGGCCCGGCCCAGACACCTGAAGCCCGCGAGGAGCCGCGCCTCTCTCTCCGTGGCCTACTCGCTTCCGAACTGGCGACCGTGCGCTTCCTTCGAACCCCCACAGCCCAGCGCTCGGAGCGGATCTCCTTTTGGCAGCTGGTCATTCTGCGATGGTCCCTCCCTGAGTCCAGGCCACGCGCCCGCCGAGAGGCCTCTGCTCACAGCCCCGGCCCCCAGCGTGTGCCTTGCACCGCGCTCAGCGAACGGTGAGCGGAAGCTCGATGGGTAAGACCCGACCCCACCGAGAAGCAGAGCGGGCTGGGGCAGGTGTGCCTTTTCCTGTCATGCCCTGGATGGGTGGGCACGGGGAAGCTTCTGCCCTGACAAGAAATCATTACCGTCACCGTCCCCAGCACAAACATGCTGGCACTCGCAGCATGAAAGCTGTCTAGGAAAATCTAAGTAATAGTGGAGTGCGGATAGATCTTATGCATATTAATGAACCAGGGGTCCTAGCCGCCAAGCGAAGCGCAGAATTACAGCAATTACCGGAATGATTTACACTCACACAAAGCCAGCCCGAAGGGAACTTGTGGAGGAGGCTGGGAGCCGGCTGCCCGTCCTGCCCGGCACCGCCTGCGCCCTTTCAGAGAGCCCGGCAGGGGCTCCCGCGCTCCGCCTGCCTGGGGGTCTCTGTGCCAGCCCCCGCCGACGCCCCCTCTTCCCACCCCACGCCTGGTGACAGCTCTCACGTGACCTAAGCCCATCCCTCCACACTCAGCCGGCTCTGTGGGCTGGGAGCGTAAGTGGCCGACTAGCTGACTGGCCCAAGCACCCGACATTCCGATTCGCGTTCAGGCATAAATTGCTCTTGCTTTTCTATTTCGATGTCTGTTGCTGATAGTTAACCTTATTCAAAGGCCTTCGGTTGGAAACTTCCTCAGCTGAGTTTCAGGTAGAGGAGGCGACGAACAGATTGAAGAACTAATTGCGCAGGTGTTGGAGGACGGTGATCACGTCCTTCGCCATCACGAGCCGCCGCGGAAAGAACCGTCCCCGGCCGCCCATCCGTCCCACGCTCTTCCTGGCGAGAGTCATTCGACGCTCGTTGGTGGTCGAATGATAAAGTATTCTGGGACTTGAAAAAGGCATATAATGGGTTAAAATTACTTACAGAAAGATCGTCAGGATCTTTATCGTGAATCTCCGAAAGGCAGAGATAGTATTAATCACTTTTTAAACTTTATGTATGTGAATTTGTTGTCACGATGAGGCTATCTTCAAAGTTTCTCATTCTATGGAACTCTATTTGGAAAATGCCACTCTAGTCTAACTCTTTATTCTAGTGAAAAAAAGTACCAAAAAAAGGGAAATATTGTCCAAGGTGACACACTCGGGTCAATCAGAAGCCATCTAAAGATCAGAAACATGGTCTCACAGTTGCGATTGAGTAATTTGTGATTCACGGGTGACAGTAACAGTATGTACTCATGCAAATCGGGTTATAAAGACAAACTGACACTACAGGAATTATTTATTTTACACTTTTAAATAAAGAATTTGAGGAGTAATACATATTACCTGTGACATCAAGTATTTAAAACATCGTGGAATAAAAGACCGAGAAGGAAGTTCGCTGAACATTTTTAGCCTCTCGGTGCCATTCTTAGAGGGGGTTCTGTTTACTCCGGTCCGTGGTTCTCCACATTTGTTGTCATAGGACATCATCTATTCAGAAACAGTGTTTAAACTCGCCAGTTCTTCCAAATTCAGAGCAGAGAGTGTCCCCCTGTTGCGTGGACTGTTCCCAGCCATCTCCTGAGTGTTTCTCACAGCCCTGTACAAGCTCTGACAGCGAGGTCCCCAAGCCCCAGGCCGTGGACCGGTACCGGTCCAGGGCCTGTGAGGAACTGGGCCTCACAACAGGAGGTGAGCGGCGGGCGAGCGAGCGAAGCTTCACCTGTGTCTGCAGCCGCTCCCCAGCGCCGGCGACGCCGCCTCAGCTCCGCCTCAGATCGTCAGGCACTGGATTCTCATAGGAGCCCCGGTCCCTGGTGCCACAAAGCTTGGGGACCGCTGTCCTCCGAAACTCCAGGCCCCGGAGGTTACGTGGCATGCGCGCTCACTCTGGCTGACCTTCCCCCCTCCCCGGCCGTGGGAACTCCTGCGAGGTCAGGGGAAGGGAGCGGAGCGTGTGCGACGTGGAGGGCGCTGCTCGGGGGGCGCTGAGCCCGCCGCCCCCGTGTCTCCGTGCGGAAAGCACAGGGGCCTTTCTCCCACAGCCCGTGACAATCGCAGCAAGAGTGCGGGCGGAGCTCACGCTTCCTCACTGCATTTGCAATTGCATTTTCAATATATTTCTTTCCAATTGCATTTTACAAATAATATCTGTCTGCAGAGTTTGAAAATTAAGAAATGGGTCCGTGAAGCCCGGAGGCGTCCACGGTCTGGTTCCTGCCCGCACGGGCGCGAGTGGCGTGGCCGGGGCCTGTGCTTTGCAGGCACAGGGGGAACGCGGCCTGGCGAGTCGGCCCTGGGCCCCGACAGATGGCTGGGGAGCCGAGGGGCACGGGGGATGCGAGCCCAGCAGGCGCCCAGATGTGCGGGGCGATCGGGTTACCGCACAGCCCCCGCCCCCCGCACACCGTCCCACGGGCAAGCGCGCCGGAGGCCGGCCGGGGAGACGCGCATGCGCGGTCACGGTCGCGGCCCCAGGGCACCCGTGGGGAAGGTGATCCCCCTGCGTTTCTTAGACAGAATCTTATATTTTCACAAACACTCTGAGTGTTTTCCTTGGGCTGCGTTTTCCCTGGGCTCGGCCGGAACTGGAGGGAGATTCAGCGGCCACATTGAACGAGGAAAGTCTGTGAACTTCGACCTTGAAGAGCGGTGAGAACAGCCTTGCTCAGCACAGACATGGCCTGGGCCCGACACTGGAGTGGCCCCCCCTGTTTCGTGACGGGATTAGATGTGGACTCATGTCATTTACTTCTTTCAGAGTTTGGGAGCATCTCGCTTCCTATTTGTAATTACCTGCACTTATCGGCGCAGAAGAATTACGACGTTTGAGACGCGTTTCTGTCACACTGGCACTTTATTTAAAACTGAATTCCGCGTGCCCCCCGACACCATCTGGCAGAGAATGTACTTCAGATCACACACGCGATTTGGGCACCAGCGTCTCTGACCCCAGAAACACACAGAAGAGCGTGTTAACAAAGGGCGCCTTGGAGCTGGTCTGTCCCTTTCACCAGAGGATGAAGTTAATGAGCCCAAGGTCAAGGGATCAATCACCATATGAGCCACTTAAGCGGGGCCGGCTCAGAGCTCCGGCCGCCGGCCAAAGCTGCACCCTGTCACAGCCATCTTGTAAATGTCAGCCGCCAGCCGCAAATGCGCCTGGAGAGGCGGAGCGAGGGTCGGTTCGAACAGCGTCTCCCCAACGACCAGACGGGAACGCGGAGCAGTGGCCGTCATGGCCATGCTCGCTCCGGCCCCAGCGGGTCCCCGTTTACGAAAATATTTGCGTGAGCTGCGTTTCCTCCTTCTCCTTTAAACGTGTTTACCGCGTCGGTCCTCTCGGGGCTACGTTAGGTGTCGTTATTTAATTTCTGAGGTAAAGAACCAGAGACAAAAATTCTCAAGGAGTTGGTGTTAGGTCCAGGACTTGAGTCCAGTGCTGATAAATCATGGTTTAGCAACGAGGAAAAGGTCGAATTCCCTTTGTGCGTAAAAGATAAAGTTTCCTCTTTGTTACAGTCCTGTCAAAGGCCAGGCGTACGGACGACAGACGGTAAAACCAAATGAGTCTGAGAGAGGCCGGCCGTGCTCCGTGAGTGCTCCGTGTGTGCTCCATGCCGTGCTCTGTGAGTGCTCCGTGAGTGCTCCGCGTGCGGTCCACTTGTGCTCCGCGTGTGGTCTGCGTGTGCTCCGTGCCGTGCTCTGTGAGTGTTCCGGGTGGTGCTCCATGTGTGTTCTGTGTCTGTTCCGTGTGGTGTTCCATGTGGTGCTCCGTGCCGTGCTCCGTGTCATGCCCCGTGTGTGCCCCGTGTGTGCCCCGTGTGTGCTCCGTGTCATGCTCCGTGAGTGCTCCATGTGTGCTCCGTGTGCTCCGTGCCGTGCTCCGTGAGTGCTCCGTGTGTGCCCCGTGTGTGCTCCGCAAGTGCTCCGCGTGTGGTCCGCGTGTGGTCTGTGTGTGCCCCGTGTGTGCCCCGTGTGTGCTCCGTGGAGAATGCCAGCCAGCGGCGAGAGGGCTGTGGGTCTGGGCCGAGTGGGGACCCGCGTCCGCTGCTCGAGCACAGACAGGTGACGACCCCTCAACTGTCCCCCGGGTGTCGCCTCAGGGCCTGAGAGGGGACGATCTGGAAAAGCTGCTCTTGCTGGCTGCTTGTCCCTGAGTAATAGCTGTGATCCTAGGACGAAGGCTCACACAGGACAAGCAGGCCTGGCTCGGGCCAAGAATCAGTGTTAGAAGAACACCATCTGGAGACCAGCGCAGAGTTTGGAGTATAAGGTATTTATTGGGGATCAATCAATACCTGTGAAAAGAAGGGGCAGGAGCAGACGCAGGTCAAGAAGTGCCCCTCCGAGACGCGGCGCAGCGTTGGACGGCCTGCCGGGAGCTCTGGGCTGACATGCCGGGCCCTTCACCCTGGCCGTGCGTGGCCGCTCGCGGCCGGCTGCCTGGGAAGGACAGGACCCGGGCAAGGAGGCTCTTCTCAGCTGCGGCCAGCCCCGAAGGGACCGAGAGCTGCGGCCGTCCGCTCCCCACGCCTACCCCGGGGAAAGGTGATAGCAAGGTGGGGAGTCGGGCGGCAGGGCTCCGTGTCTCCTGGAATCCACGCCAGCTGGTAGGGCAGGACCGAGGGCGTGCGGGGCGGAGGCCGCATTCGGGCCTATGTGGGGCCGGCACGTGTATTTGAAAGTGAAACCACTCACAGCAAGATAAAACCTAGGTGCACAAATCCAGAGAAAGGAAATCAGAACACTACGATGTAGGGGCGCCAGGCAACAGGCAGAGAGCCCAGCCTCTCGCCCAGCTCACGGACTGTGGCGGCGCGTCCGGGCCCACAGGGCTCAGCCTCGATTTGGTGAAAGAGGCCTCGTTTCTCCACCCGATGGCCGTGGGGGCTAAACCTCCCCATGCGCTGGTGCCTTGGGACCGGCCAAACAGCACAGCTGCTTCCCCCGCAGAGAGGAAGACTCGGGAGACGGAATCTGGCCAACGCCAGCCGCGGGCGGCTCGAGGTTCTCTTCCCGCGGAGCCGGGCCGCCCACGACGAAGTCTTTCCTCCTGGGCCCGGCGCCTCCTCACCCGCGCGGTGCGTATCCACGATGCTTCCCGCCTTTCGAGGAGTTAAGGTTGTGATTGTTTGTACTGAACTAAAGAGGATTATGCTGCGACCCGGCGGACACGTTCTAGAAGGTTTCTTCGCAGGCCGCAACGAGCAGAGCTGCCGGGCTCGCTTCGCGTCCGCTCGCAGTGTCGCGCCCGCCGTGATGGAGCAGGGTGGGGTCGTGGCGGCTGATGAAGCGAGGCCGTCGGACCGGAGCTGGCCGCAGGCCAGCCAGGCCCGCTCACGGCCTGCCCACTGCGCTGTCCTCAGAGAAACGACGGACAGGTGGGACATCGGCCTCCTCCTCTCCGTGAAAGCCACAGAGCACCGGGAAAACCTGTGTCCACGACTCCCCTCCCCCCAGTTAAGGAAGCGGGGCATGTGGATTGTCGGGGTGCCGAGAGAATTCGCCTGGCCGGCGTGAGAAGGCTGGACGCGGTGCTCCGTGTTGTTGAGCCGAGGCTCCGCGGTCAGCAGGACAGCCCTTGGACGGGTCACTCGGTCTCCCCGAGCCCGGGAGCGTCGATCTTTGCTAATTTCTCAACAGTTAAACGAGGCCTCGCTCACCCTGGTATCGGCGATCGCCTGAGAGGACCCGGGGCTCATTTCGCAGGGGAATGTGCCCCCGGCAAACGACGGCCGCCCAGGCGCCTTTCACAGTGCACCGGCTCGTTTGGCGGGTGTCCTTGGAAAAGGATTCGGGTCCGGTTGCTCTGGCTCCCTATGGACCCAGCAAGCTTCCTCTCCCTGCTCGTTCCTGAAGCCGTGCTCCTCTGCGAGAGCGTATGAGCCGCCGGCCTCACGCGAACACGCTGCTCGTCCGGGCCGTCCATGTTTAGCCGACGTACACAGGACGCCTGCTACGGGCCAGGGACGGGGCGAGCGCCCTCTCTGTCACCAACGCCAGGACGCCCCTCCAGTGCTCTGAAGAGTGCCAAGCCTCCCACGTCTGCGTGGACCCGGACACCCGCTGATTCACACCCGTGACCACGCGGAGACCTTCTGGCCCGTGTTTTTCTGAGTCACAAAAACGCCTTCTCCCCCGGCGGTCGCTCACGGTCTGCACCTTCGCCATCACGGCTCAAGCCACACGTGGTGGCCATGGCAGGAACAGGGCAGATAAGAGCCGAGACCTTAACTTCTAATTCGACCTTCGCGATTTATTTTTTTTTTTCTCTTGCGTTCTTAGTGTTTTATGACCTACTTCATGTGCCCATGAACTCCAAATGGTTTCCAGATGGACCTGGACTTCGCCAGCTATCTAAGCAACAAAGGTCCCCTTTTCCCTCTTAACCAGCAGCAAGAGAAGAAAACAAGCCCCAAAGCCATGGAATCCGGGGGCCGGTCATAAAAATGCGATGCGAGAAACATTCCGAGACAAAAGAACGTGTTTCGCACCACTGGCCTTATCAAGGCTTCTTAAAGTGCGGATGGGTGCAGCGTCGACTCCACATTTAAGTAGGGAGTTCCGAAGGGCTCTCGCAAATCCAGCGAAAAGCACTCTGCACGTTCGAATACGTCCACGCCTGCCACGGAACGGACCCATAGCCGTGCAGCCAGACAGGTCCTGCCACGCCCACCTTACAGGTAAGGCGGCTGCCCTGCAGAGCGATCCCGGTACTCGCTCGGGATTGTTTCCGGTGACAAGCCTTAGGGGCAGCTGTCTACCCCCCGAGTGCAGCGTGCTTCGCGGCCCCTCCGCTGCCTCGGCAGGGTTTGCCCGCACAGCCTGGTAATTCCCACTTGGCGCCGGGCGGTCCTTTGGCAGTTGGAATGGCAGGAGCAAGACCGGCTGCTGTGAAACCGTCCCCCGGGAGTTCTGTGCCCCACAGAGCGGTGACATTACGCTGCCACTGAGCTTCCCTGCGCGCAGACCGGAATGCCCCTTAGCTGCGTGCGCTTTACTCCGAGGGGAAAGAGGTTCTCAGGCTTGCCGCCCACCGGAACACCTGCCGGGATCCGGACACACGACGCCTCGGGAGTCAAACGACCCCTCTTTCAACTGCCAGGACCCCCAAGTGGGCTCACCTCCAAAACGCAGGCACAGTTATGCATGCCTCCCTGTCGCGGGCCAGCAGGTGTCTGAGACGGGCCCAGCAGACTAGAAAGAGAAGCTCGCTGCGTCCGCCGCGGCTGTCAGCCGGGGGAGCTGGCTCCCCCTCTCCCCAGATCCGTGTGAAATCCCTGTGATGGCTCCGAAACCATTTTTTTTTTTCCCTCCAAAATACAACTTCATGTCCTTTCCCCCCTCGGTTGCTTTTTCATTCTTCTAATTGTCCTTGACGGGAGTGTGAGCGACATTAGGCCGATGCAAGCATTTCGGGAAGCCGTGTCTCCCCACATCGGACTCTCGTGAAACAAAAGTTAGTGTCCGTCCAAACCGCTAATAAAATGCCCACTGAACCTTGTCAAAACTTGGACAATATGAAAGATCTGCCATCAGCCTCTGCGGGCCTTGCATCCTTTCTTAAGACAAATTGTGGAACCACCTGTGCCCCCCCCCCTTTTCCATGCAAGGCGCCTCCCTCAGGAGCCTGGGGCTGGATTGGAACCAATCTTATTCTTAAGAAAAGACCTGAAACTCATTGGCCCTCTGACATGAGATCTCGAGACTTACTTTAAATGCTGCCTCTCTTAGTGAAGTCCGCTGCGGAACCCGATTAATAAAGAAGATGCACAAGGAAGTTAGACGCGAGTTGAATATTTACTGCTGTGTGAACGGTCAATGTGCGCCGCGCGGGAGACGAGGGCGGGAAGAGCATGGGCCGGCGCCGAGCTCGCCACGCGGGGGCCTCAGCGCGAAAAGCGGCCCGACCGCCTCGGCCGCCACGTCGCTCGGTTTCTGACCCCTTGGGGGTCTGCCGCGTCCACACCGCCTCGGACCCTTTAAGCCCGATGAACAAAGTTCTCCTTATCTGGCACTCGGCAGTTGAAAAGTCAAACCCCGGTTGGCCAAAAGCGATGTAGGGTCTTGGGCCTGTTCTCGGTCCCAGGTCGTCCCCACTCACCCGACCTTGGATTCCACTGCCCCACTGATGTCAGCATTGGGGGCACCTGCTCCCTGCCCCTTGACTCCAGTTCATCCAGTTCATGCTGGGGAGTCTTCTGTCCCCAGCTACGGGGCTAAATGGGTCCTCGTGCAAAAGGATAACAATAGGGCGTTCCTTCTTCGTAGCGCCGCACGTCGCGGCATGCCGTAGTGAGTGCCCTCCAGGAGGTCACTCCAAGCGGGAAACCCGAGAGCTAAGGCAGACCTAGCGACCACAAGGCCACCCTCAGTCGACTGTATCAGCTAATTCAAGCGATTGCTGCGAAAACACACCACGGAGTTTCCTTGAAAACCTGGGCGCGTGGTCATCTCAACGCTTCCTGTTGTATCAGTGACGTTCGGGCTCTGGCGTTCTATCCTACAGCTCAGGAATGTGATGACGATTTTTGGCAAATCATTTGTAAAGCTAAAATGTTCTCTGAGCTATGAAGATGTTAGGGACTAAATCGTGCCCCTCTAAAATTGCTATGTGGAGTTCCTAACCCCCAAGTGGATAGCACTCAGAGATGGGCCTCTGGGAAATAGTTAGGTTCAGATGAGGTCATGAGCGTGGGGCCCTCGCGAGGGCATTAGTGTCCTTTAAAAAAGAAAGGCCAGAGATTCAGCTCTCATCTCCGCCCGTGTGTGCGTGTGTGTGTGTGTGTGTGTGCGCGCGCGTGCACAAAGGAGAGACATGTAAGCACTTAACAAGAAGGTGGTCATCTACAAGCTAGAGGAAGGGCCTTCTCCAGGACCAGAGTCGTCTGGCACCTTGACCTTGGACTTCCCAGGCCCCAGAACTGTGAGACATAAAATTCTACCGATTAAGCCGCCCATTCTATAGTGTTTTGTTACAGCAGCTGGACCTGACCGATACAGAAGGTGAAAAAGTTACATGTACCAAGATAAGTCTGGCTGGACTTCCAGTGTTCCCACTTAGTCGAATTATGTGAAAATGAAACCCTTGATTGTCCTTTTTCTTTAGAATATTTCCTATTTGGGAAGCAGCGCACCTATGCTCAGTGGGATTTTATCGTGTTCATTCATCACCTGCCTGTCCTTAATGAAAAGGAGATTTAAGACAGTGAATGGGGAGATGAATCTAATTATTCTCCGGAGCCGTGGACGGTGTTTCATGCTCACTAGATGGTGGATAAATGCCTGAACATTTGTACACAAATTGAGCAAACATGCAAATCAGTAATCTGAGACTAAAAAGACACAGAAATGATCTTGGAAATTGCATTTAAGAAAAAAATAGACAGTATCATGTTGATAGACACAAAGAACTTTGATGAAAGCAGCTGTTAAATTGTTAATTTAACATAAAGATGGAGCTGATGATTCAAAAATGATCAACTGGGTTGCAGATATTCCGCGCTCTGAATAGCGCAGACCGAGCCGCATTCGGCCCCCTCCACTGCTGTAATTGGGGGTTACATTCTATCTGCATTAGCGGAACTGTTAATAAATCACACAAGCAAGAAATGAGGAATTGAAAATCTCCAGGTGTTTGATAATGCCTCAGATATCCTCGCCACATGCTCCACAGGCGTCACGTGGCTGCGTCCCGTGACTTGGTGACTACTGGCTGTGTCGCCGTGGATACAACCCTGTTCACTTCCACGGGAGACGTTTAAGTCACGAGGCCTAGTCTTCTTGCCTGACCCTCAGTGCTTTCTCAAGTCCTTTGCAGACATGAGGGATCTGGGCCCGCCGGCCAACACAGAACTCCGTTTGACATTTGCTTTTCATTTCCAAGCACACACAGACACCCACACACATTCACACACACCACACACACACTCGTCCCGCTGGGAGCGGGGTGGCAAAGGAGCTGCTATGAGAAGCACACCTGTTGGGCCTCCACGTGGGGGAGAAGTTAGAGGACCGTTCTCGGTTTCAGAGCTGAGAGAGAGTGAACAAAGCCTGAGACCACAACACGAACCCAAACCCTGGCACCAGGGAGTGCCCGACTGCCTGGGCATCAGAAGCGAAAGGGCTCATCCGGACCAGCCTGACAGAGCAGGGATGTCCCCCACGACAGATCTGCAACCTCTCCCTGGGGGTGAGGGGCACGTAGGACTTGAGTCAGGAGCCCTGGGGGCTTTTGACGCCGAGTCCGTGCGTCTCAGAAACCTGGGAACAGAACGTGAACCGGAGGAGGTGAACCGACCATCGCAGTCCTGCGGTCGGACCATTGCGGGGTGCCCGTTGTGCTCACCTGACGCCGGCACGGTGGGAAACCCTCCTTCTCTTGCCCGAATCTCTGCGTGGGGAGCCCAATCCTGTTCTTTTCCAACAGGTTTGATTTAATACTTTGCAAATGATCAGGGAACAGGAACGTCCTAGATACTCCACAAAAAAATGTACAGGTGCGCGAACCACGACCCTCGACGAGATGGCCTGCACGCCGCGATCTCCGCCCACGGTGGGTCCCCGGGGGGCGTCGGCACAGGCTCCCCCGGACGTGAGCTGCCGGGAGCTTAGTTTTCAGGAAAGACTCGGGACCCCTCCCGTCCGCCGCAGTTCTCAGCAAGATGCAGGTCTTGGCTTAGGCCTTTGCCGTGAGGAATCGAAAAGCTTGGTCACACGGGTCAGGGAAGGGAGGGGGCTGCCGGGAGGGGGCTGCCACCCGAGGGCCACTCGCGGCAGCAGGAGGGAGAAGGGGGGCTCCCCCCTCGACCCGCGGGCACAGCTTCTGGCGGGGAGCACGCTCACGCGCCCGATTCCCGTGCTTGGTGCCATGGGGTACACGCGACCACAGGTGAGAGGAGACGCATTTTGCCTCTAGGAATAACTCATCGGCTGGAGACATGATCGGGAAGAAGTCGTCAGGGGCCCCGGATTCAGAGGTGGACTGCCAGTCCCAGCTCCCGTCTCGGGATGCTGGTCCGTGCGGGGGGGCGGTGCTGGCATTTACCTTATGAGCTGGTCATGAGGATTAGTAACACACGTAAAACACCGATCGCGTAGGGAGTATCCCCAAGTGATTAGCACGTGTATACGTTATATACATATATATGTGTATATACACACGCATTTTATTTTATTATATATATAAAATAAATAAATAAATAGATAGATAAATAAATAAATAAATAAATAAATAAATAAATAAATAAATAAAATTTATCATGGTGACCAACCTAAGGTAGGGTTTCTATGAAAATAAAATCACTTCAATTTACCGCAGCGATGTGATTTTTAAAGTAGCTGAGTGTGTGGCTAGTGTGACCAGCGTTAGCAGAGAAATTGTATCAGAGTCCTAGCAACGACAGTTCTATTTATTTTAGCTAAACGCGTAACCTCAGAGTAGCACATCCAATTCCGATTTCCACTTATTAAGATACAGTTAACAGATATATACAGGAGCGTGCTCAGAGAAGAGCAACCAGGATAATTAAATTTAAAAGAAAGCGATGAAGAAACTGGTGGTGAGGACGAGGATATAGAGAAATATTCAGAAGCGTAATATAATTATCTTCAAATATTTGTTAGACCGACATGGGAAATGGCTGCATACTGTAAGTGGCTCAACGTGGTAAATGAGCTGGCGGAGGAGAAGGGAGGCAGGAAGGGGCTAAGCGAGACCCACGTCTCTCATGCTGGGGATATTTAGGATAAGACAGGATGCCTTGCAAGTTACGGAACCCGTTCATTGTCATGCTACGCGACAAAGGTTCGTCGGATGCATTTTCTTCTCAAGGCACCAATTTAGCTACTGTAAGGATTCAAGAAATCCAAGATATTGTTTCTGGCCTTAGGAAATGTCATCTCGCAGCCCAAATAATACAGTCTGGTAGAATGCGTGAAGCCGTGTAAGCAAGGCAGACAGACAGTGCTACAGAAGGAGAGAGAGAAATGTTTCGTGGGTATTCATTAAAATGATATGTTTTTCTCCCTGTTCCCCATAAGAAACGTCTCTGAAGTTTAGGTGAGAAAAAAAAAATGTTTCATTTGGGATAGAAAGAGATAAATGCTGAAGTCAGATGTAAGAATAAGACTCAACAATTAACAAGAACAGAAAAAAGATACGTATTTTCTAGTCTACATTGTTCACTATGCATTTTGAAAGAATGCCTTTTAAAAGATGTAATTAGAGGTAATGAGGTGCAAAATTTCATGTACAAAAATGATCTTGTTAAGGGCAGTTTATGCAGATAGTGCTGCTAAAAAGAAAAAAGGATTTTAACTCTCTATTAACTCAAGACCAGATAATCCTTGACTTTTCTTTATATTTAATCCAGTGGAGTTTTAAGAAAATCAGGAATTTAAATATGTCTGCTATACAACTGTCTCCTTGATCACAATTATTCAATGCTTTTTTTTTTCTAATTTAAGAAGTGACCAAATCTTATCCATCACTATCTTGAATAACCCATTGCCTTTTGTTCGACATGCATTGATCAGACACTTTCTTACCCATATGTCAAGGGTAAGAACTTGGACAAAGTACATGCTCGTCAGAGATCCTTTGTCCCTAGAGGCCGCTGTGGGGCGGGGAGGGCATTTCCGGTGCCTGGGGCTCGTGCCAGCAGCCGCGCGAGGGCAGGCTGGCACCCTCTGCCTCCTCCCATGGCGACAGCCTCAGGATGCTGTCTCTTCAGAACATCTTTCTTGATGCTCGGTCTTCCCGCTTCTCCCAAGGGAAAGGGAAATATTCTAGCACTTACAGTCAAATTAGCTTGCATATACTTTTAGCCATTATAAGAAAGCAGGCAATGCAGTCGCATAATATTATAAGCCTAGGAAATTGGAGGATGTTTCCAAAATATCTTTAAAATCCTCATATTAAAGTTTGGTCTCTATTTTAACAAATCCAATTAAACCCCAAATGGTCGTTATCTCAATATTCGTGTTAACAAATCCTTTATTGAATGTTTTCAACGTGCCAGGATTTGCCAGGAACCAGAACAACTCCCACAAATACTTTCCGATGATGAGAGAATCTAACGAGGGAACCAGTGTGCTCCCTATGGCGTGGAAGGTTCTGTAACGGAGGCGGCACTATGGCGTGCTACCCGGTGGGAGTCTACATCTCATGGGACGTGCGAGGCAAAGCTTCCTGAAAGAGGTTACACTTCCTTAGAAACATGCGGGGGTGGGGGGCAAGTTAGCAAAATTCTGAGAGAGGAAAGAAAGACAGGGGAAGGACAAGTCTGCCGACTGTCTTATTCCATCGCAGGCTAGAGGAGTTTATAACTCAAAGTGTGCATTTGCAAACGTGGCTGTTTACTCTGTCAGGTAGCATCTCCTAGGGAAACAAAGCCATTCTGGTTCCATCACTTGGTCATACATGGAAGACATACCCACCCGGGATCAGTTGAGAATAAAGCAAGTGTTGCATAATAGTGTGTTAGTGTGTGTGTGTGGGGGGCTTCATTTCACAGGTGCACGCTGATTTGCATTTTATGGTTTCGTTCATAGGACATGTAAAAAAATGAGATGTAAGACAATTCTTTGATATGTAGAATGCTTCCTTAGGGCCAAAGCACGTGCAGAAATGCCAAGAGAAGGGACTAGAAAAGTACCGAGACGTGAGATGTGAAGGGCATTGCTGACCGAGGACGTGAACCTCAGTCCAAACGCTACCAAAGCCAATGAGAGGAGTCACGAAGAGCGAGGACGCCCCGCTGCTGAGCGAAAGCGGCCTCAACTCAAGGCAAAACTCTGGGGACGGGAAAAAGATGCGTGGCAGCCGGGAGCTGGGCGGCGGAGGACCGGATGGAGCACAGAGGAGTTTTAGGGCAGTGGAAGCACTCTGTACGATGTCATACTGGGGGACACATGTCCACATTTGTCCAGACCCATAGGATAGGCATCCTGAGGAGCGAATCCCATGGTGGGCTGTGGACGTTGAGCGATATGACTTATCGATGGTAACGAATGTGCCGCTCGGACAGGGAAGGCTGAGAACGAGGGAGGCTACGCACGTGGGGGAGCAGGAAACAGGGAAGCCAATCGCTGTACTTCCTCTCAATTTTGCTGTGAGTCCAAAACTGCTCTAAAAAAATAAAATATTTCCCAGAGTGGCTGTACCAATTTACATTCCCACCAACAGCGTATGGAGGTTTTTCAAAAAATTCAGGATAAAACTACCATATGACCCAGCAACTCCTCTTTTGGAAATTTAACCAAATAATATGAATATACTAATTTGTAAAAATATATGTTCACTGCAGCATTATTCACAATAACTAAGACATGGAAACAATCTAAGTGTCCTTGGACGGATATTTGGATGAAAAAGACACACATGTACATACAGTGGCATACTATTTGGCTGCAGAAAAAGATGAAATACTGCCATTTGGGACAACATTGGTGGATCTGGAGAGTATTACGCTAAATGAAATAAGTCAGACGGAAAAGAATAAGAACTGTGCAATTTCATTCATGTGTGGGCTATAAGACGAAAAGCTACAAATGAATAAATAAAACAAACAAAAACAACCTCACAGATACAGAAGGGGGGTCAGATGAGAGGATACAGGGGGTCGAGGGCGTGGCAATGACTGAAAACTGGGCTCCGAGTGGTGAGCACGCAGTCGAATCTACAGATGTCATATTATGATGCTGTACACCCGAAATTTACATAACGCTATTAACCAGTGTTACTCCGATAAACAATAAAAAAGTAATAAACAACATTTTTAAACATACTGCCTTTCTGAAATTAAAAGAAAATGACATAAAACTTATTAGACTACGCACTTTTATTCTGGGTTCAGAAAGTATGGACAATATAGCTGTGCTTTTTAACTCTTAATTGTCATTGTCACCCCGACTCCTGCCAGCACCCTGGTCCCCACCCTCGCTCCGGAGGCGGGCGCCTTCTGTGTGAAGCAGGGTCCCCTCGTGGTTCGTGACCAGGGTCAATGTCCATTACGTCGCTTTCCCTCCATGACATTTTTTTCCCTCCGCCAAGTTAGACTAATCACGTTCTTCATGGGAATACCAAGATGTACTATTTTATTACATTTTTAACAACAGAAAATGTAAAGGGTGAAAATGTGGTTCTCTCTGGTCAACTAACCTGTAAGCGCAGGGCTGATGGCTGGGGCGTGGGGGAGAAGGGACGGTTACGGAAAGCAGGAAGTGACGTCGAAACCATTAGTGACGTCATTTCGGTGCTGGGAAGGTCGGGAAGGTCGCGGTCTGTGATTTCCTCCCTCGTTCTCCCCTCGGGGTCAGACAGGGTGGGAGGAGGAAACACCTGAGGCGTCCGGAGCGCTCCCCGGCCGCGGGCGTCAGCCCTTCACGGTCGAGGCAGTAACAGCAGGTGCAGGTCACATGCATCGGTCGTGACCAAGACGGACGTTGACCACCCGCCTCGTGGCCAGGCGGTGCCGAGGCGGCTGCTTCCCGCGGAGCTGAGGCAGAATACGATGATGTCCCGCCCCAGGGGTGACCCTCGCGGGAGGCGCGGGGCCCCGCGGACGGAAGCCACGCGTTCGTTCAGTGTGGAGGGGCTCGGGGGGCCCGTCTCCCGTGTTCAGGGTCAGCCGGAGAAAGCAGCGTGGCCACAGATTAATAATAGGGTTTGAATCTTCTTATCCCATTTTTTTCCTACTTAATAGTCTTCTTCAAAAAAAGGGAGCCTCAAAGTGATCAATATTGCCTTTTAGCATAGAGTTTAATTTTTTTTTTTTTTTTTTGGTATTTTGGGCCAAGACTCACAGTGGTTCTTAAATCTGGCTATTCATCAGAATTATCAAGGAGAGTCCAAAATACGGTCAAATTTGAGGTCCACTGATTTAGAAAAAAAGAAGATAGCAAAAAGCTGGAAAAAAACCTCTGAATATCGGTAGTGGTCATTCCATTAGTCAGCTGAATCCCGAATGGGAAGATTAAGATGTATTTTCAAAGCATTTCACCTCTATGTTTTTATTTATTTAGTTAGTTTTCCAAAGGGTTCCATTTTTAAACCTAACAGTAAGAATCCATGTTGGTCGTACAGGTGAATTTACATCTCCCAAGGCAAACTGGCAGTCCTAGGGGTCAAACCAGAGCTTGGACGAGCAGAAACCCTGCCTCTGACTGGCCTCGTCGGACCGAACTTAACCCAGACCCCGAAGCTCTCGAAAGGATCAGAGGATGGGTAGGGAGCCTGCCTTGTTGAAGACAAGTGACATAAAATAAAACAGTAGAATAAACAAATTTTAAAAATTAAAATTAAATAATAAGATAAAATCAACCATCAAATCAAATCCGAACCCTTGTCCCCAGGCCCAGAATTCCGGGATGAAGAAGTTCCCGCTCCAGCCACAAGGTGGCAGGTGGGCTTTGCACGCCGTCCTCCCAGGTCCCTGGGACGTCACTGGCCTTTGAAGCCGGAAGTTCCCTGACAGCTCAAGGAGGCCTTTAGCAAATCCCACAGGTCTTGCTTCTGCAACGCGAGACCAAGGTTCAGAAGGCCAGGTCTGAGCATTTACTCCAGGTCTGGGTGCCGTGGGACACAGGTGTCAGTGGAATGGGAGGACAGGTACGCCCAGGTCCCGGGACTAGGCGTAAGGAAGGAGACCGACCAACTAGTTGTCACTGTACTTCAGACCGTGATGATGATATTACGTAGAGCTAAGGTCTTTTAATCCTATAAGTTTGTGGGAGAAGAAATTCCATCTTAATTGCTCGTGTGGCTTCCTCAGGTACTGCAGAGCGATGGCAAATTACAGAAGTTTGATTAGTACTTGCCCTTGAGTGAAAATGGCACTCAGACTACTCCCAAAGGAGAAAGAATGACAAAGATACAATTTAAGTAGCCACAGGTGAGCTTGGGATGTAATAAAAATAACATGAATTTTGACCTAAGGTCAATCCGGGGTCAAATCCCTGCTTTGCCATTTGGACAAACGGCATATTGACTCTAAGACTGTTTATCTAGCTTTGGAGTAGGGCTGGTGTGTGTGATAAGGCTCACAGCTCAAGGCTGTTGCAAAGACTGAAGGAAACGAGGAGTCAAACCCATGGCAGGTAGGACGTGTCCACAAACCATGAGACACCTGCTCTCCAAAACTTTAGTCTGAGAAATGCATGTCTGGAACCAAGCAACCACCTTGAGCATAGAGAACAGGGCCATTCGAAGTCGTTCTGTGACCTCAAGACAAATTTCCAGATTCTGGGAATCACTGGAGCATATGCCATGGTCATCTGGCGAATTCTCGTTTGCAAGTGAGCACCCATTTCCTGTGTCTCTGACAAGCCGGGACGGGGGATTCACGTGCCCTGCGGGAGCACTGAGGTGAGGCGTTCTGTGAAAAGTTATGGCGTCCCCAGCAACTTGCAAAGACTTAACCCGGATCCGGCCAACACAAAGGCTGCCTTAATCACAAAACTGTAGTGACGTGATTGGACCTGTCAATAGTGTACGTGTTGAGAGTCTGTTATGAATAAAATATATCTTTGATAGTTTCTGTATAATATTGCATTCAAGAATTAGAGGCTCCTGCATAATTTATCGCTTCACAAGTCTAAGTGAGCATTAATAATATTGCACTGTTTCTTATTAACATTTATGCCGACCACAATTCTATTATGTAAATAATATAGCAGATTGTCCAACTACATATTTAATACCTTGGGTATTTATTAATAATAACTAATCACATGTGACTTGATGCTCGGCGAGGAATGGAGTTGAACGAGGCTCGGCCTCGTGAATGTTTTATGGGTGGCATGTGCATTAGACATTTCGGGAAAGGTGTTTGAGCCGTCTCAATGCTGAATTTCTTTTCCGGGACACAGCAAGAGACAAAGCATGATGACTCGTTTAAGGGTCGTAACCAGGTCTCTACTAATAACCAGGAGAATCGTTACGACAAAATATGGACGGTAGGTCATCACTGCTACGTGTGTGTCGTTCATTCATTCGCATGTTCATTCATTCCAGGAAATGCTTATTTGTTATGGGATAGGCACTTAGAATATAATAGCGATGAAATCAGATGTAGTCACCCGCAAATGCTAAACAAAACACACGACTGCAGCGAGGGAAATAAAGAGGTATTCGGGGGAGCTGGAGAAGCCCGTGTACGGAGGGGCGTGTAGGCTGAAATTTGAGGGATGGTTAGAGATTAAATAATCAGAGATTTAGGAAAGGCCTGTTTTCAGCCGGGGGTGGAGCAGAGCTCTTCTCATGAAGTCGATTCAGATGCGCTTGTTCAAGTGTTGCATTCATCGCGTATTAACTCGGCTTCCAAATCCATACAACCGGGCGACGATGGCGATCTTGAAGAAAAAAGCATGCATACATTTGCCTGGTGCAGCGTCGGGCACGCGGCAGGTGCTCAGTGTCGAGTACTTACACTTTCTTACTTCCTGACTCCTGCTCGCCCCACCACACCCGCTCTCCACACCACCCCCACATTCACCCGGCTCAATGCTGCTAGAGGTTTTGGCTGAATTCTTACTGCAATTGAAAAAAAAGAAGAGAGAGACAAGAACTGTATTAACACATTTGAATTAATCTGAATAATTTCCACGTCTGAATCTCTCCGAGCTTTGCATCGTCAGTAAGAGGCTGTGACCGAGAGCCTGTGTTCACGTGGTGGTTTGGTGAGCACAGGGGAGGGTAAGCCTTTCCCTGTGGGATTTAGAAATAGCCAGACGATGCTCACTGTGGGTCACCAGGTAGCCTCGCTTAACCGCGCGACAGCCCCGGAGGCACGGACGTTCACTGCGACACTTCAGAGGACGCGGCCGACGTTAAGTGATGTCGCTGCGAAGTCAGGACGACATTCGGACACGGGGTTCAGTGCGTTCGTGTTCGTTATTCTGCGTTTTCTTTTTGCCGATCCTGCCTCATCCTTCTGTTAGGCATTTCTGCAAAACGAATGCCTATTTCACAGCAGTCATGTTCTTAAAATGGAAATACAATGAGGAACGTGCAAATAAAACCTCTACTCCAAACTTAGACTTTACCAATATTTTCCAATATATTTCCATTTATTTTAATAGTAAAAGTTTGATTGTTCAAAATTTTTTACTTGTTTTAGTTTTGTGTATGCTATTGCATACACAGTAATTTGGGGGAGGTCTTTACGTCATTGTCAGATAGAATTTTAGGACACCTTGTTTCAAACGTTGATATGTTACATTGCATATAGAAAAGGCAATGTGAAAGAGAAAAGCAAATATTCGTTTTCTCTTGTTTTCTGCAAATCTAAGAAACAATTTCCCAACTCTGTTATTTAGAGATTTGTGGAGCCGAGAGATTCGGTTTAAGCTGCGACTTTTCCCAGAACACGTCACGTTCAGACGTGGAAGTCACTTGGTGACGAACTTACATCGTGTGCCCTGTGAGCCAGTCACAATGCATGATGCTCACCTCATCCTATCAGTGAAAAGAGCCAGACTCACAACTCCCTTATGCAGAATATTCGGGGCGAATAGGAATTTTTAAAACATCACGTTCAAGCCAGCTGTGGAAGAGCCCCGGAACTGTCAAAGGGATCTTTTTTACATTCATTTTGATAAATTTGGATCTAACCGAAGGAATTTTAAGTGCTTGCAACAGCCCGAGAGGAGGGAGAAAACAATGCATTTCTGAATTCGACCCAGAAAAATCCCATTTTGTCATCGCTGCAGACTCGGCTGGAGGCACCGTCCCCTGTGCCCACGCCTGGGTGATGGCCCCCTCTCCTTGGGTCCCCGCACGCCAAACACGCTGCTGGGACGTGGGCTTGCTGGACGGCGGATCCAAGGCAGCAGCATCTCCCGGGGGGTCGGGGGTGGGGGAGCGAGCAGCAGAGTGGGGGACAGGGACGCCGGGCCCGGGCACGCCGTGGACCCACCGAGGGAGCCGATCGGCCGCCGAGCAGGTCGCGGGGCGGACCAGGCGGGGCTCCCAGGCGGGGCTCCACGTGGTTACGGGCCTCTGGCCGTGCGGGGGGCGGCGCCGGCGTCGGGACGAACCGCCAGGCGGGACGGCGGCCGGGGGACAGGCGGGGGCGGCGCCTCGCGCGGGCGCCGTGTGGGGTTCTCGGGCGCGGCGCAGAGCGCGGGGTACACACCGCCCCCACAGGCGGGTCTGGCGGACACCCCTGCGCGGAGTCTGCAAACGAGCCCGGGGTCTGGTCGCAGACGACGCGCGACCCCAAGGTCCTCCCCGTCTGGCCTCTGGGACAGGCCCCGACCCCCCGCAGAGGGGAGTCTCTGCAGGGTGACGAGGCTGGAGGGGGGCGCCGGGCCCCGGCGACGCCCACGCCCCACAAGGCCCAGGGGACGCCGCAGGGTCGCAGCGGTGAGCGACGGCCCCGCGAATGGTGGCGTCCGCCGCGTGCGACGACAGCGGCAATTTTTAAATGTCGATTCTAACATTTTAATTGTTGGTGTCGCTTCAAATTTTTTTTTTTTTTGGTAGCCGTCTCTGGGGTGCCTCATTAATTAATGAGTAAGAAGTTAAATATGAGAAGATTGTTTATCTTCCTAGGAGTAGGAAGGAAAGGTGATAACTGAGAAGAATGTTCTATCCTATAGCAAGTTCTAGAAGAAGCAGGATTGGTAAAAAAAATAAAAATAAATAAAAATAAAATAAAATGAAATATATTCTGGCGTGAGGCATATTTACATTTAAACACCACTTCTTCCATGTATTGGGTCATGTGACTTTAGACAAGTTATTTTTCCTCACTAATCCTTGGGTTGCTCATTTGACAAATGGGCATTTTATTGCTCACCTAATTGGGTGTTGGAAGTAGTAACAAGGGAAAAATATTGAGCACACGGCATGTTTTTTTGTGACAACTTCAGAACCTTTTTTAAGAGACACGTGTATATATTTTAAACTCCTGGATCTGAAGCGGTATAGAAATGGATGGGGTTGAACTAAAATTAACATGAAGAGCGTGTGAACTTGCACTTCTGGATCTACATTGCCACTCTGTCTTACTAAAACCGAGCATACTCATTATAGATAATGGTCAAATGACGCACAGCCAAATAGTGAGTTTTAAGGTGTAAAACATTTAAAAGTGAATGTCAACGATGCATTTAAAATCAATGCCAAGAAGGCGGAAGCAGCGAGGTCCAAGGTCGATGCTCGATTTCCGAGGCTGCCCTGCAGTTAGTGTTTTGTTATTTGTGTCTGAACTGAGTCAATGAGGTAATCGAGAGTTTTATCATCTAAAAAGGCAAGAGTACAGAGAAACAGCCAAAGGAAGCTGTGACAGCCTTGTAATGCCCTCCTCCGTGCCAGGCCACAGGCTAGGGGAAGGCCGCGGGCAGAGAACCGCCCTGCTGGAAACAAAGCCCCGTTCAGCCTTCCCTCATCAACCTTTTATGGCTCCGGAGAGAAGGACCTTGCTTTACACCTTATTTCACCATAAAAAGGGGTCATCCTAAGGTCGGATCATAGGTCTCGTGGCCCACTGACATGGAAAGGGTAGCAATCTGCCGAGAAATGATGGGACCCTCTTTATGATTCATCCACTAGATGAAAGTCCCAGGCTTTCTGGAACTGCTGATCAAAAATTCTGCGTCTTCGGCGGCATTTTGTGTGCATGATAATATTTAAGGAAGAGGAAGCAGAAGGTGTGATGTGTGTTGCAGTCACTTGTGAGTCGATCTAAAAAAATAGTTGTTAGCAATAATAAGGAAAGATTTATAAATGATCAAAAAGCAAATTAGAAAATGTTTAAGTTCGTTCCTAGGAGAGCATTCGTTACTTATGTTGTCGTATGATTTCTGAGCAGGGGTTTTAGGTGTGTGTTTTCTAGAACAATCCTAAACGGAGCGAGTCGTGCAAACAAAAGTGTCACCACATGTGTGATTTGGTGGTCGGGGGACGTGAGGGACAAAATCGGGAACCGTGACATTTTTTAGAACAGTGTCCGCATTCCGCCACTGGAAGCGTCTTGCAAGGCTGGGCTGGGAGCGGGGAAGAAGGCTTTCTGTTCGCGCCCTAGGAAACGATGCTTGAAGTACCTCGGATGAAATACTGGCAAGAAGGTAAAGTTTTAGAGCACTAGAGAAGTCATAAAAACAAAAAGGCCGGGACCGGGTGAGGGAATTAGAGCACCCAAGACACAGGTTTCAAGGCGAAGGCCATTCTTAGATTCCTCGTGCTCTTCGAACCCAAACAGCAAGCTTGACCTTTGTGTCCTGGGCATGTCTTTGGTCTCACCCGAGTCTCTGCTCTGCTCGTCCTAATATAAAGGGAAAGGGGCAAGGCACACTCCACTTTGGACCAATGGAGAGGGGACAACATTAGCCTGAGGGCTCATACAACCTGTTAGACTAAACAGACACATCTCCTTGGGGCCTGGAGATAGTGTTTTAGATTCTGCAGTACAGGTAAGTTGCTTTTCAGGAAGATAAAGAGTCTGAGAAAGTTTTCCCTAATGTAAGCAGTATTGTGCTCTCAGACGATAATCAGTCTCGACCCCCTTGATGAGAAGACTTCACTTGTTTAGAGCCTAAAGGAGATGGAAGGGGGAGTGGAGAAGGCCCCGGGTGTTCAGGACCTTTAAAATTAAGCCAGGAAATGACGTTTAAAACTATACATTCCATGAAAGATACGAATAACCAACTATTACTCAAGAAAAATTAGATTGCTTGAATAATCTTAACTCTACTAAATAAGTTGAATTTGTCACTAAAACCTTTCACCAAAGCAAACCCAAGATACTGATGGTTTCAATGGTAAATTGAACTAAACATTTCAGGAAGAAATCATAGTAATTGTACACAAATTCTAGAATACTGAAGTTAAAAGAACACTTTCCGAGTTAACTTGCGAGGCCACCATTACAGTGACGCCAAACCAGAAAATGAGATTCCAAAGTGGGAAAAATGTGGGCGAAATCACTCATGAACATAGTTATGAAAATGCTTTAAAAATACTAACAAATCGAATTCAACATAATAGAAAAAGGATAATACATCATGTTCCCAAGAATGTAAGGCCAGTTCAAGATTCACAACGCAATCAGCACCGTTCAGCATCCCAGCAAAGTAAAGAAGGAAAACCACCGATTCTCTGAACACATGCGGAAGTAATCTTTGGTAAAGTTCAAAGTCCATCTGTTGTATATAAAAAGTCAGTAAGCTAGAACTAGAAGGAAACTTTTTCTATCACATAGAAGGCATCTACCAGGACACAGCAGACAAAAGAGTGCAAGACTGAATGATTTTTTCCAAAGATCATGAACATGGCAAGTATGGCCAGTCTCACTACCTCGAGTAGACACTGTATTAGCAATTCTGGCCAGTTCCGTAAGGCAATAAAACTGAATCAAAAGCATGAAAACAAAGAAATAAAGCTGTCATTATGTAGAGATGACATGATGTCTAATAATTCAAAAGAATCCACAAATAGGATATAGAATTAGTAAGTGTGTTTGGCAATGCTGGAGGATGTAATGTCAGTGTAAAAACAGCAATGACGATAGTACTGTTTACAATAGCACCAAAGACTTAAAACTCTAACTTACAAAACTTATCCAAAATCTACATACTGTGGAAAAAAAAACCACTGGTGTAAAAATAAAATAAAACCCAGTTAAATGGTGTAAAAATAAAATAAAACCCAGTATACAATGTGTTCCATATTGTTAACTCTCTCCAAACTTGTCTATAAAATTGATATGATTCCAGTCAAATTTTAGAAGGGTTTCTTATATGAATACATAATTACATTCTAAAATTTGTATTAAATGGAACTAGAACAGATAAAACAAATTTAAAAAAGGAACAAAGTTATAGGCATTCACAGTGATGTCCGGATGTAATCTAAAACTATGACACTCAAGGAAGTGTGATTTTTTAAAAAAGAACGGGCGTGTAGATCAACGGGAAAGAACAGGGAGTCCACAAACAGATTCGGACGTAGATGCACAGCTGTTCATATGAAAGAAGCAAAAGAAATTTAATGGGGATAAGATAGTCTTTTTATAAGTGATTCTGGAACAACTGGATTTTTATACCAGTAAAAAAAAAAAAAACGAGCCACACCGAGTGCTGGTGAGAATATGGAGCGACAGGAACTCTCGGTCATTGTGGCGCGAATGCAGAACAGCACGGCCACATTGAAAAATAGTCTTGTGATTTCTTAGAAAATGGGACAGACTCTTATTACATAGTCCAGTACCTGTGTTCTTTGATATTTGCCAAAGGAGTTGAAAACTTATGGTCACGCGAAACCTGCACATTGCAGCTTTACTGATAATCACCAAAAGTTGGAAGAAACCAAGATGTCCTCCAGGAGGTGATGGACAAGCAAACTGGGACGCCGTCTCAGTTCGTTTCGGCTGCTGTAATGAAAACGCCGTGGCTGGAACATTTTCCTCACAGCTCTGGAGGCTGGAAAGCCCAGGATCGGGATGCCGGCGGATAGGTGTCTGGCGACAGCCCACATTCTGACCCCCGGACGGCCATCGTCTTGTCTTCACGTAGCAGAAGGCACGAGAGGACACTCTGGGGTCCCTTCTAAAAGTGCCCTCGTCCCATCTGTGAGGGCTCCGCCCTTATGATCTAATAACCTCCCAAGGTCCCCCCCCCCCCCCGCCACGGCACCGTCACGTTGGGGAAAAGACTTCAACATATGAATTTGGGGGCACAGAAGCTTCAGTCCATGGCAAGTACATCCAGACAATGAACTATTATTCAGCAATAACAAGTAAGTGATACGCCATGATAAACCCTAGAGGAAACGAAAACGCTTATTCCTAAATAAAATGAGTCAGTTTGAAAAGGCTCCATAACGTATGACTCCGGCTGTACGACATTCTGAAAGAGGCGAAGCCGTGGAGACGGGGGACAGATGGCAGCTGCCCAGGGAGGCGGCGGGGCGTGACTAGGCAGAGCGCTACTCTGTACGATGCAGTAGTGATCGATACACACCATCACGCATTCGCTGAAACTCGTGAAGCGTGCGGCAGTGAGAGAGTGCCCCGGTGGAAACGACGAGCTTTGGGTGACAAGGATTCACAGATTCGCCAGTTGCGACGCAAGCCCCTCTCTGGTGGGGGGAGCTGGCGAGGAGGAGGCTGTGGGGGGGGCAGGAGAATTATGCGGGAAGTCTCTACCTTTCCTTCAATTGTAAACTAAAGCTGTTCGAATAAAGTCTTTTAAAGAATTAACCTCAATTAATACCTTGTACCGTATATGAACATTAATTCTAAAAGGACCATACACCTAAATGAAAAATCGAAAATTCTAAAATTTCTAGATGAAAATAGGGGATAATCTTACAATTTGAATTTGAATTGGATGTAATACCAATGTATAATCCATAAAAATATAGATAAATTAAATCCGATCAAAAGTAAGAACATCTGATCTTTAAAAAACACTCAAGAGGAAAATAAGGCCAGCTACAGATTGAGAGTAAATATTTTCAAATCATACATTTTATGAAATATTTGTGTCTGGAATATGTAAAAAACCCTCAAAGCCTAATAAGGAAATAACCCAATTCATCAATGTATAGAAGTTCTGAACAGACTTCGCCAAATAAGATGAATGGATGAAAAATAAACACACGTCAAGATGTTCGGCACGATTCGTCATCAGGGAGATGCAAATGCGGACCACAGCGAAGCCGAGGCCGGCGTGTTCGGGTGACGAGATGGACGTGCCTCCCAGTGCCAAGTGCCGTCAGGCTCACGGAGACCGGACTCCACACACGTTGCCAGGAGGCATGTCATGACCTCCTCGGGGACACTTGCTCTATCTTATACAGCTCAATATATACTCATTTTAACTTAAGTTAAAAGCTATTTTTACAGAAAAACCTGCCCATGAATAGTGGCTTTATGCATAATTGCCCAGATCTGGACACAGCCCACATCCACCTCAACTAAGGAATTAATAGACATGCCGTGAAACATCTGTACAACAGGTCACCAGTCAGCAATAAAAAGCAACAAAGTATTGATACGTCCCACAGCTGGGATGACTCTCAAATGCATTTTATGCTAATTATTGTATGTTTTAAAATGATAAAACAAAGGGTTCAAATGTAGCTTGAATTGTTTATTTATTTGTTCATTTGTTTATTTGTTTTGAAAGTCTGACTACATAGGATGGATTTTTATTAAGATTTTAAAAAGCAGGAAGACTAGGCCTTCGTGTTTCAGAATCCTGTTTTTATGTATTTTTAATTTTCGACATGACTCAAATCTCTGTGCTCACTTTCAAAGAGTTTTACTACAACATGATGGTCATTATACAGTCGGCATTTTTTTTTTTAACTACTCAGATATTGCAAACATTGACTTTTCTTGGTTATATACTCAATATTCCCATTTATAAAATTATCAAACTGATGGATCTTACAGAAAAGAACGCCATATCTATGGAAAGAAGTGAGTAATCCTCATGCTGTGGTTTTCAAGGAAAGACCAGCCAAAGAATGAATTCGGTTAAAAATAATTTATCTGTTTTCCTTTTTGTTTCCACTGACAAATTACAAAGAAGAAACTACGTGTGTGGACGATAAAACTACACACTTTATCATGTATATATTTAAGAATTATTCTTTAACATGTTTTGACTGTATAAAATATATGCAATGTCTATTTTTTCTCAAATTTCCTTGCATTTAAACTTTATTTTATATATCGAACCTCACTGTAGTTTCTCAAGTCTTTACCTATAAAAATCATGAAATTCAGTTTCAATTCTATCTTCCCGTGTTTATTCTATCATTTATTCCAATTATCAGTAACAAAAAAAATTAGTAATTAGAATCACAGAAGGCAAGAATTAGTAGAAAACGGGGTCTAAGACACTTCCAGTATTTTTTTAAATAAATATGGAAAGAGGGACCAGTGGAAAAGTTAAAGCTATACATTTTATTTGCTTGCGTGTACTTAATTTTGTTGCTACATCAGTGAATGAGAGAAATTCAAAATCACAGTAATTTTGTTAGCTATATAATTAGTTGACTGTCTCTGAGACAAAGTCGTCATTGAATCACTGGTTAAGTTTATTTTTCTTTCGCCAAGTGAGGGGCAAACGTGGAGGGATGAGGTCAGTGCTCCCATGCGAATTCTCTAGAGTCAATGGGTAAAAAATTGCTAAACGCCTAAAATCTCCAAACCTCTCTCTCCACAGTTGCCATCGTTGCAGTAATTAACCCAGTTACCACACAGCAACTGTAATCGTGACTATGTAATTGAGACCTGTTCATATTTAGCTTTCAGAAATGTGCTTTCTAAACATGACTCAAAATAAATGTAAACCATATTCTAGAAAAATAGGAAGAAATAACCCTGGTGCACCCACCTCCCCACCAAGCCAGCAGGCCTCTTTTTACCTTCTGCATTTCCATGTATAACAGTATTTCTCTTTTTCTCTTTTTATTTTCACTTACCCGTGTGCCACAAGTAGGTCTCATATTTTCATAAACCTCACATATTGGGATGTGCATGTATTATTTAATTGTATGAAAGCCGTATAACGCACAGAAACATTCCTATAATGTAGGACTTGAATTGCTAATATTCTCTTCCCGTTTTGAATAGTGCTGCAGTGAACATTTTTGTTCCTATAAAATATGTAATTTGCAAGGATCCTCCTTGTTAAACAAATAATTAGGGAAAAAAAATGAAGAGAATGTTCTCCTAAAGGCTCGGAGGAAGTTCTGAAATTAATATGATGCAAGAAGCAACCTCTTTTTTAGAACAGGTTATAATCCTCAGTGTGAAGCAAAGACAGAGCTTCCCTTTGAAATTGAAATCCAAAGCCTTAAGGAAAGGACAGAAAGTACAATATAATGCGAAACAAGGTGATGAGTCAGTCAGAAAAGCACGGAAGGGAAGTATGAGGATTAAAACCCTCAGCGAGCTCTAAAGAGTAGGATCGCAGACAGCCGGACCACTGCGCAGGGGACAAGCTTGGTGCCCTCCCATCAAATGCGAAGAAAAAGGACAAAATGAGGAAGGTACGAAGAGGCAATATGATAGATTTGGAGATGGAGATGCGAGATCCGATCTAAAAATTGAAGATTTGGGACTGAAAGTGAGAACAGAAGCAGTGAAATGAGCATCAAGGGCGTCATTGAAAACTCGCGAAAGGAAATAAAAACGAGAGCTCCCTCCGAATAGAAAGGTTCATTGAATTCCAAGAATTCAAGTGAAAACGAACCCGCCGTACTGCCCGCCCCCCGACCCGCATCTTGGTCTCCTCGGGCAGGCCCCACCCCACCGACTGCGGCCGCAGGTGGAGCGGACGGTTCGGTGCAAACTCTTGTCGGGCGTGAACTCCTGCAGGTGGACCTGTCAAGCCTCTGTGACCACCCCGGGCACGGAGGGCCTGAATGCGAGGGGTGCTTACAACCTCCTGGGGCGACCGGCACCGGCGGGGGACAGGGACAGACAGGGGTGACAACGCCTGTCCGTAATCCCCACACCTACACTATCGAAAATGCTCCATAACGACTCATTTTGCAGAAAGAGAGCGGTCTCTGGGGTCCGTGTCCAACCCGGGAGTTTTACACCAGTGGGCCCCAGGAGAACGCCCGCCGACCAGCACCGCCCGGAGCCAGCTGAGGGAGCTCGGGGTCGCTCCGCACGCGAGGGCTGGCCTTTGATCCGAAGTCGCCTTCCCACTGGTGACGCTGAGAGCTGAGTGGCAGCCAGGATGTGACGATCACACAGGCCTTCCCCCAGCAGGCAGGGCAAGCTACCCGGCCCGCCCGCGAGGCTGACCGCGCTCAGCCGCCTTTGCGTGCATTCTCAGAAATCAGAGGCAGAAAGACATCGAAACTGCAGAAATCTAAGAGGTGGTAGAAAATGTAAGCAGAAAATCACGTAAAAAAGTACGTAAAGAAGATGAAGATGGGGTTCTCTGCCCACTGTTTGTGCTTGAATCATCTCAGGCTCCGTCCTCAGACAAAAACAAGGCGATTTTCATAGAAACACTCATTACATCTGACCATTTGGGTTTGTTTGAAAATGTCTAGGAAAAATTAGAGCTGTTTTATTGTGCACTTATAGAATAGGGTTAAGATTTATAACCGTATAAACAAAAAACTTACATTCGAATACACATACCAAAAAATGATGTTCTTAAATATCGGAACAGGGGCCTCACGAACTTCCTTCTCATCAAATTGTCTCTGGCCTCACAGAGATTGTTGAATTTGGCATCATTTTGAAAATGGAAGGGGTCGATCTATTTCATGAGCTAATTGGTGCCGGGCTCTTTCTGATTAAGGTTTCCTTTGGCCTCGGACAGAGGGGAGCCGCCCGCTCCCCAGGTTTCTAAAGCGACACGAAGCCCCGTTGTTTTTACCAGACGCGTACGTGCATGGTCACATCTGCCTCCTCCGCCCCGGCCAAAGCCACCGGGAGGGAGAGGGGACAGAAGCAGCCCCGGCGGCCTGCAGGCTTCCTGCTCCTCCCATCGGGATGACGCTCAGTCGCCGCCGACGCTGCCTGGGAATGTCCGAGGCCGCAGATGGAAATCTTCCCTGCCGGCAACCTAACCTTGAACTTCCAGCTTCCAGAAATGTGAGGAAAAAAGTGAATTGTTCTAATTCAATCTCCACACTTTTTCATGTCTGCAGACATCCTTCACAATCGACATCCACGTGCAAAAGCATAACGTACATAGCAGAGCAAATAATTAATACAGATTTCTCCTGTAATTTTAATTATTTTGTGGTATTTTCTCATTGGTGTAAATTTGGCTCTGAGAGTTATGTTGTTTTTTTTTTTTCAGTATCTTTTATCATGAAGCTGCACTAGTATTTTTTAAACCAAATATAGGATTTATTTTTGATTGATAAAATGAAACATTTGCAAATATATTATTTAAAAAGTAAGATATTAGAGACAGATAACCAGATTGAGCACAAGAGTCTTAACTGGAAGAAATGAGTGTTTGATACATGAAATAGACTTTAAGCGATCATATATTTGGAGGCTATCAAAAGGGAACAATTCGAGTTCGAGCTGCTTGGAGGGTGATACAGGGCCCAGTGGCTGCAGACTGGTGTGTGTGTGTGCGTGTGTGCGTGTGTGTGTACGTGCGTGTGCGTGTGTGTGCACGCGCGTGTGTGTCGGCGAGGTGGAAGGAGCTTGGGAGGGAAAGTGCACTCGGTGGGAATCGCCAGTAAACAGGTGGAGATGTGACTTGGACACACTTAAATGATCAAGGACAGAGTTGGAATTTGCCAATAGCGATAACTTACAGTTAGTTTGTTGTAAGGGAGAAAATCAAGTCAAAAACAAATCTAGAAAGAAGCACTAGAAGACTTTGGCGAGGTTGGGAACACAATTGGAAGAAGTAAATCGTCAACCGAGACCAGGGCGACTGCTTCCAGGAAGAGCGAGCCGCGGGGTACGGCTCGATAATGGGAGGAGCGAAGAAAAGCCCTGTGACCCCACGGCTCGTCCATCGTCCGCCGGTCGTGAGGGCCTGGAGCGAGCAGACGCTATCGACCTGTCTCCCTCCCAACAATTATTTATGCAAAGCACAGCGTTGTCTCCTGGAGTCGTCAGCAAGTTCAGTCACTCTGATGACCACGGTAATAGCCAAAATGCAGAGAATTCATCACGAAATCGTGTGATTTACGGGTGGACCCTGCTCTGGAGACGCTTGGGGATTTCTTTTCAAGGTGACCAGCTGGAAGAGAAAGGGAATGATGCCTCTCAGGCGAGAGAACAGAAAATGCTTTTAAGCTTCGCAGAAAGAAGCGGAGACTCAGACACTAAATAATTAAGAAGAAAAAAAGAACTGTGCGGAATTCTTAACACAGGTTCTGCTACAAGGTGAAGTAAGAAAAGTTACATCTCTATTTGTCTGGAAGCTATATTTCAGCGTCTGCGATTTTCCTTTTAAAAGGCTTTGTCTCCTTTTGGTAAGATTTCAAGATCCTTCAATTATGATACTTTAAATTCAAGAGATTGCTGACTCCACGGAACAAGGACCTTACCAGATCTCTGTAAAGCATCACGGATGAGAACTATAGGCAAAGAACTGCTCTTGCATTGATGATGTGATGGCTATTTTTAGATCCATTCTCTAATGAATAATCAGCGCACAACTCCAATCGCTTAGACACTGAGCACGACTCATGTTTCCTAAACGATTAGAAATTCTGTGAAACGCAGGTATAGGGGTACTTGGAAGGCTGGTCCCTTTCCGAGCCACAGATGACTCTCTTCAGGACACAATGTGGGGGGTGGGGGCACGTACGTGCTGGGCAGGAGCAGCGCGATTAGATTTCTGGGCCTCCTTGATGCGATCGCGCCTTCACGCTCATGACGCCAAGACTCTAGTGCATTGTGTCCTTGATCACGGTGTCAGGGCCTGAAAGATCTCCGTGGCCTTTACTTTCAGAAAGAGGTAAACGCTCTTCCTGGGAAAAGGCGCCCCTGGGAGCCAGCTGCCTCTCAAGTCACCACACGAGGCATTGTTCTCCGCCGCACAGATAAGGAAGCCTCCGTTTCCCCTTTCTGACGGCGGCTTTGCCAGATAGCACTTCGGTGGCACAAAGAGCTCCTCCTGGGCTCTGTTACCCGGACATGAATGCAGCTTAATGCATCATTGTCAGCACAGAGATGTTCTGATGTCGGGAGCAGGGCGGGCGGGCGGTGTGGAAGGACGAGAAGGCAATGACATTGACTTGGCAGGGCTGGCCGTCGAGGAGGAGGGGCCCGGCTGGGAAAACGAGCCAGCAGAAGAATCGCCGGGTGGGGAGTGAAGTCCTAGTCACACTCAGATGTTAAGTCATTTGCTGCGTGCCTTGGAATTCACCTTGGTTTCCGCCAAACCCACCCTCCCTTTGTAAACACATTCAAAACAACCCAAAATTATTTTTCTTTGTTCTTCTGCATTCGAGTGACTGTGACAGATTTATTGTCCCAGAGCCGAAAAAGGGCGCACATGAAGCCTCGCACGCGGTGGCTCCCCAACCGGCGTGGAGTGAAGGAGAGAGGGGCGGGGTGGGGGAAGGGGGGGTGAGATCGGCCGCCTGAGACCCGAGGTCTCCTGGACTGGCTGACCTGCCCAGGCAAACGAGTCTCGCCTCATAGTTCTTCTTGTGTTTATCGAGATGTTTTTAAGTGAGATATTCCCCCCCCCTTTTTGTTCCCAGGGAAGTCTGAAGCGAGTTAAATACTAAATATACAACCATTTGGTAAAGTGAATGCATGCGAACTACCAAAACATTGTATTTTTATAGAGTTTATTCATCTGTCGCCTCCAGCTTTTCCCCGGCAACAAAGGCACTCAGAAAACCTGTATTTCCCACTGTTAAGCGTCCTCGTTTACTGGCTCACCATTCCTCCGCGACGTCCAGACAACTGCGGAAGGCCCATAATTAACACCTTCGGGGAGACGGAATTCGTTTCAATACCAAATTGTTGTAAGCATCACGAGTTTAGCATTTGCGCGCCCAAATCTATAGAGCTGCCAGTCTAATTGCTTTTGTGTGGAAAGTGTCCAAAGTCATTTTTTTCAGCAACTAATATGCAGACACCACCATCATTATGCCTCTCTTAATAATAACCTGAAGGACGAGCTAGAAAGATTAGAAATGAAACCGTTAATTTCATATTAGGGTCCTCGACAGCATTTGGTTGTAAAAGTCATTATTAGACTATTATTCGAATAATAAATATATTCCGAGCTCTAATGGATCCGTGATGGGAGCGTTGGCTCCAGCGTTGCCGTGGCCCAGGCCGCTGATGAGAAAGCGAACGTTGATCCCGGCTCTCAGGGCCACACGCTACCTTCATCATTTTGGAGTAGGGTCAGTGTTTAACGCTCTGATTCCCAAAGGTGTCAGAGACCTAAGAAAGTAAAAAAAAAAAAAAAAAAAAAAAAAATGTTTTGGAAGCACTAAAATAATGCTATTTTTAGGCATAATTGGTTTTAAAAATTAATCTTATTCCCAACGTTATGATTTATAATTATGAGGGTTTTCTCGATCGGATAATTGACTCGAAGGCTTCAAAAATAGCAATGAATACTGTTAAGAGGAAAAAGGGGGCTGAAAAATATGTCAAAAGATGGAAAGTTCTGGAAGCTTTACTACGACCGCCAGCCTTCTTTCAGCATGTGCGGTTGTGTGACCTTCATTCTGTTAAGAAGACTCGAGACGGAGTAAACCAGGAGGGGAGAAGGGGGAAAGGGAGGAGAGGCCTCGAGTCCAGCCGCCGTGGCCGGTCGTGGTCCCTGGCGCCACCGCGTCCTGGCAGCTCGGCGCCTCGCCCGCTGGCGACCCGCGCGTCGGGGCGCGTCCCGGGCCAGACGGAAGGAGCGAGGGGGGAGACGGGAGCCACGGACGGCCGCTGTCCGCACAGCCCGCCGCCGGGCCTGGACCAGACTCGGGTGGACGGGGGGCGACCTCCGCGAACACCCCGCTCTCCGTTCTCCAGAAACCGGGTTTCAGGGAGTGAGCCTTTCTCGGCGAGGAGTTTTGCGCATGGCCGACGTCCTGATTTCTTCCACGGCTACGGAAGAGACTATTAACACCTGTACTTCCTCAATTTTTAAGAAATCCTTATTTCTATAATTGACTGTAATGCTACTTTTTTTTTTTTGGTCCCATAAACAGCTAGTTTTGAAAAGCATTTAATCACTCTGGTGACAGACAACTAAGGATCTGTCACGTGGTCCGGATTATCCCAATTCATTCCAGCCGGCGCCTCCTCCTGTGGATTTCTGGGTACAATCACAGGATTTCACCAACAAACTTCGTGTACTGAGAGACCTAGTTACCTTCTCGATCTCTCGGTGGCCCTCCAGAGCCCAAGGTCACACAGAAAGCCCCTCCACGCCCTGCCGACGCGGGTCGAGGGGGTAAGAAACACGTAGACCTTCTGAGCTCTGTCCTGGAGTACACAAATATTCACACTCATATACAAATGTATGTGTTATCCAAACATGTAAGAACAACGCCTATCTGTAATAAATACATACTCATTTTTAAAACTTTGGTTTAATTCAGACAAAATCGATTGCCCCTCGCCCACGAGAGCCGGCTTGTGGTCAGCCTCGCTTTCATGTGCTGGCATCCGAGGAAAACGTTTTTGCACAGAAACCTGGGAGCCTGTTGATTTTTTCGGTTAGTGGTAACACATTTAATATTAATAACAGTCATAAAATTATAGCACGCATAAGCATTAGCGCAGAATGTTAGGTCCAGAAGTTGATTCTTAGCTTTTCAACGCACTTTTAAAATCTTGGGCAGTATATACATTTGAAAATCAGCATGACCAATATGTGCGATATATTTATTTCAACTCACAAAAGACATTTGGTTCAAAAAGTCACCCCAAAAGTCACTGCCAGAACTCTGCGCTCCCCTGCACACCAGGCCAACCCTGCCGCAGTGCCCTGGGGCTCACGCCCCCACCTGCACGGCGCCCCGCGGGTGCCCTTGGCTCCCGTTGGCTCAGAGGAGGCCAGGGCCGCCAGGCGGGTCCTGGAGCGCGCAGGCACCGCCATGCACACAGGTGCGAGGGGCCCGTGGCCACACCTGGCAGGTGCAGCAGCCGCCTGGCTCCCAAGCCTCGGGGCGAAAGCCTCAGGCCCTAAAAGAAGTCGGGACCTCTTTCAACTTGGAACTTCACGGACGTGCGGACGGAGCAGCGGCAAGGGCCTCCACCCTGGGGAAAGCCCCGCGTGCTCGTCCGTCAAGTATTCATACTTCATTTGTTGTCTCCTTTAGCTCAGATACGATGTTCGACCAGCTGCCTTTTACCCTGAGGAGGGTCACTCAGGAAATTAAGTGGCAGTTTTACCCTTGCCAGGTTACCGGGGAGATGGAGCCAGCCGGTGTGGCTGAAGGTCTGCCTGGAACCACGGGTCGGGAGCAGACCCTCTGGGACAGAGGCCGAGGCCGAGGCCGAGCCCCTCCTGCCCGTGGTGGGACCCAGATCACCGGACAGTCAGTGGCAGGCAGCGGCTGGCTCTGGAACTCTGGATTCCCCGTCCTGAACTTATGCGACTACAGAATATGCACCTGCCATGTTCGTGTACAGGCCGGCTACCCGGACGGCGCCGCATCGAAGCACTGGCGACCTCGGCTACACTTTCCGGGTTCACCGACGAGCACGTCTTAGGGGACAGAGTCGAAGGCTTCGCCTGCTTCGAGCTAGATCCCACTTCTCACTGCTCCCCGACTCTTCAGAGCTGTCACTTGGTCGTAGAGAATTAGATCAGAATTTACCAGATTTCTTACTTATATTATGACATTCTGAGTATTAACAGGTCTTCACTAGCCTATACTGTGAATATATATATATATATATATATATATATATATATCCCAAAGCTAAACAAATAAAGATTTATTTAGCTATTACTATGTGCGAAACAAGATCCTGGGCCGTTTGTGAAAGAAGGCAGAAGGATTACAAGTAATGTCTACACAGAAATTTTGATTTTTGGTTTATCTGAGAAATTAAAACATATAGAGGAACCTACTAAATAAAAGAGAATATATACTAAGTGTGAACAGTAGCAACTACTCCACCACAGACCTCCAGCAGGGGCGCAGCTACAGGCTCAGCACCAGCAACGAACACTGCAGGAATCCGTCAGGGAGAGAGACACGTTTAGATCATCATGCATCGCGAAAGCCTCGGGAGGGACTGGAAATCGAGGTTAGACATAAATAATGGGCTCGATTCCATCCCGCAGTGATGAGTAGGATTTACGTAGATTCTCTATAGGCAGAAAAAAGGTAGCGCTAATTTTCAAGATTCAGCACGAAGATGAAAGTAAAGTTTCAAGCCTGAAATCTAGAGCATTTTCTTTTTTTCTTAGTAACTAATGAGAATTACTCACCCGTCTGGGGGTGAAGCGGGACATAGTTGGGGTCGCCCGCCCTGCTCTGCCTGACACACTGTGGACACGTGACCCCCAGCCTCAGCTCCCGCTCCGGAGCCTCGGGCGTCCTGACCATCCCCCAAGCCTGGGACATTCTGTTACTGCACTTAGCAAACGAGGCGGCGTCACCGAGGTCCGGGCTCGTCACGCCTGTCACATGCTTATCACGGATGAGGTGTTCAGGGCACACTGAACAGACCAGAGGCGACAAAGTAGAGATCCGTGCATGGAACCCGCATTGCTACCACCCAAGGGGCAGGTGCTGCATCGCACACGGCCAGGGCCGTTCACAGCGCTAGGGACCAGTCGGAGGACCACGCTTCCTTTTTGAGGGAGAGGTCCGGTTTATGCCTGTTTCTCTGCAAAATTAATAAAAGTGCATCATCCTAATGGTGAGGCACATACCAAGACGCAAGGTGCCACACGTCTGCCCTCGTCTTAGTATCGACGCACGGAGATAACAACTTTTAACTCTGTAATGCTGATCTTCCCCATCAAAAACGAATTAAATGATCCAGGGTCTTACTTTATGTCCGCGTCGTACACTCTTGTTTTCTTTATTGTGTGAAATACTCTCTTCTGTTGCTAGAGGCAACAGCCCAGGCTCGTAAAAGGCATAAGGGGCATCTCTTCCCAAAGACGCACTTGCTGACATCAAGTCGGTGGCTTAAAATAAGCCGCAGTGGGGGTATTTACACCATGGAAATTGGCAAACCCTGCAGATCAGAATTTTCTTTTTTTGATTTTTTAACCTCTAGAGCCAGTTGTTAAACACACCAGCATAAGACTGAGTGCTCTTACGAGACAGTTTACAAAACATTGAGGATTCTGCTCTCGGAAGCTAAGTAGGGTTGGGCCTGGTTAGGACTTGGATGGGAGACCATCTAGGAGGACCAGGTGCTGTAGGCATTAAAAAAAATACCTTGATGATTAATACATGCAAAATATTCACCCATTATCCTACCATCTGGGGATTCCCCTTCTGATAGTTCCACATTTCCTCTCTTATCATTTGTATGCTAACACGCACACACACGCATATCACAACAAATAGTCATGTCATGATAAAGAGATTTGGCTTGAACAGATATCACAAAATTTATTTATGTAAATAGGTGTCATCCTTCCAAATAATCATCTGATAAGTCTGAATATTTCTTTTAAGAACGAGCGATTCCACTGCTCTAAATACATTTGAAGCTCCTCTGCAACTACTGTCAGAGAATCCGGGGAAGAGAAGCAAAATAAAATCTCGTCTGATTGACTTGAACCTAAATAAGAATCCTCAGGTCTGTACATGAGACTTGATGCTAAGTGAAGAAAAACTTTCTTTCCAAATATAGGCATATAATGAAGACCAGGGCTGTTCAGAACAATGTTTTCCAAACTTTAAAGACAACTTCGAAACAAAGAAGGGGGGGTTCATAGCTGGGGTGCAGAGTGGGAGGTGGAGATGCAGAATCTTGCATCGTGTGAGGGCTCTGTAAGTTGTTCATTTTTAAATGAATATTCATTTGGATGTAAAATTTCTATTATGAATCATAAAAATCTATCACATTATTTTATAGGTTCATCTTCTGTACCAATGTATTTACGTATAAACAGCTGCACATTTTAAGAGATAAGCGTAGCCATGATTTATATATTTAATGCCACTCAAGTTATGTTTTACACCATTTTAAGTTGTTTGATAAAAACGCGAATATATTTTTCTAAGTCCTTTTCTCCATAATTCTTAATCCCATGTGCATTTTAAAGGAAATGAACTCCGTGTGTTTCTTATTTCATACACTTAACTCGTCAAACAATGTTTTGCAAGGACCCTTTGATATCCAAGAAGCCCTTTGAGTCTTTTTATGAGACTTTTTAAGCCTTTCTCCTCAGGAACAGGAAGTCCTGTTTGGCCAGGACCAAAAGCACTTGCATACCGCAGGGTTTAAGTTCAACGAGAAAAGGCCACTGAGCTTGGACGGGCGCTCACATGTTCTCCAGCCCGGGAGAGGGAGGCCGCTCAGGGTTTGATCTGCTCCGAGACAACGAATTAAAAGGCATAGATGGAACGTGGTGGAGTCGCTCGGGAATTTTAAGAGGTGGCCGGAGGGAAAAAATCTTTCTAAATCCTCAGGAATTAGCTTGCAGAATTTCCACTTTCCGACGTGTGCGTGCCGGGCGGGAGGCGGCGCTGTCGGGGGTTCGGCGACGTGTGCGTGTGGCCCTCAACCCCGTCTGATTCCACGTGGGCGGAGTGCGTCAGGGGACGTCTGACTCTTCCCCTTCCCACACTCTGCTTTCCCGCTGTAATCACAGTCCCACAGCTGGCGGGGGGAATTCTTCGGGGAGTCATTCTTTAATCCACGGAGGATTCTTATAGCTCATTTTGACAGAGACATCTGTGCCCCAAATTTAAAATGCGCTATTAGTTTGTTGTTCCCAATGAATGTTATAGAGGGCTGGGAAAATCTTACAGGGATGTGCTCATATGCACATAAATTAAGAAGAGATGAATCCGTTTAAGCCTAAACCACTCTGAGAAATAAATCAGATTTTCCTTCATGTTAGGTGTCAAAATGAAGTATGCGCTGCCGTTCTCAGAGAGCGAGCGACACATAAATAAACACACGTCCCGTTTAATAAGAAAAACTAAAACAGGTTAAAAAGTAAAATGTATGCAATTGTATCATCAAAGTGGTAGCAAGGCAAGAGCAAAAGACTATAATATATGAAAAAGAAAAAAGCTCACTTCAAGTTAGATAAAATCTACAAGCTTTCTATATTATACCTATATTAAAAAAAAGTTTTAAAAAACGAATTTTTGGTGCAGACCCACCGTCGTGAACACGGCCGTGCTCGGAGCACAGCGTCGGCCGGACGTCTGCCCCGCGCTTCCTCCGCGAGGAGGTCCAGGCGGCCGTCGGAGTCGTTAATCACAGCAGCTCGTGTCGGGATGCTTTCCAAATGCTTTCAAGTCTGCTATCTCATTGACCCTCGTAAAAACCGTAGATGAAACGGATATTAATATCACTATTTGACAAGTAGAAAGCCAGTCACAGAGGAGTTAAGAAACTGCCCAGAGGTCGTGAAGCTCATCCGCGGCCGAAGGAGAAGGCCGGTGGCCCGTGGGCGCTGTGCCGGGACCTCTGCGTGCTCCCTGGGGAATGGCCCCGTGGGACGGGGGCTCGTGGCCCGATGTCAGGAAGCCGGAGCTCCGGCAGCGTAGAGAACGCGATTGAGTCCGCGCAGCTCGCGAGGGCGTGGCGCCACCGAGACCCTGGGCGGCCTGGCTTCGCGCCCACGTTCTGCCCTGCGCCCCGTCTTCCCGTCTGAGGCCCCCCCTCGCTCACTTCCCCGTCCCCGCCGTGTGACAAAGGCCTCAGCGTGAGCCGCTCATGCGAGTGTCTACACCGAACTCAGCCAACACCCGAGCGGTATCTGCCTGGTGAATTAGCACCGAATGAAACCGAAAGCGTGTTTATACGTTCCGACCAGCTCTCGCCGACCGGGCCGTTTCAAAGTGAGTGATGCAACGGACTCGGCGGCAGGAAGGCTCGTGCCCTCGCCTGCTTGGACCGGGACCAGCCGGGTAACGAGCGGAGCCGACGCGAAACAAAAACGAAAACCCCCGATTATTACAACGTTCCAAGTTATTGGGTATTTCGAGAGAGAGACAGCAGAGCACCGGACCGGGTCAGAACTTGGGGCTCTGGGTCAGCGCTGGCTGCACGGCTGGCCGCCGCCCCGGCTGCGCTCACGGGGACCCCCTCCGGATCTGGGGTCCGAGCCAGGGGTCCAGGCCCAGACGCTCGCGCTTCGCTCGGCACGTCGCCGACCGCTGCTCCTCTGCTGCTGACCGCTGACTCCACGTCTTCATTCAGATTCCGAAGACACACACGTCCCGCTCGAGGCCGAGTAACAGAATGAACCCCACCAACGAGACACACTCATCGTGACTTTTGTCCTTCACGCATTTGCTGCATTTTTCCCCATAATTTGGAAACGAATCAGTGGAAAAGGCCAAAGGACAGGGAATTCCTGTCCGATCCTCCTTCGGCCACCACGAGACAGGCCGCAGTGAGGTGGTGCGACAGAATAATTTGCTCATTTTCATATGGCTTTCGGAAACTATTTGGTGTCTCTATTTTCGTCAAATAAATAGAGACCTAGAAACTGAAATTCTACGTCAGCGATCAGTTCTTTCACTCCGCGGCCGACCTGCACGGAGCCGCATTTTCTCTTGTCTGCTCAGCATGCCTTCGGCCGTCTTTGCCAGCTCTGTTTTTGGCCATAAGTGCAGTTATTCAGAAGGCAAGACCAGCAGACGCGCAGAAGCTCTTCAAGCACAAACCGACGCTCCCCTAAAGCAAGCTGACGAACGCCGGCCTTCATCGACGTCGGAGTTCTCGTTCGCAAAAGGCCGCCCTGTGTCTCCCTCTAATTATGTTCTGAGAAGCCGGGGCGTCTGTGAGGTACCTTTGATGGCAGCCTGCACCAAAGAGGGTGGCCGCGGTTCGGGCTCCCCTCTCCGGCTTCTGCACGCCGTGCCCGGGGGACGCGGGCTGGGGTCGGCTGCCACTCGGCTGTCTCTGGCCGGACGTGCGCTGCACCAGGACACCTTGCACTTGTCGGTTAGGGCCGGAGGACGAGGCGTCACGCCCTGAGGGGCTTGGACAGCGGAACCGCGTGGTCTCACGGTCCCGCGGCGGGAGGTCTGAGACCAAGCTGGCAGCAGCGCGGCTGTTCTGAGACGGCGAGGGAGACCGCGGACCAGCCTCTCTCCGGGGCGTGTGGGTGTGTCCTCTCCCCGCGCCTGCACGCCGTCTTGCCCCGTGTGTCTGTCCCCAGATGTCCTCTTCCTGTGAGGACACCAGTCGTGTTGGGTTGGGGTCCTCCCGAATGACCTCATTCCAATTTATTACATCTGCGCAGATGCTGCCTCCAAAAAAGACCCCTTTCCGAGACACTCGGGGTGAGGAGAGCCACTCGAGAATTTGGTGGGGGCGCAACTCAACCCGCGACGTGTCGCGGCAGGAGCCCACAGTGGCATTAAAACCCCGAAAGCCTGGTCCTGGAGGGGAAGGGGCCGTGGGAGGGGAGGGCTTGGGGCGTCGGGGAGAAAATGCGTAGTGGAAAGAGAGACGTTCGCAAAGCAGAGAGGCCGGACTCTGACAGAGGCACGGGGGACGCGTGGGGTCCGGGGGGAGAGGGCCCGGGCCCCAAGGAGAGTCCCATAGAGGTGGCAAGATGTTGGCATAGAAACGCTTGTCTGAACCCCTGGGAATTTCCCCAATGCATCAGGACAAAGGGGACATCGAAAACATCCGCCCCCACAAAAATGCGTACCCAGCCTGCCCTCCGTTTCTTCCTCTGTAAAAATGGAAGCATTGGTCCCTAAGGCCTTTGGGCTTCAGAGCGCTGTGATCTTAAATAGCCACGGTGTCCTAGGACGAAAAGCAGTGTGGCATATCATTTTGAACGGCAGGTCTCTCTTCCGTTTAAAAAAGCATATTTCATTGCAACGAGGATCTGTAAACTCAAGCTCTTTCTAACATCAGTCTAATGAATTAGAACCGCAGGTAGAGACGTCTCTACCTAAATGAAAAGATTAAAAAATTATGGAAAATTGCAAAGAGAATGGCAGACGGCAAGATGGAGAAGTCACATCGAAAGATAAGCACGAGAGAGAGAAGCGATCGTAAAAACACGAGTGGAGAAAGGCCGTTGCCGTGAGAGGCGACAAAGACTCTGTCCTCGGCCGGACGCTCGCCAGGCTCCTCTGAGCCCTTGTCTCGACCAGACCTCCCCGTGGCCCGCAGAGACCTGACAAACACTCACGGTTCCCAACAACTCGAGGCCGCGTCCCCGCGGTGAGTCCGGCACCCTTCAAGTGCCCGGGAAAACTCACGGTTTTCCAGCTGCCACCTAAAAACGGGACCCCCTGTCACAGCCCGTGGGGGGACTGGAGTCTGACGTCCTAGTTAGCGAATCCAGGCGGGGTCACGTGGCCCAAGCCCCTCTTCCTACTTAAAAAAAAAAAAAAAAAGTATTAAATTTATTGAGCGACATGTGTTGATAAAATCATGCAGGTTCGAAACACACAGTTCTATAATGTAATGTGCATTGCATTGCGCCACCACCAAAGTCTATTTTTAAAAAAATGTGTCACTTCCCTGGCTCTACCGAGTCCCTGCTCAACCCCCTAGTCCCCACCCGCCCCTTTAAAATGCGCGGTCACCTCTCCGCAAGTTTCAGGGGAATTCGGGGCGTTGCAATCAGTGCGCCGCTGGTCGAGATCTGCCCTTGTCTCTCGGTCCACTTCCGCCTGCTTTGGCGGAGGCCAGAGGGACTCGGAGGGCATGTTTCTGACCGGGGGTGTCGGCCGCAGCATCCCGTGGCCCCTGCGTTTCTGTTTGGCGCCCGAGTGACAGCGGGGCGCCGGGAAGAGCCACCTGCAGCGCCGCCGGCCCAGGCGGGTTAAGGGACTCAGCGGCCGTGAGGACTCGGCCTGGGCTTCCACGCGGACGACTCGAGTGCCTGCACTCCGCGGTTAGCGGCTCAAGACGCACGTGACGTCGAGGAATTGCTAACGAGAGCAGGAGGTGCATCTAACGATTTCTGGGGCGTTCGTGTTTTGGCGTCTGGATCTAGTTGTTTAATTTAAGTTGAAGATAGTGAGACGTGAAACTAATTCAGGGTCATGTTTCCATTGATTTAAGGGAAGTCAGTTTCTTACATTTAAAAAGCACAATCGATTTGGAGAGAATGTAGAACATCATCCCTCACGCAGCTCTCCAGACTAAGAGAAATGCGGCTCTTACCCACGGAGACGTCGGCCGCACACAGCGAGGCCCGGCCCTGCCTTCGGGGGGCCCCGTCTGGCGGGCGGGGTCCCGGGCTGGGCATCATGACCACGGTGGTTCCACGGGAGACTCACGTTGGTTTGGTGAGTGTCCCCCAGAATGCCAGTCTCCAGCCTTCAGAATGCAAGCCCCGCAAATGAGAATCATTCATTCCCCTGGGTGAGATTCTTTTAAAATGCTGAATTACCAAAAAGAAAAAAAAAAAAAAGAAAAAAGAAAGAAAGAAAGAAAGAGAGAGAGAGAGAAAGAACGAGAGAGAGAGAGAGAGAGAGAGAGAGAGAGAGATGACCGAGTCGTCTAGAGAACGGTCCTCCCCAAGGTCGGCAGCCTGAGGAGATGAGCCCAGGCTGGGGGCCCCACTGGATTGAGCCCAGAATATGACCGAGCGGACACTTCACGTTCTCATCGGCTGCAGGACAGAGATCCCCGTCCTCAGCTCCCGGACGCTGGTCCGCCCGCCCCGCCCCTTCGCCTCGTTTCCCACACTGTGACGTCGCCGCAGGAGCGGGGGTCTTCCTGTCGGCCGCGCGTGCGGCGCCTCCACAGCCCACCTGGCTGCATGTCCTGCTCCCGCCCGGCACAGGAACATGCGTGAAGAGTCACCGTCACGAGGCTCCCAGGATGCACAGGGACGAGGAGCTGAGAAGACACGGGGCCCAGAGGGAAGCCGGCTCGGGCCGCGCTGGCCGCGAGGTCTGTGTCCCCGCGGTGGACTCGGCTGCCCGGCCCACAGCCCGCTCAGCCCCTCCCAGCATTGCCTTTAAGCCAGAGGTCTCAGCAGAGCCTGGGGGAGCCAGACCGGGCGACAGACAGGGGCTGTCTTCCGGAATTCTCGAGCTGCCGTCAAAACCAAATACGTGGCTAGGGAAATTCTTGCACACGACGGCAGATTTACAAACTCTAGAGTTACGAGGGTCTCAAATGCTGAGGCTGGAACCCCTCCCAGAACAGCTGCTCTCCCAAGGAGCCACTGCCCCCCTGCCAGGGGGTCTTTGCAGGGGGCGGCAGCCCTGGTCCCAAAGGACATAGACGTGGCCGAGGGTTAGCTGCCTCCCGCACTGTCCTCGAGGACAAACTCCCCGCGCTCCGGCCGCGGTCTCAGACACAGGCTCCCCTCCTGGGGCTCCGTGTCGCCTCGAAGTTCGGTGGCACTCAGGTGACGCGGGGAGAGAAGGACGCAGCCCAGAGGGCGCGCGGCGGAAGGCGGGGCGCAGAGCCCGGCGGGGTCAGAGCGTTGCCGCAGCCGAGCGTGGCCGGGTCACACGGGGATCCCCTCAAAGGACGAGCGGGGGCTCCCGTGGTCACACCAAGGCTTCCTCATCCTCGGTTCCCCCGAGAGCCGTCCAGATGGGTAGCCGGTCCGCCCACGATGGCGGGTCTGCGAAGTGGACCCAGACTCCGGCGTTCTGGACTAGAGCTTCGTGTGCTCCCGACTACGTGGCGTTCAGACGGTCGGGCTTCGCTGTACTGGCAGTGGCGGTGACCGCAGGGCCCCGGGCTGCTCGGCGCCCCGGCTGCTGGGGCCCTCCCCTCCGTCCGCGCACCTTCCACTCCTGATTCTGGGGCCAGAGCCCTCTGCGGGGGGTGCGCAGCCCCCCGCCTTCCTGTCCCGTTACGGAGCCGGTTTGTGTACTTTATCCTGAGAACCGGGGACGAATGTCCACCTGGTGAGTAACGCTGTGGATCTATTTGAACTCATTACGGTCGTGTATGGCGAACGGGGCCGCACGCCCGGCCTGCCGGCTGCCCTGGGCTTCGGGAAGCGCTCTGCCCCGCTCGGCCAGTGTTTTCTCGGTCTGGGCAGAAACTCAGGTCTCCTAGGGGACTCGGGCGTTGCGCACAGGCCAGTGACTGACTGCGCCGGTCACATCGTGCAATCATCCCGTGACCACAGAGATGCACAGCAACCGCCCCATGTGCTCTGACCGGTCCCCTTTCTCTGGTCGGTTAGGGGGACTGAGCCCCCGAGTCCCTCTCCACCCCGGGGCGCCCCGGGCAAAGCTGCAGCGCTGCGCCCCGAGCAGGGACTGCGCCCCCAGGGAGCGGCCTCGCTCTGCAGCCTTGTCCTGCTTCCCATCAGAACTTTCTCCGTCCTTAATAATTCCACCCACAGGGCCATGCGACTCCTCTCCCAGAAGGAAAGAAAACAGTAATCGCCCTCGTCGATTCCTCCTACGACGCTTTCGAATGCTCTCGAAATCCTCTGGTTTCTGTCCGTAATTTTTCGTTTGCTTCTAGCTCGTTTTCCTGAGCGAGGTGTCTTGAACCCGACGCCGGCTCGCCCTGTCTTCTCACCCCCAGAACAAGCGCCGCAGGACACGGGCGTCGTCCGCGGTCACCGCGTGGCGCGCGCCCCGGGCGCGTGCAGGCCCCTCCCCCGCCACCTCACCGTCCAGCCCTCCAGCCGGCGAGTCTGATGTCCCCCCACCCTTATAATGGCAACTTTGCAGCCAACTGTAAAAATCGGGACCAGAAATGCAAACATTAAACTGAAATAATCTTCTCTCGTTTTTCTTTAAACGAGGCACAGTGTCCCATAAAGTGTTCGCTGTCACGAAGGAACAGTTCGGTAGCAGCTCGACTTCCTTTTCTGGCCTCGAACTCAAGTTATGCACAATATTAACTGCAAACAGCAGGGTCCTAACCGCCTCTCGTTGCCAAACAGCCCAGCAAACTGCGCATCGTGCTGGCTCGGGGCAGCGCCGGAGGAAACAAGTGCCTGTGTTTATGTGGAAAATATGACTATTTCATCTAATTGGGGGGCACTTAATTTTTTTCATGAATATATAATTTCAACAGTGAGTATGATGGGTGTTGCTTGAAAATCCTTCAGAAAAAAAATGAGTCACAGATTTACAAAAACTGTTGGGAGCTGATCTACGATCAGCGGCAGTTGCTTTTATTAACACGAAAACAGAGCGTGACAATCATGGTGTTCCTTTGTTTCCGTTCATTCGGTCCCCCGGAGCAGCCCACGGCGACCTAACGCCCGCCCCGCCCTGGGGAGCGCCCTGCTCGCTGGCGCTCGGGGGGGGCTTCACGCCTCTTCTCTGAGCAGATGGGGACCGAGCGTGGCATGGAGATAGCGTGTTTTGTCCCTGGGGAGAGGGTACCGGCTGCTTTGTTCTCAGAGGACGTTGCGTGCCAAGCCTTCTGTGCAGGTGACGACTTCCACGTTTGGGGTTTCCGCCGACTTCGCTTCGTTTGGAAGGAGTTTCCGCAGCAGAAGGAGGTAGGTAGGTCCGGAAACACAACACACTCGCTTTGCCATGTTCTGAAGTCTGAGGTCCATAAGTGAGCTGAGTTCTGTCACCGAGAGCAGCGTCCAGGGCCGGGGGGCCGAGGGGGTGAGGACTGGGAACTTACCAGTCTCAGTCCCTCTGGATGCCGGCGGCTCACAAACGACGGACACTTATTTGCCGCAGTCTGGGAGGCTGGAAGTCCAAGTTCGTGCCGTCCGCTGCGGTCCGTCCCCCACCCACCACGCCCCCTGGAAGCCCCCCGTCATGTTCTCACTGTGACCTCGCAGGGCGGAGGGGTGAGGGGCTCTGCACAGCCCCCCCCCCATAAGGGCTCTGATCCCCTCCCGAAGACCCGCTTCCTAACGCCGTCACCTCGGGGGTTAGGGGCGCGACGTGTGACCGCGGGCAGACGGTGACATCCGGCCAGCGCGTGGCCCAAAGCCGGGCAGCCCCTGAGCTTCGGTGAAAACCCGGGTGTCCTGACTCTACCTGCGCGTGGTCTGAGGCGCTGCAGAGGTGGGTTTAGGTGAGAAGCACCAGGGGCCGACCTGCAAACGGTCGCCTCGTCGGGAGGCGATCTAGCGCGTGCGGGCGGCGACGGCTCGCAGTTCAGAGCCGAACGAGGGGCTCCCCGCAGGCTTCGCGCCCCCCACGGCCTGACGCGTAGACTTTCGAGTTAGTTTCAGTAACAAACATAGTCGCGAACGGGCCACGGTTCAGAGTGCAAACGGCTCAGCGTGCGGCTCCCGGCGATGCCGCACGCCGGGCCGCCCTGTTTCGGCTTCCCGAGTCGCCGTGGCGAAGTGCTCCAACCCGCGTGACCTAAACGTCGGGGTGTCGCCGGGCGGCTCCCCCGTGGCCTCGCTCCCCGCTCGCTGGCGGCTTTTCCCTCCCTGGGTCCTTCCATCTCTGCCCGTGGCTCCGTCTCCCAGTCTCCCCTTCTGACGAGGCCCCCGCTCAGCCCTGCCCGGGGCCCACCACCACCACGCCCTGTTACTCGCTCCCCTCTGTAAAGACCGTCTCTCCAAGTGCGGTCCCATTCTGGGGTGCTGGGGGTTAGGACTCCGACCTATGAATTTGGGGGGACATAGTTCAACCGACAACGGCAATGAACTGCCTTAAACTCTTGTTGTATAAATATTCGGTGGTAAATATTCTATGAGTGGCTTAAAAAATTAACTCATTAAATACAAACAACAAAAACACTCATCCTCTGGCACCCCGTTTTGGGCTCAAACACGCCATCGTGCGCCACGCTATGATGACATTGTTTAATGAAATCTGATGAGCTTCAGTTGTACATTCGAACAGTAAGGCGTATATATATTTACACTGTGCGTTCACCTCCCATAGTTAGATTTCTTTCTGTCCCCACATATTTAACCCCTTTCACCCATTTACCTTCCCCCTCCCCCCGCCAGGTAACCTCTAATCTAGTCTATTGTCCACGTCCGCGAGTCTCCGTTTGTATGTCCTGTTCGTTTGTCACTTTTAGGTTTATAACATACATATAAGTGATCTCACGTGATGTTCAACTTTTTCTTTCTGGCTTGTTTCACTTAGCATGACCGTCTCGAGGGCCTGCTGTCTTTGAGAAGGAGCTGGAATGTGAACCCGGGGTTGCAAGGCTCGGGTCTTTCCGAGCAGACCGCTCCCCCTGGAACGCAGCTTTCTGTGTGCAGCACCCTTTTCCTGTTTTTCTCCCATGTTACGTCTTTCTAAGGATTAATCGAGTCTTTAATGGTACAAATGTAAGAGATTACCATCTATTACAGGAGATTTTGTGGCTAAATTATACTATCGGGCATTATAGAATAAGTATCATTTAAATGTAACACACACACACACGCACACACACGCACACACACGCACACGCACACACACGCACGCACACGCATGCACACGGAGGAGCCTTTGCCCAAGCTTACAGGACAGAGTTGATCTCCAGATGTGATCGGTACAGCCACGAGGAGGGAAAACATTTGAGCGGATCCTGGATGCTATTTATACAGCAGGAACCCGGAACTCGGGGCCGGTCGGAGCGGATTTCAAACAGGAGAAATTACGCGGATAATAACATCTCTATCTACAGCCAGCGCGCGGTCTGCCTAGAAAAAGGAGATTCGGGACACTCGCTGAGACTTCGACCGCTGGAAACGGCACCGCGCTCTCCGAGTCCGCTCAGCGCCCGGGGGCCCTGTGGCCGCGCGGACGTGCCTCACCCACGTGGCCCCCTTTCGACGGCCCTGCCGCCTGCCGCACCCGCCGGCTCCTCCGCCGTCGCACATGGCGGCGCGTCTGCACGTTTGCGGATGGAAAAAGGCCCTTTATCTGCGACGTCCAGACTCTCTATTCAACAGCTATTTCTGTTCAGCCGCATGAATCAGAAAGGGGGCCATTCTCTGCGGCTGCGATTTTGTAACTAGAGCACGAGCCTCGGACTGCCATGCCGTTCCAGGAGGCGCACCAGCCTTTGCCCATGCGGGGTCTTATTTGAATGCTCCCGACCACCCTGGAAGTGGATTTTATTATCGTCTTCTATTATACTGTAAAACATGCTCGGAGAGTCTATTTAATGACATGAAAGCGTGACTAAAGCACACACGGATCGTTTGCTTTCTCCGAGCGGCGTGCATGTCGGAGCATAAAGCATGACGCAATATCCTCGCGTCACCTCCGACTTACATGCCGGGGACGTCAGCAGCAGGTCATGGAGGAATGTGGCAAGAGGAGGCCCCTTGTGTACTTTTCAAAGCACATTAAGAATTCAGAACCCAGACAGATCCTCCGAAAGAAATACCCCAACCGGATTTCTGACTCTGAATTCTGCACGGTCTCCCCGCTTTTCACTGAGTTGACAGAGCAGGGAAGAGGGCTGCTTCCCGGGTTCACGTGGTCCTGTGACTACGGTGTGGGTGTGGCCGCTGGAGCCTGGGACAGACGGAAAACGAGGCCATTACGATGCGTCCTCCTTCCTCCCTGTCGGCGTGGCGTGCCACTAGGAAAATTAACGCATCGACTATTTCTCTGGAGATGAATTCCAAGAAAATGATCCATGCAGAAGGAGGTTTCAGAGCGTTGAATGTTTATGATCTCTGCAGGGATAGCTTTGGAACATTCTGCGTCCAGGAATCCTGGAGTCTCGGTAACCTTGACAACCGGTCCTGATGCGGATGCCAGCGCTCCTAGTCGAAGCTCCCCTGACAAGCGCGGGTGGATCTTGTCCATGGAGACTACTTCATAGTTCCTTAACTGCCACCGCAACCTCATTTGTCATTTTAAGAAACGTTCCAAGGGGAGCGGAGCCGTCCCTGGACGCGCCTCGTCTCTGGCGTGGATGCGTAACGGGTGACCGAGTGAAGAGCAGCATTGGGAGCGTGTGGACCCTTCTTCATGCTCATGCGAACGCTTTATTTTTATTAATAATTACACCAAAACCACTGAGCATTTTCTCCCCTAACGATGCATTTGTGTGTGGTGCAGAAAAGACCGGCAAATAAACAAAACGAAGCAAACAAAAAAACATAGACGTTTAAACCCAAAGTTCAAGCCAAAAAAACAGAGGTGGTGGAAAAAAGAGATGAACGTTCTAAAAAACAATGTCATCTGATAAGGGACGGCAGAAGGGAGGAGGAGCCGGGCTCCCCCGAGCGCCCGCAGCGGGTCAGGCGCCTCACGCGCGAGGCGTTATTTTAAACCGCGGCGTCGCGGGGGCACACGCCAGCGCCCAGACTTCGAGGGAAAGAGGCTCGAGCTGAGAGGACTCCGGAACCCGCGCGCCAGGTTTCAACGTCGCTCGGACGCTTCCACCTGTGCCCTCGATAGTCCCGCCGCCTAGGGAGGGATGAAGAATGTGGTTTCATTTCTCAGTTATAATTTAAGGAAATTATTTCCACGATTTCCTCACCCTGCTCTGCCTTCCACCCTCCATCCCGCCTCTCAGGAGTCACACGCGCATTCCTGCGAGAGCGCGTCCAGCAGATGCCTACATTCATATATATATCGGCCTAGGAGCTGGAGAAGCAGAAGCAGTGGAGGGGTGACGGGGGGTGGGGTGGGCGTGAGTGGGGGGGGTCCCGCCTGGAACACGCCGGAGAGCCCGGGCCGCGCCCGACTCCTCGCCCCGCAGTCCAGGGCAGCGGCCGAGAACGGTTCCGACCGAAGCCAAGACGAAAACAGCGAGGCTGCCGAGGGCGGACGGGCGAGGGGAGCCCTTCTAGGGGGGGGGGGGGCGGGTCTCCGCCCCTCACGCGCTCTAGGCCGCCCACGGATGCTGCTCCCCGGGGACCTGGGCCCCTTGGGGTCGGCAAGGTCTGCGTCTTCGGTAAAGAAAACTCTCTCACCGTTTCGATGTGATCAATAGCACCAGCACCCCAGCATCTGACGAATGCGGCCGGGTCTATGGTAATGAAACCGCAACAGAATCTTCTATGCTGTGCTCTCCCGGTTTCTGGCCCCCGGGTGCAGGAGCGCTGGCATCTGCCTGCGAGCTGCTCGGGGCAGGCGGCTCCCTGCCATCGGCGCCATCATGGGAACCGCGGAGGCAGGTCCCCCGCTCTCTGGCGGCCTCGGGGTCTCCGTGGAGCGCCGCGCCTCGTCCTTGGCAGTGAAGGACCTCCTTTCATGCATGATGAGTTTGCCTACGTCGTTGGCCCCTGTCATTGAAAGTCGCATTTCATGGGGTTAGAAAAATAAATTGACAAAAAGGAAGAATCACATATTTCTTTGCTGGCAATGAATCTTGCAAAACCAACGGGAAAGAAAAAAAATGACCCCATTGTCCTGCTAACCGAGGGAGAATCACCAGTTTCTAAGCAACATTCATTATCCTTTAATTAATAAACATCTGCCATTGAACTTGCAGTTCTTTCTTAGTTACTCCTCGTGGCAGTGCTGATGCAAGCCGTTATCATTTCACTCTATAGGGGAGAAGCTAATGTCTTCCCTGCCTCTTTCCGACAAAGGCAGACAAAGCATCTTCCTCTCCGGCTCGCCACTCCGCAACCCGATGCTGCTCAGCGGACCTCGTCTCAGCTCTGGGAACGAAGTCTCAGCCGACTGACGAGGACTCAGAGACGAAGGAATGCCAAGGCTGGCCCGACAACGTGTCCACCACTGCTTCCCGTGGGAGCCCGACCTGTCCATGCGACAGGAAGAGTGTGACCCCGACCTAATCTAGAAAGACTTCCTGAGACAAAGCCTCGTCGCGGGCGCCATTACGACGGGTGCCTTGAAACGAGTCTTCATCTGAATACCTGTGGCTCTGTGGGACAAAAGCCAGGCGCGTTCAGCTGACGGGAGAAGAGCCGCGGGCGTCAGCCGATGGCAGGGCGAGAAGCCCAGTTCGACGGGACTGACTTAGCTCCTTCTGCGTCCGGGGCTTTTCAGTCGGGAGCCTTTTGTTGTCGCTATTGGAACGAAGCTTCGAGTGTATATCACAATGTCACACGTCGCGGTGTTTAGCTACGGCTTAGCACATTGCAAATACACGCAGATGCTCCCCGTAAAAAGCTGTGATATGGTCACGGAACAAAACGTAGAAGTGAGAGGAAGAGAGGAACAGAGTCCGCGCGGAGCTGGCACCTCCCTGCTGCGCGGCCCCTCGCCGGGGTCAGGCCCGCCCTCGGGCCGGCGTGGGGGACGCGCCTGCCAGGCTAAGCCTCTGCTTAAACCACGCCGACGTCCGGGCCAGCGCGGCGGAGGCGGACGCAGGGCCTTCGCCGAAACGGCGAGGGCAAAGCCTCGCGGGTCTGTAACCAAGGACCACTCGAGGCAGAAACAGAGCCCGGGGTCTCAAAACACTTAAAGGGGGGCTCTTTCTCCTTTGCTCCTGCCGCACTGATTTTCGTGGTGATCCACGGTTCTTTTCTCCAGCCCGGAGGATTTAGCGTTTGTAGAGAGAGTCTGATTTAACGTTCATAAAAAGATCTGAATAGACCTCCGCCAACAATGGGGTCCCCTGCTACGGGGAGAAGTCCCGACCATCGCAAAGGCAGTGACTTACCTCCCCTGGTCACTTCAACGGCTCGAGCTCGCTGCGAAGGGCCTTCTTCTTCCCCGAGGATTTCGCGTCTCGCCGCAGAGAGGTGTGGCATGATTTCTCTGTCCTTCGGCCATCGGCGCCTCTGTCATAGTGCACGTGGACGATCGCCTCAGAGGCCTTCGGAAGCCGGGAGCAACGCCGCCTTTCAAACCGAGGTCCAAGCCTGACATGCAGCTATCGAACCGAACCTGGACAATTCGGTTTCATTATTAATTCTATCACTGATTTATTAAAAAATAACAAACAAAACAGTATCCTTTTATGTTAATAATTTTCTACTATGCAACAGTACACAAAGTGGAACAATGTAGCTGTTCAGTAGATGTTTTCTGGATAAAGAAATAAGTTACATTCTCATTATGGAAGCATTTATCTAACACTTGTTCTGTGCGAAGTGTTAGGCAGACGCTGAGGTAATACCGAGATGCATAATTGATATGTCCTGACCTTGAATTGCTTACAACTGAGCCTGGGAAGCTGGCAAGGATAAAACAGCACAAGCTCCGTGATTTAATGAAAGTTCAAGAAAAATGTGGTGCGAGTCTAAGAAGGTCGTCGTTAATTGCAACCAGGAGGATTTGGCAGAAGAGTAAGTCAGGTTTTAATCACGAAATGATGCAGGGACTGAAGGGCGTTCGGCAGGAAGGAAGGTGAGTGAGCGAGGCAAGTGATCAAATGGCAGCCCCTCGAGGTCCCCCGCGAGCCGCTCACCACGCGCGCGGAGTCGGGCATCGAACCGTGAACGCGACATATGCGATCTCACTTGCAAAAATAAGAAACTAAATGAGGTAAGCTTTGTAAAAACCGTTACCTCTATGTTGCAGATGTGGAAACTAGAACTCATAATACAACATAATTTTTTCATTTGACATAATACAACATATAATTCAAGTAGATGCTAAGCCCGGAAGCGAATCCAGACCGTTCTGAAAGCTGGAAGGGCAGGAAACGCTCCTGTAGGTTGGGGTATTGCAGAGCAGAGAAATATCCTTAGGTTCGAGAAGCTTCTGGAATAACTGAGGAGCGCATACATGATGGAAAACTAACAGTAAAGGGAAGGAATAATAAGCGTCAAGTAAATAAATAAATAGTTAAGCCCGATCGTGCTCTACCTGCCCCAGATCGGAGGACGAGAAGAGCGAGGGCCGTCAGGGGACAGGTCTGCCCTTCGCCGCCTGTGGGGCCTCGAGCAAGTCACCTCGCTCTTACGATCCACACCCTCGGGGTGGAAGGGACAAGGGCAGTTGTCCACACACGGATTGTGGGAGTGTTTTCCAGGGGTATACTTTATCAAAGATCATCGGATTGTGCGCTAAAATGGATAACTTTTATTTACATAAATTATACCGCAGTCTCATTGAAAATCAGAGCAGTAGGAAATGAAACACATGAATATAAAAAGTAGTAAAGAAATAGAAATGGTTAAAAAAAAAAAAATCCACCTCTCAGAGGTTCCAGACTTGCAAAAGATTATTACCAAATCTTTAGCCAAAATTTAATTCTTGTCTTATATAGAATGTTCAAAAAAATAGCAAACAAATAAAAATTAGAGAAGCTTGATTTCAAAACCATCAGGTAATATAATGAAAAAAATTATTGTTCATTTCAGTTATGAAAACAGAGACACAAATCCGTAATAAACTACCAGTCAACCAAATGTGGCAATAACATGTTTGACATAATACAACATAATTCTAGTAGAATTCATCCCACAAATACAAGTATGCTTTGATATAGCATAAGGGTAATTCCCAGCATTTACACACGAAAGGAAAAAAGGGTTACGATTATTTTATTAGAGGCCGACCATGTGTTTCATAAATTCAATAGCTATAATTAAAAGCAAACAGTTGTGAAATTAGAAATATGATTTAGCTATAAAGATTGTATTCAGTTTAATATAAATTTAAAAAAATATATAAGTAAATAAACCAGGACATCTGCCCCTCAGAGCCACCCTCCCTCTCCCGAGAGGAGCGAGATCGAGAAGAAACGGCCGCTCACCACGCTGGGAGCCCGCCCGGCCCTCCCACTCGGGTGTTCCCAGAGAGTCCCATTCCAACGTGGCACTTAAAAACGGACTTAGCGGGGTGGACAGCGGCGACCCCAGTCCCCCTACTCTGCTGCCCGAGTAGCCGTCCTCAGCCTCCTTTTCACACGCCAAACGTGTACACGCTCGCCTCACGAGAGACAACCACAGGTCACCATCCAGGCAACGGGTAAAAATCACCTGTGTTTTTTGCACTATCAGCTGATATTGAAAAACAACAAATGCTAACAAGAAAGCCTCAGTCCACGGCCATCCCAGCCTGAACATGCCAAACCCTGTCTGACCTCGGAAGCTAAGCAGGGTCAGACCTGGTTAGTACCTGGATGGGAGACCACCTAGGAAGACCAGGTGCTGTAGGCGTTATAAACAAAGAAGAGAAAAAAAAGAAAAAGAAAAAAAGAAACCCTAAAATCCCTACCTTTTAGATTTACAAGTAAAACGTCTATTTCTTTGGAACCACCGTATCATCATGAAAATATGTTTCATCTTATGTGAGCTAACTGTAGTTTTTGATAATATTATTTAAGGTGAAAGGAATATTAACAATTCAGAGGCTGGGAATAACTTGAACCACGAAAAGCGTGTGTATAGGGACTTACGTTCTCTTTTGTGTAAACTTTAGATGAAGGGACCTTGGAAGCCACGTGGGAACCGTTCTGTTTATCGACGAGGGCATTCTGGAAGGATAGAATTGCTTCCCAGAGTCCCACAGAAGCCGATGGCGTGGCCAGCTCTGGGTTCAACGTTCTCAATCTTGGCTCTCTACTTGTTCCCTTAAAATCAAGATAATGTTTCATAACAGAATTAACAACCGATTTTTGGATATTCGAGCCAGCGATGAGAAAATAATAAAGAGGTCCATTAATCGAGTTTTCTTTTGTTTGTTTGCACTGCTATTTCTCTGCTGAGTGGTTTTCAAAGATTTAGGTGAACGACAATTGTGTGATTAGCAGTAAAAAAACGTTCTTGAGTCAAGCCACGACGATCCTCACATCACACGTAAGTTTCCTTTTTGGTTTTGTTTGGGGTTGTTTTTACTTCCCTGATTTTGTTGCTGTTGTTCTTACAGACGTTTATGATTCTTAAACACTTTGTGATCGTATCCGAAAGTTACGCTGTAATAATTTGGTAAGTAATTAGTGCTAATTTAATCATACAAATTGATGGCCTTAATAATTATAAAGATAAGCAAGGGATTGAGGTAAATGCCACAAAAACTTCTCTTGCAGGCAGTACAAACATACTAAACATCCCTACTGGGGGCGGGGGAAAGATTCACAATGATTCCATCACGAAGGGCATCATGATTTTGAAAGGTTTACAAATCTGTAGCCCTCTGGGCTGCTGACTTTCCCACGGAGAGGAAGAGAGATCTTAGTCCGTGAAAGACGTGCATTCTAATCAGACAGGCCACTGAAGTCTTGGCCCTGGCGCCGACCAGCTCCGTGATCGCGGGCAGCCTGGATGCGGACCACCCAATTCCAGCTCGTGACGAGGATTAGAATTTAAAGCACTTACTAGATAGAGCACCCGCCTCCATTCGTGCCCAATAAGTTGTATGCACCGAATTCGCAGCAGACGAGAGCTCCAGGGAGAAACGCTCCCTGGGGACGCGGCAAGACTGGAGCTCGAGCCTGGTCTAACGGGGCAGGAAAGGCGCACAGGCCGGCGGCAAAGGCGCGCCTCGGCTTCCTCGCACCAGGACTCGCCCTTTGCTTCGGGCGACATGGGGCGACGAGGTGCGCACATGGGACCAGAATTACTCCGCCGGAGACCTGAGCCAGCTGATTTTATTTCCAGTCCACTGAGGCTGCCTTTTGCAAAACAAACAATCTCCCTGGGCCTGCGCACCCCCCCCCACGGCCCCACCCGCGTGACAGGGGCAGGGCGACCCCCTCTGGGCCGACTCCTCCAGGACCCGGGTGTATTGCTGAAACCAGATTCTAAGTTTATACCCTGATCCCCAGTACATGTTGCTTGACTGCTGCTCTGGGCCCAGGGCTTGGGGACGGGGACGCAGAGCCTCGTGCTGGCCGTCGTAGCCCGTCCCGGCTGCTACGACAAAGTTTCGCAGACCGGGCGGCTTACAGATGACAGACATTTATTCCTCTCAGTTCTTAAGGCTGGAAGCCTGAGGACAGGGTGCCAGCATGGTCGGGGGACGGCCCACTTCTGGGTCACAGACGTCTCCGTGTGCCCTCGCATGGCAGGAGTGAGGGAGCTCTCTGTGGCCTCTCTCCACAAGGGCGCCGATCCCTCTCCCGAGGACCTCCCCGTTCTGGGCCGCTCACCTCCCGCGGGCCCCTCCTCCCAACACCAGTGCGTTGGGGGTTGCCACGTCAACGTGACCATCTCAGGGGACAGACATTCCGGCCGGAGCCGTGGCCACTCTTGTTCTTAATCCAAGGTCCTGCCCCCGCATCCAGCTGTGAGACTGAATCACGTTTATCCGAACTTCCGTTTGCTTCGCAGCGTCGCGGGTGTGTGGTTCTCGGTCACGCGGCCACACGGCGGGTTTTGGCGGCATCATTTCTAAGACGGGATGAAAACATCCGCCACGAAGCGTTTCTGAGACGTTGCCCGCAGACTGCCTCATGCCGTAGGCGCTCGGTGCATGTAAACCGCTGTTTTCACGTAGGAGTAAAAGACGCGCCCTTCCGCACGCCCTCGACCCTGGATGTGTCGTGGAAAAGGAGTGAGATGTGTTCATTTATCCGTCAAATAATAATCTCAGAGAAGTGCTTTTTGTTATTTTCAGGACTCATCTCTAACATAAACGGAAAATAAAAAAAAAGTAATGCCATCTCATCGCCGTGATTAAAATGATAAGATGCTTTCAGAGAAAGGGAAAGCATATCAAACTAACCAGGACACACACACACACACACACGCGCGCGCACACACAAACGCGCACACACACGCACACACACACATGCACACACACACATGCACACACACACACACACACGCACGCGGTGATGAACACAGGTTCAGCGACTCCTTGGATCAAGGTCACACCCAGTTGATAATCTATTGGCTACCAAGGGCCGTTTCTGTATTTTCCTTTCAGGTGACGCATTTGGTGTCAGGTTACTTCTAAAGAACACTGGCATTCCACGCGTTCAAGGGGACAGCAATGCGTCACTCACACAGGCGTCTCTGGGTAAGCGACGGAATGCAGGCGGCGATGCTGCCGTGTAGCCACCAGGAGCGCGTCTGACCCCAGCCACACGCGCTGAGGCCACCGACGTGGCGCAGGTGACGGGGCCTGAGTCACGAGCAGCCTCGTCGATCCCCCTGAGCCAGGGCGACCAAGCCCTGTCCTCGGAGACGTCCCTCCGGGACACAAAATGCTTCTTCACTGAAACCTTCCAACAGAAAAGTAATATTCTGCTGAAATGGTTGCCACCTGCCTGTGGGTCTCCACCCCGGGAATTCCTCTCTAAAGGGTCCCAGGCTCCGAGGAATCAAGAAAGACAACGAGAGGCTGCAGGGAGGTGTCCCGGTGCCCTGTGAGAAGCCGTCACGTGCGTCCTGGGGTTTGACGTCAAATCTGGAGAAGCATGCTGCCGTGGTGTGTGTGTGTGGGGGGGGGGGGAGGTACTCATAGCCTCTTTTCCCCAGACGTGCCCAAATTCAGCATCGCAGAATTTTTGCAAGAAAATGGAAGTAATTTGGAAGTGGAGAGAAAAAAAAAAAATCGACGCGAGCCGCACTGAAAGGAAGAATTTGGCCACAGTGCAGTTTGTTTTCCCTTTTCCGCGGGCCACTCTCCAATGAGCAAAAAGGGTTTTAAATATCATCGAAGTAACGACACTCCGCCCCGAAGTCCCCTCCATCCGCAACAGAGATCGCTTCTTGCGCGAGGCCGCATTGTCAGTCAAATGCTGCCACGAACTCAGCCCGAGGAACGGCCGTTCTGCACGCCATGTCGTCGCCAGGCACGCCGGTCTGTGATTCCATATCAGAGACGTTCGCGATGCCAGCCGATCTGTCGGCATTTAAATGAGGCATCTGAGGGGAGCGCCCAGACGCGGCACCAACGTGGCCGGCGCGGCAGCCTCGGGGACCGGGCGTCCAACGCGCCCGCGGGCTCCCTCGGCCGCCGGCTCTCGCCCGCGATGCGGAGGGCTAAGCCCTCGGCGTGATCTGCGTGGGGAGATCGCGCTTCCTTTCAAGACTATAACTCCAAGTATCTCCCAAATCTAGCCCAACCCCCTCTCCATTTTTAAATATATAGACCCAGAGCTCGCTTCGGGCAAAACCGTGACAGGGGACAAATTTGATTGTTTCAAAAGCATGTGGCATAGTGTTGAGGAAAGAACTCTGGAGCCAGGCAGCCCGGGGTTTTAACTCCGGCTCCCTCATACACCAAGTAGACGACCGAAGGCAACTTCCTGGGGCTCTCAGAGCCTCGGTTTCCCCCTCCGTAAAATGGGAATCATTATGCAGTTCTCCGCGGGGACCCATCTACACGCCCTGATCCTGTTGATCGTTGTATAAGGTTCTGAAAATCGCAGCTGCGGAGATCTCTTTTTAGGCAACGACCTTCTCTCTTTGTTTGGTCTTCCTTGCCGTTCTCGTAACTTTCCACACTTTCATTGTATTTTTTTTTCTCTGTGTCACATTTTCTTGTGGCTTCATCGAATCCGGGTGGGAAGGGGAGGATGCGCGGAGTCACGGACACGGAACGCCCGTAGGTTCTCAGCCCTCGTGACGGCGTGCGGAGCGGATAACCCGCAGGGCTGTGTTTTGCCAGCGGGATACGCGTCTTCAGGGATGGTCAGTCCCCAGGACTAAAGCTCTTGCAGCAAAACTTCCGGCAGGATCGCAAGAACAGCATCGAAGGGGACCTGTGGGTGCGAGGCGGAGCCGGGCGGGGCGCCGGCCCTCCCCAGGGCCTCCGAGGTCGGACCAGAAGCGCGGATGTTTGCGCCACTCGGCACTCATTAGCACGTGCCCTAAAGTGAGCTCTCGACGGCTGGGTCTGGGGTCACGGGGCCAAACTGTCACGCGCTTTTCAGCGTCTGTGCTAAGGGCACCGGGTCTCTCCGCCGCATGTGCTGGGCAGGTCGTGTGATTAGGGGACAATCCCAACCCGCCGCACGGCTCCCCGAATGGCGTCTGATCCCCAGGTGGCGAAGAGGCCGGTTGGGTTCCGGGGCTCCTCGGGGCAGCTGTCCTCCGGGTGAGGGCTCGGGGGTCCCGGCTGTCGTGCCCGAGACCGCTCGCTCTCGGCTCCCGCCCCGGGGGTGGCCGTGACGTAAGGGAGAACACGGCGGTGTCCCCTGCGAGGAAGGGGCTCCGACCACCGTCCCTCACGGTATAGTGTCCAGAACGAGTCACATAAGTAGGACGGACGTGCGGGAGCAAGGCGCGCCCCTGCCCTCGGGATGGGGCGAGCTGCTCACAGCCCGGGCGCTGTCCCTCCAGACTCAGGCAGCTGCGAGCCCAGCTGGTCCCCAGGGCGACCTTACGGCCTCAAACGGGCACCGCGAGCAAAGCCGACCCTGCGTGCTATGATCCATCCAGCTACTCTGGAAAATAGGCCAACTTTCTAGAAACGCCCGGGTCGCCGTCGCGAGGAGGCTGCAACGCAGACGCTTCGGGGAGGACACTGTGCGCGTGGAACGATGCGCGCGCAGCACTCTCAAAAGGTTTTTTCATCCCAACCGCTTATTATGCAAAAACGTTTTCATAAACTCGCCCTGCTTCTAATTTCGAGAAAGCTAATTGGTATTTACATCGACAAGACACTTCTTAAAAGAGCCCACCAAGGCCGGGGACGGTCGCCGAGGACAGGTTCTGGGTCAGGAGAACGGGCCACGCGTCTCATGGTAAAAAAAAAAAAGGCCTCCTAAATATATTTCTTTCCACTCACATTTTCATTCCAGTCCCCAGAGAAAAGAGTACGAGAACTAAGAGTGAGTGGGTGAGCGCCCGCCGCCCCGCCGCCAGCTGGAAGGGCCCGGCCGGTGGGGTGTTGGGGTGTCGCCCTCCCTGGGCCCCGCAGCCCCAGCGCCCCCCCCCCGCCCCCACGCCATGGGCAGCGCCCCACGGCCCGCCTTCCCGAGCGCTTTACAAGCTGCCGGCAGGAATTCGGTGCCTTCGGGCTGTCTCCAACACCTCCCTTTCATGTTTCATGCTTTTTCCAGTTTTGTAGTCATTACACAGCTGCAGAAAATGGCTACAAATCAGGCGGGTGACAAGGCGCCCGGGGGGCGGGAGGCGGGAGGCGGCCGCCACGCCTCTGCGGCTCTCAGAGCGGCGAGACGCTGATTAAGGCCCAGGTGAGGCCGCAGCCCGCAGGAGGCTGTGCGCTCTGTTTTCTGGGCCAGCGTTTGATGTTTACTGCGCAGAAAAGGAAGTCGCTTTGCTCCTGGGCGTAGCTGGAGGCGGGGACCCCAGGCCCTCGGCCACAGCGGTCCCAGCAGGGTCCCTGGCCGGGACGCGCCTCGCTCCCCAAGGACGGCCAGTCGTCAGCAAACACATCCATCGCTGCCGAGCGGGAACAGCCACTCAACGTTTCCACCGAAACACTGGCAGGAACCTCGCCCTGCGAGAATGTAAATGTTCTCATCGCGGCGTCTCCCTCTAGTGTGCCTGAAATCCTTCGCCAAAAGAACCAGGGTCTGGACGCGACCCCGCAGGCCCGGGACCACGCACGGGCTCCCGCGGGCTCCTGGGCCGAGGCTCGCAGGGCTGCAGGGAGGGCAGCCAGGCGTCCAGGGCTCCGAGGGACAGGCACTTCCTGGGCCAGCCTGGCGTCTGCCCCGCGAATGCACCCCCTTGCAGAGCCCGTGCGATGGAGCCGAGGTCTGGCCCCTCCACGCAGGTGGTGGACGAGCAGGGACACTCGACGGGGTCTCGGCGTCCAGCAGGGCAGCGGCGAGGCGAAGGGCGCCGCGCGGAACAGACAGGCGCCTCCCCCAGGGGCCTGCGGCAGCCGGGGCCGCGAGGCCTGAGCTGGTAAGACCACGGCCTGACCGCAGCGTCTGCGACTCCAGGGGCGGAAAGTGCGGGGGGCGGAGAGACCGAGTGCCCCTCGGGCGTCCGGAAACGCTGCCGGGACGGGCCACTCACGGCAAGGCTTGTCGACTCGGTGGACGTTGGCAGAGCAAAGAGTCAGGGGAACAGCTTTTGCAGGGAGGGGCTGGAGTCGCAAAGCGCCGGGGCCCAGACAGGTTCCCCCGCCCCCGCGGGGAGATCCGCCCGGCTTCCTCCCCTCTCTCTGCCTTTTCCTTCCTCCCCCACCGGAATCCGCCAAAGGGTGTGAGGCGGGCGAGGGACAAGGCGGAACTGTCCCCTGCTCCTCCCTTCCCATCCAAATACGCACACGGCGCAGCTCGGGGCCCCGGGGCCACAGGCACGGCGCTGCCTCGGGCCGCCGGAACCGGAGCTGCAAACCCAGCAGCGAGAGCAACTCCGGGCCTGGCAGCCGGAGTCTAAAGTCCAGGCGTCCGCATTCCTCCTGGAAGCTTCCAAACACATGCAGATATCTTAGAAAAACACGCATATCATGCAAAAGTGTAGAAACCGCACTAACGTTTACATACTAATGACAAAATCTATCCCCACGAGCCCCTCGCCCACTCGAGGAACAGAAATTTGTCAATAGAGCTGAACCGCGGTTCGCATAATTTCCCCCCTGGCGTAACCTGGAGTAATTACTCGCCTCCGTTTGTGTTAACCCCTCCCTATTTTTCCACATAGATTGATAGCACAAATAACTAATAACGTAACAATAGGGCAAATTTTTCCAGGTTTGGCCTTTATACAAACGGATCGTGCCGCAGGCCTGACGTCTTCTCGATTCGTCCTGCCCATCAGCACGGCTTCCCAATTCATCTGTTTCGAGGCACGTGGCAGCTGATGAACTGTCACTCCGAGTTACATTTTATAATACGAAAGTCCACAGCGTACTTATCTATTCTAAATATGCTGGACGCGTGGGAAGCCGTCTCCCGTTTTTTTTGCTGTGGAAACCCAGGCCTTGCGTGTGCTTTTACACGCGATTGTTTCCACGAGCCAAGGTCCCCCTAGGGTGTTCAGGCAGCAGAGAAACTTCTGGATCTCGGTTATGGACACGTTCAGCTTTGCGACGGGCGAGAGGACTAATTACGCCCCCCGTGGCTGCCCGTCTCACCCACACTGTAATTTCCCTCCGATCTCTTGGGTGTTAAATAGTAACACATTTAGGATTTTAATTAGCATTTTTGTGATTACTAATAAGGTTGGGTGCCTTTTCAGGCGTTTTTCATAATTCGTGTTTACTTTTATAGAAAATGTCTGTCTCTTTGCCTATTTTCTGGTGTTTTGTCATTTTCTTACCACTTCAGAGAAATTTTAACTATTCATGTTGCTAGTAAGCCTTTCTGGTTATATAGATTATGATCATTTTCTCCCAAGTTATAGCTTGTCTTTCACGTGTTTTGATTAATGAACTTTCCTAATTTTAAGTTAGGGAAATACGTTCTTATTTTCTTTATGGCTTAATATCATAAAGATGTTCTAAATGTTACAGCATTTTTTGCCTTTCACATTGAAGGTTTTTATTAATCTGGAACTGGGTTATATATGTGGTATAAGGTAGAAATGTAATCTTAGTTATTTTCGATGTAAATTGCCAATTATCCCGGCACTGTTTGTTGAACGCATCATAATTCCCACCCCCGTCATCAATATCAGCTCTAGTAAATATCACCGTATCTATGAAAGAGTTTATTTTGGGGGCACGTCTACCTTGCTTCATTCATCTAAATATCAGTATTTACATTAATTAATGAAACGATATCGTTTTATAATGAATCTCAGTACCGAGGGTGGAACGCGCAGGAGCTCTTTTCCGCCAGCCGTTTCTTTTTCGGGAGGAGCGAGGGGAGAAAGCTCCGTCACGAAGGATCTTCTCGGTAGCACCAGAGAACAGAGAAAGCCACGGAGTCAGAAAGACGCGGGTTTGAATTCGAGCCCCTCCACTTACCGGATGAATAATGCTGAAATTTTGAATTAAATCCTGGGAGGTTAGCGCTTCTTCCGTTGTAAGGTGAAGGAATCATGGTCACTTGTTCAGGATTAGAACTGCGGAACTTCTCGAGCAGCATCCGTCATGTACAGAGGGCTCACGACGCCACAGTCTCCTGTCGCCTCCGTGTTCATGTTGCATTTTTCTGCGCGCAATGATACATAGTATCGTCATGTCATTGCGCACGTAAACAAATAAATAAATGAGGGTCTCCCTGGGCCGTTCCGGGGCACAAGCCAGGCCCTGTTGGGACTGCTGCTAAGCAATTGCTCTCTGTCCTTTTCTTAGCCTGCTGCGTAACCACATCAGTGCTGTGAGTCGAACATATTTTTTTTTGAAATAAACATGGAGCTGATCTCATAGGAAGGATTTAGTTAATTAAATACATACGCATGCTGTACTTTTCAGCATGACCAAGTCTTCTTGCAATTACTCTATGAATTGTTCAGAGAAGCAAAATTATTCCAGGTCAAAGTATAACGAAAAGACTCAAAGACACGTCCTCGTCGTGAGCATCGCGGTCGCAGAGCACCGCTGGGGAACAAACAGGTCTCGCCGACTCGAGGGTGGACAGGGTTCGGCCCACCGAGTCCTTGTTTCTAAGCGCAGCGGCAGTGCTGGGGCTCCTATTGTCTTTGAAGACGGGGAGTGGGCGGCGGGAGCCCGTGAAGGGAGCCTCTAGCCGCCGTGGGACCTCAGCCCTCCGCCGGGGCCCTCCACGCCCGTGGCCCGTGGGCCACGGAGAGAACCCGCCCGCGCTGAGTCACGCTCCGTGTGCCGGGACGGTGTGTGAAGCTCGACACGCGGCATCCCGTCTAGACGTCCTACCTGCAACGCACAGCCATGCTCACCCCAGAGGCGATCGAGAGTGCGGATGGAGAGGCCATGCTGCCCCAGCCCCGCGGTTCATGTGTGCACCCCCCAGGGCTCCCATGACACGCCGTCACGCTCTGGGCAGCTGAAAGCAATAGGAAGTTATTCTGTCCCAGTTCCGGAGGCCAGAGTCTGACATCGAGGAGTCATTGCTCCCGCTGAAACCAGCAGAGTGGGGTCTTCCCGCCTCTTCCCGACCTCCCGTGTCTTCAGCAGTCCTTGGACTGGAGACACACACGTGTCTCTAATCTCCCTCCACGGTCACGTGGCATCGTCCCCATGTGTCTGTGCGTCGACATTTCCCTCTTCTTGTAAGGATAGCAGTCATCGGATTAGGGCCCGCTCCAAATGAGCATGACCTCACGTTAATTCAAAGTGATTTCATCTGTATAGACCCTATTTTCAGGGTCACAGTCCCAGGTACTGGGCGAGAGGGCCTGAACTTGTCTTTTAGGAAAACACAAATGAAACCACACCATTTGGTGAATGGTATTATTTTCCGGTGTCTGTGTGAATCAGATGGTTCCAGAGATATTTTTACAGTGAACTATGAGATAATGTGCATTTGTTTTCCCGTTTCATTGAGGAGCAGGAAGGAGGGAGGAAGTAAACCTTCCCATATAGCCAACGGCTCCGAAAGTGACTAATGCCAGAATAATCTCATGCCAGTTTGAAGAAGTCCAAAAGCCAACACTACAATGCTGTCTTGGAGAAAGCTTTATAAAGGAGTAACTGTTGATGGACAAACTTGAGGATTTTAGTCAACGGCAAGCTTAGTAGGGGCTCAACAATGTGCTGTAACTCTCTCCAGGAAGTTAATGTGATGTTAACAATAATAGATTAGCTTTTAGAACTCAAACAGGTATTATCGTACTCTGCCCTGTGCTGAATACACCGTATCGTAGTCACAGGTGCATTTTGGAGCATGCACACTGTAGAAAATGGATTAAGCTGTCATGACAAATGGATGCAAACATACGTTATCTCGAACACAGTAAAAATGTATTCTCTATCACAACATAACGAGCCAAATGCCGTGGAATAAGTATTTGTGTCCACCCTCCTCCAAATTTCCATGCTGAAACCCTATCCGTCAGTATGGTGGCATTTGGAGGTGGGTCCTTTGGGAGGCGCTTAGATGTAGATGAGGTCAAGAGTGTGGCGCTTCCGATATGGGATGGGTTAGGAAGAGGAAGAGACCCCAGAGCTCGCTCGCTCGCTCGCTCTGCACCGTGTGAGGGCACGGTGACAGGGCCGCCGTCTTCCACCCAGGAAGAGGGCCCTCGCTAGGAACCGAGTCCTCCTAGACCTTGATCTTGGACTCTCCAGCCTCCAGCACCTTTAGGAAAGTAATTTTGGTCGCTTGAGGCCCCCAGTCCCTGGGGTTTCGCTGTGGCAGCCTGAGCCAGTAAGACACGGAGACGAGATGAAGCTGGCGGGCAGCTCTGCTCTCCGGGGAGGTCCAGGGACTTGGGGTCCGTTTCTCACGCTCGTGGGTTATTTCCAAGAGCGTCGACACTCTTCGCGCTCAGAGCTGAGCCCCCTCGTTACTCTCCGTGATCTGCTCTTTCCTTGGTCCCTACAGCGATGCCGCCCCGCACGTTTCGGCAGAGGACCGATCGTCCAGCTTCGGATCGGTTCCGAGCGCGGAGCCAGAGGAGGAAATGTGCACGAAGCACCGTGACGCAGAGGGGCGAGCGTGGCTCAGGCCACCTTCTCGGCGCTGGGAGAGACGATGGACGTGCCAAGCCAACGAAAAGCCAACCGGCCCGAAGTCACGACGCTTCTCGCCGGGGCCCTGGGCCCTTAGACAGTCAACGCAAGTGTTGTGTCCCGTTGATCGCTTTGTGTCCGCTTACCGTCCGCCCCCTGCACATCTCACTGGAAGTTCACTGGGAGCGAAGATTTGTGTCGACGGAGCCTGTCACACAGCAGACGCTTAACAGACCTGCCGAGCGAATTGCCGGCTTCCACTCATTCATCCGTTCATTTGAAAATGGCTACCAGGTGCTGGGGGCTAAAGTAAAAATGTATTCAGTGGTGCCGTGGGCATCGGGCAGACGCAGAACATCGGGATATGCAGGAAGTGGCAGGCGGCTCTTTGGACGTGAGGGCGCAGGGGGTGCCGGCAACGTGTCCGCTGAGGCCGTGTGACGAGAAGAACCAGACCTTCGAATATCAAGAAGCGTGCGGCAGTGGGAAGAGGTGACGAAAACGGCCCGAGCTCGGAGCAGCCGTCACCCGTGTGGGCAGCGGGAGAAGCGGAGTGCAGCTGGAGCCGAGTCGCCTGCTCGTCTGCTCGTTTGTCCACTCGTTTCCTCATTTCCTCGCCCGCTCTCTCTCTGTCTGATAAGGCGAGGCCCTGCGCTGGGTAGACGGAACTCAGACACGTCCGGCTTTAATTCTGTTCTCCAGGTGCCGGCAGTCTAACGAGACAGCCTACGGGGCTCGGAGCGAACAGAGGCACCGTGGGTTTTCGAGGTACCGCCTACCGGCCCCTCGGCATCCCCGAGACGTTTCCAGAAGCCCAGACGGTCGCCACAACCATTTTCCTAATACGTGAATATGTTAGGCGCCTTTTTCACAGTGTTAACATTTGCACTGGTGGTTTCGAAGCGACGGTGCCAAAAACCGTTGGCGCGTCAGCGTGATTCAATGCCGCAACATGCTACATCTGCGGTCACGAAGAAACGGCAGTAAAAAAATAGAAGCCAGTTCTATTTAAGAATGTTCTTGATTAATCAGTAAAACTATTAGTTTTATTAAATTCTATCTTCGATTTCATGTTCTCTAAATATTCTTTATGATGAAATGGGAAGTACTCATAAAGCATGTCTGCTACATGTTGAAGTTCAAAGATTTTCTGCAGGATATCGTCATGGGATTGTTTGAGTTGCCAGCTGAACTAGCCAGAATCTTTTTTTTTTTTTTTCACGAAACACCATATTTACTCGGAAGACTCTCTGATGGCAAACTTCGGTCGCTCAGCTTGAGTGGCAGACGTAGCCTTAGAAATGAACAGCCTCAGCCTGTCGCTTCGAGGAAATCGATTGGCAATTTTTACTGCCGATATTATAAAGTTCAAAGTCTCAAGAGGAAATTACGATTTTGGAAAACTCGAATCTGCCACTGGGATCTTAACAGCTTCCCAATAAGTAAAGACTTTCCTGATAAACTTGGTGGTGAAATAGTAAATGTGATTTTTTTAAAGATAACGTATCATAAAATGCGTTAATATTTTTAAGAGCTGTCTAATTCAAGTGATCCAGTAATTTTTCAAATGACCAAGGCATGATGTTAAAAAATCACACACGGGAGAAAGGATACATTCGTAATGCACGCTAGACCAATGAATTTTCATGTACGATAGTACGGGCATTTGCACAAAGTAAAACTTTCCATGTTTTCCTGAAAAGATTACTAAAATTGTCTTCCCTTTTCCAACTACATATCTGCATGTTGCAACAGACAGAATGGAGAAGCAAAGATCAGAATCCTGTTCCGGTCTGCGAAGGCAGACATTACAGAGTTACAGGGTACGTGAAACAAGGTCACGCTTCTTGCCAATTCGTTGTCTCGAAAAAGTTATCTTTTTATTGAAAAATGTCCTTTATATTAGTACGTAATAGATTTAATAGTTACTTTAACAAATTAATAAATATATTTTTAAATTTCTCAGTTTTAATTTTTAATACGATACATATTGATAGATACGATCCACATAAATGAAACACGAGTCTTTCTGGAGACCAAAATGTTTGAGAGCCATCACTCTGTGGTACAGTGAGAAAGAAACTTTGGAACTGCATTAAGGTCAAAAGTATAGGAAATTTCTAATTATTTGGATTCGTAGGCAAAACTAATGATGAAAAATCCCTCCCAATGATACTCGTATAGGTTATCAAAAATAAGGCTCCACCTAAAAATAAACAAAAAAATTCTCACGAATCGTTCGTAGCATAGAATGCGTTTTTCTGGCGTACATCACAGTCATTATTTTACTCAAAGCACAACTGACGTTTGTCGATAGCTTTCCACACGCACGAGGGTCTGCCCCAGGCGATTTGCATGTTTTAATTTGTTTAATTCTCAAGTCAGTCCTAGAAGGTCCATGCTATTATCTTTATGTTTTAGATGAGGAATTTAAAATAAAAAGGGTTAAGTCATTCTCCCAGTATTTCCCAGCAGCACAGAATACAGTGCACACAACATGCCACATTCTTTGATCTTTTTTTTAAACGCAGTCTTTGCAGGCAGGTTGACACTTTGCCTTGCAGACAAAGCAGTCGCCCTGTTGATGCTGAAAGCGGCTCCGATCCCGGGGGTCGCCCCGTGTGATGTCACCTACCGGTCACCGTAGCCGCTCCGAGACGTACACACACATCGCGCGTCCTGAGTAGGATGGAAGGTTCGTTCTCTCTTTCTCTTTAAAATATTAAATCCACACATTTGCTATGCGCAACCTATTAGATCGTCCCCCATAAATGAGCATAATTCTCTAAGTAACATCAGGATTTTCATTTAATCTCGTTACGCTTTAGCCTTCTGACTAATGAGCCACCGAAGTACCTAACAGCGACAGAGTCAGTACCGGCATCTGCAGGCGGGGGGAGGAAGGAGCCGGCCGGGGCCTTCGGATCTGGCTGCCCACCTCCTCGGACTGCACCAGCGTTTGAACCCTCGGCCAATGACCCGGGCTGCCTCCTCGGCCCGAGCGCCCCAAGCGCCGCCCAGATGGCTCTGATTTAGAGTACTCCATTTATCAAAACAGTGTGTTATGTTGAAAAGCTATTTGATGTCGAAGCAGCCACATGACCCTTTTTATGTGTGCTTTTCCTGGAATAAGAAATCAATTTGCCCATTTTAAACAAAGCTGGGGCCTAAAGAGACTTGAACTAGAGCTGTGTGCATAAACCAATGATAAAAATGTACTTGGAGAAGCATCTTCTCACCCTCCTGGACTCACGGGGCATTGGGAAGGGAGGGACATGTCTTTCAAGGGCCCGCCTGGCAGGTAGAGCTCCCCCCGCAGCCTGCCCCAGGCTCCCCCGGGCCCGGTTAGAGACAGCAGGCTGAGCCACACCTTCTGCGCGTTTGACTCAGCAGAGTCCTGACTCGGGACCCAGGGATCTGCGTTTTTACAAGTGCACCGGGTGACGAGGATGCGAGGCTTCGGACCATGATTTGAGAACCAATGTTTTGCCCTTGGCTTCCTCTTCCAAGAACGACGTCCACGGACTGTTCCGCACCCCCCTTCCCTCCCGCCCCACCCCCTAATGTGAGTTTTCAGGGGTTCCGTGCACGTAGAGCTGGCTTCGTCCTGCAATTCAGAAGCAGAGCGGGGCCCCCAAACACAGAGCTCCAGTCGAGACTTTCCCCTAAGCTGCAGACCTGGCGCTGGAGTGCTCGGTTGCTCAGGACCCCTTCGTGGTGATTCGTGGGGGCCTCTCCGCCCCCAGGTGGTAAAAGGGGATTCCCGAGTCAGGGCGAGTGACTCAGGAGCCAGGCTGAGCCCTGCCGGGGAGGACTTTCTCCAAGTCTTCAGGCATGCTTCCGTGAAGAGCACATAAAGCCATCGTGGCAAACCCAGTAAGAGCAAATGTGCCGGAGGAAGAGGCCACCGATGTCTCTCCAGAGGGACGCTCCGTTGGTGGCCCTCCACCCAGAGCTGCGGCAGCCGCTCGCTGAGTGCGAAACCTGCACACTCTGAAGGACGAGCCAAGAGGTTGGCAGAGAACAGAGCCAGAGTCCTCCAGGTTGAGCCGGTCGCTAGACACCCTCGCCTATGAACTTCCAGTTGTTCGGGGCCATTGATGCGCTCACCGCTGACGCTGTTGGACTAGATGTCTGGTTAGAGCTCGGTGTCCTGTTACTGTCGGAGGCAGTGGACTGAGAGCCACGTGCTCCGGCCTGACAGTGTGAGTCCCCTGCAGCCATACGTTGAAATCCCCACGCCTCGCGTGATGTTATTATGAGGTGAGCTCTTGGGAGGTGACCAGGCCACAAGTGGGATCAGTGTCCCTGTAAAAGAGGCCCCTGGCGGCCCTTGCTCCTCCCCCAACCAGCTGGCACCCCGCTCTCGGCCTTCCCGCCTCCGGGACTGTGGGAAGTTGAGTCGCGTTGCTGTAAGCCACCGGCCTGCGGCTCTCTGCCAGGGAGCCTGAGCAGACCGAGACAGGCAGCAGGGGATCTGACGCGGCCGAGCACGGGGCTTTGTCTGCGGGCTCCTGCTCACAGAGACCGCAAGGGAAGACACTCGGGGCCCCCGCCACGTGCCGCCAGGAGGAGCACCTGCCCTGGGTGACAGAGAATCCTGAGGCGTGAGCGTCGCCCTTGCCTTTAAAGCCTCCTCGTCCGCGGCAGCCCAGTGCGCGCGACTGTGGCCACGGAGTCGGGGACCCGCCCTGCTTTCCCCTTCCTCTTTCGCCGTTATTAATTGTTGCCCTCACGAGCATTCCCTCCCCACCCCACCCACGTCCGTGACAAACTTCCAGTTCACACGTGATGAGGGACCCTCACTGCCAGGCTCTCCCGGAGGGCCGATTGGCTAAATTTTGCCGACCTAACGGCGGTAAAAGCGTTTTAATTTCATTTCCATGGTTTCTGGGGTTTGCATAGTTCTCCACTGTTTGCTCCTCTGCGTTGCTTATTTTTCTGAGGTTTCCAGCAAGTTTCAGGCTGCTGCTTACTGATTTGAAGGAGCCGCTTTGATACTCTAGAGTTCCTTAAGCATTAGAAATGTATTCTTTCCTAGTCACTCAACTGTGTCTTATCTTTTACTGAACAGAAATCATGATAATTTAACGCAGCCATGTCTATACATCCCCCCGGCCCAAAGGTTAATATATCTCAAGTCTAGTTTAAGAAATCTTTCTTCACCCTGAGATCATAAAAATAGCCTACTCGATTGTCATTTGTTTTATAATTTTACCTTTCGATTTAAGAGTTTATCTATTTGGAGTTTAACAAACAGACGTAAAGAAGGAATCCAACTTTATTTCTCTCCATGCAGCAAGTCGGTTTTTTAAACACTATGCAACTAAAAATAATGGATAGTTTTGCAAGTTACTTGTGATGCTACGTAGATCACATTCCAATCTTCTATAAGTTTTGTTCTACTAGTTTGTTCTTGCACAGACAGTTGGTTTTATTTGTTTCTACATTTGTTTGTGTTGAACTAAGGCTTTGTTCTGTTTCTAATTAACGAGTCGAGTGATTTCCCTGCATCTAACTTTCTTTTTCAAGTTACTTATTCTTCCATTTACATTTCAGAGTCAACTCATCCAATTCCTCTCTATTCTGTTGAGATTTTGAAAAAAAAAAACTTACTGAGTTTCAATGTAATTTGGAAATCATTTTATTTTTATAAAACTGTATAATCTTACGTATAAAAATACTATGTGTCTACTTGTTTTATTCTATAATATGTTTAATTATTCTAACAAGATCTTGTGCATTACTTGTTAATCTTTAAATATTTTGTTATTGCGTATGAGCTAATGTTTGATATTATTACTTCTGGTTTACTATTACCAGTAAAAAGGAACACTTCTGAATTTCGCGAGCCGATCTTATATCAGGCAAAATTTTTAAACACACTTACAGGTTCTTAATACTACTATTTATTACTATGGATTTCCTATTCAAATGGTTATGTCATCTGCAAATAATGACCTGTTTTTATCTTCCTTTTCAATTATTTTTATTCATATCTATTTTTTGTTTTATTGTCTGGCTAGAATTTCGAAGACTCTGTTGGACAGCAGCAAACACTCTTGATTAGTTTCTAAATTTATAAAAAAAAATGTCTAACATCACCTTTGACTATGATGTTGATCAAAAATTTCTGGCAAGAACTCTTTTTGGACCTATCAAAATCTCATGTTCTGGGACCTGTTTTGAGTTTACAGGCACAATTCTTTATCAGTGTCCCTAACTTCGAAATGTCCTGGAATTTAAAGTACCTCTCATAAATTCTTTTGGCAGTAATCCTGATCTCTGTTCACCCGAGACTATGTGCAGTCCTTATCGGTCTCACTTATACGAATATTCATATGTTTTGCTGTAGAAATAAAAATTAAGAGTTAATTTTTTAAAAATTTGAATACAGACTACCTCACCAGAACCCAATGAGGGGTTCTTCCAAAACATCAGATATAAAATGTGGTACCTGGGATTCCAGGTAAACAATTACAGGCAGGTGCAGCTAATGAAACAGAGCGCTGCCCTGCAGGTTGCTGAGCATCCATCCTGGCTGGGAAGATCCCTGGTGATCGTGAAAAGCCCCGTTAGCATAGTTCGGCATTTGCAGGGGACTGCTGCTTTCTGAGGAAATCTCGACGAATGTTTAAATTTTAAAGAATCAAGTGTTTTGGTTGTTGTTTTTGTTGTTGCTTATCTTGTTTTGTTTTATTTAACTACAAAACAAAAAGAATTTCACATCCAGATACCTTATAAAACTGTTTCTATTTCAAATAAAAGTTTTAACAATGAAAAGTTCTGCCAGGTGTATATTTTAGGATTCATTGTAATATGATTCACAGACCCAAGTGAAAAAAAAAAAAATCCTTTCAAACAAATATGTTAAGAGCTGTGAACGAGTGGAAAACAGAAAAGAATAGTTTAGCTTACATTATTGGCCTAGAAAGTCCCAGGGCTTTTTTTTTTTTTTTTTTTTTTTTATAATAGGCACTCGAGTAAAATATGTTCATTCATGATTTGGAACTTAATGAAACCATACAAAACAGCGCAGAGCTGCCGAGATCATCTGGCGGAAGTGCCGATACCTTCCAATGTGCCTCCGTTTTTAAAAGAGCTTTTTAACATTTGTAATACAAATCCATAGTGTTTAATGCCCTTAAAACATTCTCCTCTGCTCAGGGAAGGGTGAGAATTAAAAGAAATCTCAAAGGTGACCTTGCAAAAGTTGCTGATATGAAGCTTATGATTGGAAAATATGAATAAACAGCAATTTGTTGAAGTTTCCTGGGATTTATTTTTTAAAATATATCTCACACACACACACTTGAACTGTAATTGAAAGTCAAGGTCTTAAGAGAATACCAGGTAAAATTTTAATTCTGCGTTGCTTATATTTTTAGAATTGATAGATAATAGTTCCATTTTAAGACACCTTCAAGAATTCACCAATAGCATGGCAAATTAAATCATTTTACAGCTGAATCCGAAACACCCCCCAAGGGCATAAGAAAATGCGTAGTAAGGAGCCTCCGCGGTGCCAAGGTCCAGCGCGTCCCCAGCGAGCAGGTGACCAGCGAGCAGGCGAGGGCGTGTCGCCCGCTGGGAAAACTGTTCAGAGGCGGCCTGCTTTGTCCACCGTCTTGGCTGTACTCCGGCCCTGTGGGTTTAGGTAACACACACAGGGCTTTATAAACGTTACACGCTCGCGACCCCCGGAAACACTGCCATGACCACCCTCTGCTGGAAAAATGCAGGTGATCGCGAAAGACATTGCCGACGCCACACACGCGAGCGGAAGGCGGGCGAATGGAGAAGACGAAGCCGGCCAACGGAAAGCCGTCGTTTCCAGCAGCGCGCCCTCGAAAGCCGGTTGGCCGCCTTCTCGGTCTTCACTTTACTCTTTCTTCGTTTCCTCCCTCCCTGTGTGCGTCAGCTAACGCGGAGCGTTCGCAGGCCAGCTGCACGGCCGGGCCATCGGAGAAGTCTCAAACCAGGGATACAGCATCCCACTCTGCACAGGTGTGCGGCCATCCTGGTGTGGAAGCTGGCGTCACATTTGAAAGGTTCCCCAGATGAAGCTAAGACAGAGTTCGGGGAGAACCACAGCGATGGGTCGACCCTAACCGTTTCCCGGTGCCTTCGGAAGAGCCGGCTGGGAGGGACAAGGCGCACGCAGCTCCACCTGGAAGGCTGATGAGGAAAGGAGATGAGCAGGAAGGAATCTTCACGTGGTTTTCGTGTATTTCCTGACGCCTCACCCTGTTAAGAAAAGTGAAAATAAGCGATTCTATAGAGTATCATCTATAAATAGGCACCATTCACTGTAGAATTATTTCTTCATTTTCTTTTCCTACTTTGTGATCACTTCATCATAGAACAGAGATATGTTAAAGAATTCATAACTTTGAGAAGAATCGATTCTAAAATAAATCAGTTTCCTAAAATGACAACGTTTTGTAATACAAAGAAGGAAATACGCTTCTTCCTCAGCATAAAACAAGGAGGGTGTGAAATATGAGTAGTTTTTGATTTTGAGTGAAAAACACGTTATCTGCCAATAGTTACTATTTATCCACCTGAGATATGAAAATGCATTGCTTTTCCACTGTCCGTCGTAATAATTTTGTAATTTTATATAAATTCTTCTTGTCACCAGGCTCATATCCTGGGTGGTAATGTGTCCAGAAAGAAAATCGTCGTTAATGTATTCACTTAAAATATTAAATATTATATTTTATGTACGTTATTAATATTATATTACATTGAGTTTTAACTCATTTCCCACCTCTGTTCCTGGGTATACCATTTTGTGGAAGGTTCCCCAACAGACATGGAATAGATTAATTCTGTCTGACCCCAGAAAGGGCACTCGAGAGAAGTGAAACTAACATTTATCAAATACCTAGTATGTTCTTGACATTATAAATATCTGATTGAACATACACCATAGCCCCATAAGGTAAGTATTATTATTTTCACTCACAGACAAAGACAGTGACTCTCAGAAGAAATAGATGACCTCCCCAAAGCCGCGCTTTCAGAGTGCTTGAGGCAGGACCGGAGCCAAGCTGGAGGACATTACAGCGAGGTAGGGTCAGGTCGGCTGAGAAAGAACTTGCCTATAATTGGAGCCATCTGTCACGGGGATGACAGCAGCGAGCGAGGTCTGATCACATGGGAGATGTTTCAGCAGAGGTTTGCTATATGTGTTTATTTTTGAGAAGTATTTTCTTTCCTTTCCGGTCTAATAAACATCCTCTCATCCTTCAAAACCTAGCTCTAAGCCACCTCTTCTGAGAAAGCCTTCTTGACTTCTCCAGCCACCTGTGTCTGGAATTAAACAGAATGTTGTCTTCACCGCCTTTAAAGCTCCCACCAGATCACGTTGCATGCGTGGACACCATCGACATGCCCGCTAGAATGCTCGCCATTTTTCTAGCCCAACTGTCTTAGTGTTGTGTTTTGCACATGGTAATGACTTGGATAGCATTAGTTAATGGAACGAATATTCAAGAGTTAGTATATTAGTCAGACTTCTCCAGAGAAACAGAACCAACAGTATCTATCCATCTCTCTCTCTCTCTCTCTCTCTCTCTCTCTAAGGTATTGGTCCATGGGATTATGTGGACTAGTAAATTTGAAATATTCCAGGGAAACCAGCAGGCTGGAAATTCCAGCAGGGGTCGAAGCTGCAGTCTTTTTTTTTTTTTTGATAGTTATTAGCGTCATATTTATTTTTTGCATCTGTGTGCTGTCGAATACATTATGAGTAGGTACGGATGAAATGTTAATAACACTCTTCTAGACTGGTGCAGCATTATTTCGAAAGGAATTATTTTACTTGAAAGAAAACAAAGCTGCAGTCTTGAGTCGGAAGGCTGTCTGGGGGCAGAGTCTCATCCTCCGTGGGGGACCTCAGATTTTTCTCTCAGATCTTCAACTGATTGGATAAGGCCCACCCAGATTATGAACTATAACCTGCTTTACTCGATGTCTACAGATTTAAATGTTAATTGTATCTAAAATAATTTTTTCATGCAATATCTAGACTGGTATTTGAACAAATGACAGGAAACCATAGCCTAGTCAGCTTGACAAAATAAAAGGAAACATCACAATCAGTAAAGGATATTGGCCTAGTCATGTAATATTCAGATCCTGGAATTTCCCACATCTGTGAAATTTTAAATAATACAAAATTTGGGGCTAGCTAATGCAGAGCTTAAAGTTTTTATTTTGCCAAATTAAGCAATTAAACATGAAAAATCATTGAATAAAACAATATACAGCTTTAATACCAAAAAAAAGAGACAGAAAAAAGATATTTGAAACATGGATTTCAAAAACATACTAAAGCGCTTATTTTAAACCAGGGCTAGTTTACGGGCCACGTTTCGGCAGGTCTCCGCGCTCTCCTCCGCCCCTCGCTCCCTCCCCTGGCCCCCCGTGGCTGGCGCGGGGGAGGGGGGAACCCCTTCACTAAGGCCACGTCGCTCACACCGCTTTTGTCTCTAAATATCAAGGAAACCACGAGCGGGCCCCTCCCATGGGAAACCGTGACGGGAACTCGAGGGCAGGTGGGTCTCGGCACGAGCTTTATCCGGCGACCCTGGCTCAGGCGCCTCTCATTTCCGACCCTTAGGCTGCGAGCTGGACCGCGAAGCCGTCCTTAGCCCTGCGGGCACGTAGTGCGGCACCCTGGGAAGTCGAGACAAGGTCGTTTCCAGACGTTCTTAACGAGATGGGGAGAAACACCCGGAAACAGCCCCCCAAATCCCTAAACGGCGTCGGTGAGCCAAACTGGGCTCTCTGCGGCTCCTCTTGCTGGTCAGGGACGTGAAATCACCATTAAGTCGGTTACATTCGCTTCCGGAACCGAGAACGTTTCTATCTCGCCCTTCGCGACCTCCCCTAACTTTGCCTTGTGACAGTTATCATCATCTTAACGTTCTCAATAAAGACACGTTCAGAAACGTGGCTTGCATTCATCTCCGAAGACGGGCTCGTCGAGGAAACCTTGCTTCTGCTCGTTTGTTTGCTTTACCTCGCACCGAGCCCGACGGCTGCGAGAGGCGGCCGACGTCATTCGACACCCAGAGGGTCTTTTCTGTCCAAGGCGTCAGTGGTCATCGAGGACGCGTCCGTGTCGCTCTGACAGAGGGGAGGTTGCTGACGCCCGGCCCAGGAAAACCGAGCCCCCTCCACCGGCCGCGCCTCCCGCACACGGAGCCCGCTGCCCGCTCCAGCGGGGCCCGCATCGTGCTGGCCGCAAGACGCAGAAATAAAACACGGGTCCTCTTTTCTCCAAACACCTCGTGAGAGCAATGCTCTGGGAGACGCATTTTGAAAACACTCTTTGAACACAAAGAAGGGAACGGTGTAGAGATTCCCCTAACACGGATGATCTGAGGCTGCGGCGCGGAACTCGGCGTGTTCTCAGCGAGGGCAGCCGCGCCGTCCGCCCGACGGCCCGAAGGCCTTTCTGTAACAAGTTAAGCGTGTACGTGATTGAGATGGTTAGTTTCTATCACAAACATCTACACCTAGACGGCACAGACCTTCAAAACTGGAGTGTGGAAACACAAGACGCTTGCACCGTTTTTTATTGTGATTACTGTAAAGAGCCGTCTCCCGTTCGCCTACGTCAATATCTCCTTTCTTCTTTGTTTGTTTTTAGGTGTCAGAATCTCAACATGTACACGTGCTCTAAAATCGACCTTGTGACAAATTTTCTACTTGGATTGTTTCAAAGAGATTTCAAAACTAATTCACAGGTTTGACTTTCAAATCCTGTGCATATTAGTCCCTTTCTGGGATAATTTCCCGGCTGTTTGGATGTCTTTCCTGTAAAAAATCAGACGTGTTGCATTTAAAGATGCCGCGGCTGGCCGGCTCTTCCTTATCTTTCCTCACTGATTTTACTAGATCTCCCCACACAGCACAGATCCGATACTCCAGGGCAACGTAAAATCCCTAAATGCCCCCTGAAATATGGGAACCAGGCATTGTTCTTGGTAAAAATTCATGAATCGGCCCTGGAAATTAATTCCACAGACACAGTTTTGAGACTCCTTGTCCCTCCAGTTTGACTTCTCCCTGAGCTCTGTCACGAGCTCTGAGTAAACGCGTATTTATTTATCTTAGTTGGTCTGCAAAAGCACTCTGGGATCTGCCTTCTGAGCTCGATGATGGATGGATAATTGACACTGGCGTTTAAAAGTGACATTTTGGTTAGAAGGCATTTCAACGAAGAGAAACAGGTTTTAGAAAGTGTATAATCAAGACAATTCTACAGGTCGGCCCTGGCCGGCTGTCGCTGAATCTCGCATCGGCGACATGTTTGGAGTTCTGCAGCCCAGGAGACGGACATGTGTCCTCACAGTCACGCAGAGGCTGCTTCTCTCGGGAGCTCTTCTCCCTGGGACAAAGCGACAGCACATCACGCGGCTAAGGGCCCAGTTTCACTTGGGAACATGGACTGTGCCTGCGGAGATGATTATTATTTTTTCGGTTGATAACCGTCCTGTGTGAGATGCGAAAACACACTCTGCATAAGGATAAACACGCCAACGGCCGATGACCAGCGGGTTAATTTCAAGGACTTAAGCATCGAATGAGGTGGCCTCACACAGAGGAAAGCTACTTCGCATGTCATATTTGCAGAAGAAAAAAAAAATGCCCTTAAGAACGTGGCCTTACCTGTTTAGAACAGCTTCAGGGGGTTGGAAGAGTGCCCCGAATCCCTTTAAAAATACATGACTTGACTTTTCATAACTTTTGGAATTACCGTGAATGTAATTAATAGATGCTTGTTGAATCAGGATGACACTTTATTATTATCATTATTAAAAGAAATCTTTAAAACAGACACCAAAGAGTTAGATACTGTAGATACTGCATGAGAAACATGCCCGGGCCTCTGTTAAAATCAGAATACGGGTGTGCTCCCTCAGGGAAAGGACGAGGAAAAAGACGAACTCAGAGGCAGGAAAGGAGGTGAAACAGAATCGATGGAAAGAGAAAACGGAGCAGACGGGAAGGAGAAGGGACGGTGGAGAAGGGGGGGCAGCGCTCGGGAGAGCGAAAACGAGGTCGAGTGCGTTTCAATTAGACTGTGAGTTCTCGGCGCCCGAAAATGTAATTATCTATCTAAACACCGCTCACCACTCTTGAGCGGCTGTCTCTTCCTCTAACATTTAGAGATTTTTATGACTAGAAGAGCCAGAGCGACCCAGGAAGAAAATGGTTCTCTGTGTTGTAACATCAGTGACCAGAAATATGACCACCTAGAGGCCCGGGCCCCCAGGTCAGAAGTTCAATGTCTCTGTGCACTCGGCCTCAGACGTGGTTCGTGTACACACACACACACACACACACACACACACACACACACCCCTCCGCAACCCCAGGGCCCAAGTACCACACGCACCGAGAACGGCCCTAAAAGCGCCTCGCTATCTGCAAGGAGGCATGGCTTTTCTCCAGCACATTTGTTTTCCATGTTTAACAAGCTGACAGCAGCGATTACTCAAAGACTAACGGCCGACTTACTGGTTTCTCCAACACAAACAAATTGTCACCAGGCTGTCAGGGCTTCGGCAGTATCCAGCCTACTCAAAACGTATACCGCACCCCCGAGTCTGCAAGGGACGCACGCAGAGCGAGCCAGACTTTCGAATCCCTCAGCCCCCCCCCCCAAATATACAACCATTTGCTGTGTTTTTAATAAAAGACGAGAAAGAAAGACTTTCCTTGAGGGTGGCGTGGGAAGCAACCAGAACCAGAGTCCGGCGAGAACCCTCGCGACCAGGTCAGCTCCTGCCTTCATTCCGAGTCCGGGCGTCCCCTGGACCGCGTGTGTTCCCAGCCAAGCGGTCCGTGCCCCCGAGTGTAGGGCATGCGGCAGTAACTGCAGCTGCCGCCACACGAGGCGGCGTTCTGGAACCCGTCACTGGGACAAAGGCGGCCCTTCTGGAGGGAACACATTTTCTGAAGTGTTTGCTGAAATACAAGGCTAGTTCAAGTTTTCGCTGACCTAGTGGTGACCCTCCTCTGAGATCTGGGCCGGGTCTCCCAGCAGGATTCAGTGCTGAGACAAAGCGAGAACCGGGCTGTCTCGGGCTCCTGGTCACAAGAGTCTGTGAAGGGGACATGTGCACCTTGTCGTCTCTGCCCCGAGTGTGGGAGCTGGTCTGGCTCTGCTCTCTCACACACACCCCAGCCCTCCCGAGGCCCCGGACGGAGTCACCAAGCCCGTCCCAGGACGCTGCAGCATCTGACTTCACAGATGTCGCCGTATGCTCGGAGTGCGACAACAGTTTAAGGCAGATTAGAGAAAGTCATTTCTGATGAGCATATTCGTGGAGTCAGTCGTCATTAGCATGCTAAACGAGGTGGCCTAAACCTGGCCGGTCCCCAGTGAGCCCCGAGCCTGGCTTTCCAGCCTGTGATTAATGGGTGGTATCAGCAATCAGGAGACCCTCACTGCTGTGCCCTTCCAAGGCAATCTCGTCCTTTGCTCAAGGTAATGAAGGGTAAACACGACGTGGAGATAAACTCGGCAGGACGCGAATCGAATGTCCCCGGGATCACCGCAGCGCCTCACTCCTGCAATCCTGAGAATCCAGCCCACCAAAGAGGCCGAGCGGCCCGTTTGTTTGCAAGGGTTGATTAATAACTCTGCACTTTTGACTCAGCTGGATGTTTTCTTTGCATTTGTCCAGGTATTTGGAGAAGATAAGGAAGAAATGACAGCTTAAAAGGTATTCGATGGACACATACACAAACATACCATATCGCATCTGCCCTGCACGTCCTTCGGACTGGCAGACGTCACCGCGCCTGAAGCAACAGATGATCTGGCTCGCATTTCAGAACGTGGCCTGCAGTCATCTGGACCCGTTCAATTATGTTATTAAATTAGCGCCTGTGATTCCAGCGAGGGAAAGAAAAATTTTAAATGTTAACCAAGGCCAGCAGCCAGGTGGACGAGCGTTGTCTTCCATTTGTCTTTCAGTTAAGGATCGGGAGATTGAATTACGTCTCTCACAGCTAAGGTCAGACACCTCCCCCTTGTGGTGCCATGGAACCGGCTCAATCCTATTACCACCTGTACTCAGGTGTTCTGCTTTCACAGGTAGGTCATTTGGCAAGCAGAGGTGAATGGCATTTGAGTCATTATCACCAATCACTGTGTCTCAAAGTGAGAACAACCACGGCAAATATAGGACCTTAGGACCTTGACATTAGTGAGGATTAATTCAGAATGAGAATCACGCTTGTAGACATACAGCTAATGTGCCCTGGAAAAACCAGTGTTCTCAAACAGCCTATTTATTATAATGTGATTACACACACACACACACACACACACACACATAATATATATATATTTATATATATAAAAAACCTGTGAGCAACATGTATAAGAAAAGGAAAGGATAAAGGATGTATTCAGGAATATATAAAGAGTGTCTACAAATCAATAAAAGCAAATATTCACAAGCTAATAGAAAAGTGAGCAAAGCAAATGAACAGTCAGTACACAGACAAGAAACGTCATGGCCAATTAACACGCGTAAAGGAACTTCACGTCGTTAGCAGTCAAGTAAAAACAAAGTAAAACAATTTTTTCACTCGATTTATTGCAAACCATTTCGAGTGTTGCAAGAATGTGGGAGAACGGCAGCATCACGTGATTTCGATGGGTGTAAATTGGTGAACCATTCATGGAGCGCTCATTATCAAAATTTTAAATTCTCTTCAATCTAGTTATTGGATTTCAACTCTCCCGAAGAACATCGCTGTAAAGTTTAAGTGTTAAGTATAAGACACACTTGATATAACAGTAAATATAATGCGAATCATGGGAGAACGGCGAAATAAATCGTTGCCCGAATCTACCATGGAACAAAGGCGCACTCAGTTAGTGAAAACAATGAGTTAAGGCTGCACGTGCTGACCTGAAAACGCGCATTCATATTATTAGGTGAACAAGCAAATTTTAAGGGAAAAGTGTATCTAATATGATCCAATGAATGCTGTAGAATATACATGCACATGTGTTATACGTATCCACGCGTGAATGCATAGACATAGAACAAAGTACACGTGAAACGAGTGGGGGTGTTAGCGGAAGGCGAGGGCGCTCGGGCCGGATGCCCTGCAGGTGTGTGCGTTCATTGGGCACATCGGAGTGTGGTACGCGTGACTTGTGTAACAGAAAAAATGTCATAAAAGAAACTGGTCTGCTGATAGAACAGCAGCCCTACCCATCAGGGCTGAACGCACGCGTCTCCGGTGAGCTCTCGTCTCTCGGGCACCGCACTGAGCGTTTGAGGCAGAAGGAAGGGCCGCGCCGGGGAGGGAGACGCCTGACGTTTCGAGCTCCGTCGCCTACTCTGCCTGCTGTCCGCTCCCCACGGGGCGGGAGAAGTCACAGTCGCCGAGCTCTCAGCATCGCGAAGGGACAGTCAACACGCGGCCTGCCTTCGTGCTGTTTGGAAAACGAGTCTGAGAAAAAACTTTCGCTTTTAGATCACAATTTATTTCTAAAACAATTTTCATTCTTGGAACTGTAGTCACGGGGCAATTTCACAAAGTCATCATCGTCTCACGTTGTGGGTTAAAACGGAAAAGCCGCGCATTTGAAATCCGAGACTCGGACGCCAGTTTCATCTCTGCAACTTCCATCCGCACAGGCTCCGCGCGTTTTCTGAGAAAATACATGTAAAAGTTCTTTATAAACGTGAAAGCCTGTCAAAACGAATGGTTTTTATCATCTGCAAGACCACAACTGTAATCGTGAAGAACAAGTTCTGGCAAAGGTACCATCCGGAGAAGCGGGTGAGGCTTCCCTGATGAAGTAAGTCTGGGGTGAAATCCGAAGGAAGAGACCTAAGCGAAAGGGGCGGGGAGGGAGCCCGGGGCCTGGAAACGGGCGCACGGCAGCCCCGTCGGCGCGGGACCAGTGGGGCGTGACATCCACGCAGGCTGCCGAAGGAGCCAACGGCGGACTTTCCAGGAGTTTTGCAGGCTGGTTGTTACATTCAGCCATTATTTAAAATTAATCCTATGAACTTAAATAAATCATATTAAAAACAAAGGTAATGAATGATCAATACTCACTTCCCAACTATTTTTTATAGTTTATTATTATCCATTTTCTTGAGACTTTTTTTACGTCTATTGTATCCGTGCGGTGGAAAATGCTCCGTGCTCAGCCGAGCGTTCGGTGGCGTGCCAGCAGGTGAGAATCAGCCGTAGTAGGAATATCTGCGCCGTGAAAACAGGCAGACGCTTCAAATCAGCATCAGGTGAGAGTCTAGATTTGAGATTAAGTTGATTATCTAGTTTAATAAAATTATATTAAAAAATCTTGTGCTGATCAAACTTAAACGTCTGCATGTCTAGACAGCTACGCTGTGAGTGCCACAAAAAGTTGCGGCAACATTCTTCTAATGATCAAAAACTCTTATCTGGTTTAGCAAAGAACTCAATAGTTGACAAATAAGTGGAGTTCCCCCCAAAAAAACTTCAATGTTTTTTAAGTTTTGTTTTACTCATTAATGAAATGAAAACACCAGCCAACATTCGTGTTGTAACGACACACACCTGCCCTGCTGTGAGGACCACCTTGCTGAATCGGATAGTAATCACGCGTTTTACTCATGGCCTGGTTTCGTCAAATTATTTTTAATTTGTCAAAATTATGGTTGATCGTAACCATAGGCTAGTGATGGATGCAAGAGATTGGCAGATACCAGTGAACGCATTCCGGGAGGATCGACTGGCAAAACGAAATTAACCATAAGGAATAGGACATATTGTATTATTTGAAAAGTGTGAATTTTAAAATGCATTCATACACACACCTACATGCCTTCCCCCCCCCCCCCCCCCCCCCCCCAGAGAACCAGTCATTGAACATTTTCAGAACGCCATCGGCCGGGAGACACACTTCTGTCAGGATGGAGTGAAAGAGCTAAACTCAGACATCGCGGCAGGAGACAGATCACGCCGACGGGACCCGGAGGCCACAGGGGGTGCCCTAAGAACTTCGGAAAGCCGTTGAGAGGTTTTGGGCACTAATACGTACTTATCTAGCATTCGCTTTAAAAGTGTTTGTGATGCAATCGGACACCGATTGAGAGACAGCAAGAAAGCATGAGGAAAGGCGAGTTTTCAGGGATTTCAGGATTCCACATGAGAGGTTATGGGAGCGAGAGCGAGGCGGTGGCAGAAGAAAATGATCCCAAACTATTTACCGGGTTATTAAAGTACAGGTTTATTATTTACGGCCTCACGGTGAAGGGTTTGCCAGGCAGATTTTATGCGGTGATTCAAGCATGAGGAATTCCACTTAGTGGCTGCATTGACCTGCAGAGCCGCCTCGTTCTTTCCGTAATTCAGACGGGGGAATGAGAGAGAGTCAGAGAGAGAGACAGACAGACAGACAGAGGCAGAGGCAGAGGCAGAGGAGAGAGAGGAGGACATCGGTGGCCGGGAGTGGCTACCGCGCTCTCGTCCCGAGCTAGTCGCAGAGTCCCACGGGCACGAAGGGGCGGAGGAGCACAGCGTCCTCTGCACCCACAAGGAAAACCGACGACGTCTCGCGCTCGGCCTCACGTTCCGAACGGCTCATCCCCAGACAGTTAGGAGACGCACCAGCGGGTGCTGACCAAACACCACACACGCAAGCATGAACCTTTCACTTCCACATTCCAGAACTCTCTAGAACAACAGGAGGACAGGCCTGAGAAGCTTATAGTAGCCGCAGAAAGCTCGGGCTTGGATTTGATTCCATTTCGACTCTGCAGTGCGACCCCTCGGATGCTTAACAAGCATCTCGTTTTCCTTGCATGGCACACGCGTCAGGCATAGAACTCTGGTTTCATGTCGCATCAACCTGGACCTAGAACTCAAGTCTGAATTTGGTAAAAAGAATCAACGTATCAAAATTAGCAGGCAGTGAAGATGGCGTAGACGACTCTATAAGGGTGATAAAAGCAGGGGTTTATACCTAACGTCTCTTTTCGCAAAGCCTAAAATTCCCTTTTACCCAGTTTTACCCCTCCCAGCCTCTCCTGCCTCTGGGGCCCAATGCTGCTCACCCCTCCCCCTGCGGAATCGCCCTCCGCACCCCACGCAGCCCAAGGAACCTGGTCCCAAGTGACCAGCAGCTCTGGTGCGTGTGGACTGGCGTCCTCCAGATGTGGGATTTAAGGGGCTAACGCTGGGACAGTCCGGGGCGCACTGAGACCGTCGGCCACCGACTGCTTGTCTGAGAAGCAGAAGCCAAGACGGGAATAAATATGCAAGAGTTTTATTAGGGGAAACACCTGTTGAGGGAAAAAAAAAAAACGGGCTGGGAGCTGGAAGTGGCTGGGAGAGCCTCCGACAGCGAAGCCAGCCGGCCGTCTGGGGAAGGGGCGCTCTGGGCTCGGAGGTGCTTTAAGCGGGGTGCAGCGGGGGGAGCGGGGAGAGAGAAGGGCGTGAGCCAGGGAAGGAAGACGGAGAGACGCAGACTTTATACGGAATGCCCTTGCTCCTCCCGGGGCGCTCCGCCTCCCGGCCCCCGACCTTCCCTCCGGGGAAGCCGGGTGACAGCCAGGAAGCCCAGGCGCCGCCACGCCCCGTGCTGCCGCGGGCCGGGCCTCTGGCCTCTGCCTGGGCTAAGAGGCCCCTCGGGGCAGGACGATACCCGATGTCCACCCCATCCTTCGCGTCAGGAGGAGAACGTCCACTGGGGCTGGGAAAGTCAGGGGGCTTTTCCGGAAAACCCCCTCCCCGAGGCTGCTTCGGTTGCCGTCCGGCCGCCAGAGCTGCCACGCACATCGGCTGTGGTTGGAAGTCCTAGAAAATCAAGTTGGTGTCCACGTGATGCACAATTTATTTATTCTGTAGTGAGGTGAACTTACGTCCAAGATTTCTTTCTTCCACCCAGCGGTGATTAAGCTTCTGTGTCCTTCTGGCCGGACCCGGGTGGCCCGCCACCCACCCGCACCCAGCCCGGGAAGGACGACGAAGGTGGTCGCCAGCGTGGTGCAGGCCTACCCCGAACCGACTCTGAGGAGAGAGATTTCCCTCCAGAACGTGACTGGGCTGCATCCGGCCCGCGGAAAAGGCTTAAGAGCGAAAACTGATCCACATGAACCTCTGCCTCAGACGGCCCGTCAGCGCCCGCCTCCGCGTCCAGCCTGCGGGCCGCCCCTGACGCGGAGAACTGGCCCCCCCCCACAGGCACCTGAGCCAGGTCCCCGAAACGAATCTGCACGAGCGTGTGTGTGTGTGTGTGTGTGTGTGTGTGTGTGTGTGTCCTACAGTCAAAGGAGATTACATATTTAGTTAAAAGTAATATTAAAAAAATACATTAAAAAATACATTTAAAAACCTGTCCCCAAATTTACAAAAATCTACATTCAGGGAATTGTAGGTGTGAAAGCCAGAAAGACTCTGAAAAGCCACCAGATCAAGCCTTGTCACTCTTCACAAGTGAAATAGAATCACTGTTTCACCTCTGAAATGCCACGTGGCGGGTGGTTGGCCCTCGAGGCCCACAGCCGGGGAAGGGACGCTGAGGGGCCGAAGTCGGGGTCGCCACCCCGCCGGGCTGCTGCAGGGAACGGCCCCGCCTGTCAGCAGCAGACTCCAAGGGGCCTCGGGGCCTCAGGGAGGCTCTTTCCCAGAAAGGCAGAGGACAGTTGGATGAGACGTTCTGGTCATTAGTCACAAACTCATGGCTGCCGGTTATCAACGGTGATGAGTCTTCCACACAAGATTCACATCGGTGTCTCGTGGTCATGAGACCAAATTCAACGGACATCCTTTTCCAAGTTTATTTTAGCAGCAGCAAACAAGATTCATGTTGCAAATTCCTCTGCCCAGAACATAAAAATTTTGCATCTCGTTAATGTTTCTTTTTTTCTTATCTGACAAACTCCTAGAGACTGTCTTAGTCTGTTCAGGCTGCTATAACAAAACACCATAGACTGCGCGGCACACAAACCAAAGGGACTTAGTTTTCACAGCTGGAGGCTGGGGAGCCCAAGCCCCACAGTCTGGTGGAGCCCCCACTTCCTGGCTCAAAGACGGCCAACTTCCGGCTGTGTCCTCTCGCAGTTCCTGACCTGTTTCGATCTAGGTGCAAGTTAATTATCTTATTTTCCTCTTTATCCTCTAGAATCAATCACTGAACCACCCAATATATTTCGTGTATCTACCGTGTATAAAATATTATGTTGGATGATCTAGAAACACGTAAAGTAGGTGTCACGAGTGAATGTAAGAGACTGTCGTAGACCAGGGGGCTTATGCACAGCAGGAATTTCCTGATCACAGCTTCGGAGGCCGGAAGTCCAAGATTGAGCCACCAGCAGATGTGACGTCTCGTGAGAGCCTGCTCCCCGATTCGTAGATAGCGTCTTCTCACTGTGTCCTGGATGGGCGGAGAGCTTTCTCCGAGGTCACTAGTCCCATCTGTGAGGGCTTAACCCTCACGACCTAATTACCTCCCAAAGACTCCACCTCCAACACCGTCACTTGGGGGTTAGGTCATCAAAATGTGAATTTGAGCAGAAAACACACACTGTTCATAACGTAACAGTAGGTGCGATACGATTCCAGTGACGAAGAAAATTATAATCAACTTAGTGAGATAAAACAAGGACACAAAAAGCTAAGAAACAACAGAGTTGTTCTATAAAATTATAATATTGTGGTAGATTAAATAAGGTCAATTAAGTAGTAAGAATTTTAGGCAACGGGCAGAGGTGATTGGTGTTACATGTAAGTTGATCCGTATTGGATGGTTCCATCAGCATTTACCTGTAACGCATCTGCCAATTGTGATTTTCACGTTCCATATTCTTGTGGCCATTCTAAGATGTATATATCCAAGAACATAAGCATGTATATTTAATGTTCTAATACTGTAAATGGCATTTCACGGATTAATTCAAGAAGTCTGAAACTGTTTTCAATCAAGAGAAAATATATTTCTACATTGAAAAGCTTTTCTAAATTCCCAGAGTATAGATCCATGCTAATTTAAGATTAGTATTAAAATTACAGACACAATCAGCAGAAGGCTAATTTCTATGTTAAGATGTGTTAATCATTTTTCAAACTATATTTTAAAAATCAAGTTTCTTTGATATGTATGGAAATCACATACCACATCATACCCACGATGACTATTTTTATATTGAATTTGGTAAGCATGATCAGCAAACTTGAAATTTCTAATGAAGAAAAGTCTAATGTAAAAAACATATTATCCCAACTCAATAACAACAAAAAACAAATGATCCAATCAAAAAATGAGCAGACAACCTGAACAGACACTTCTTCATAGAGGACATACAAATGGCCAACAAATATATGAAAAGATGCTCAACATCGATAGCTATTAGGGAAATGCAAACCAAAACCACAGTGAGATACCCTCTCACACCTGTTAGAACAGCTATAATCAATAGGACAAGTAATAACAAATGCTGGGGAAGATGTGGAGAAAAAGGAACCCCCACACACTGCTGGTACAGATGCTATGGAAAAGAATATGGAGGTTCCTCAAAAAACTAAGAACTGATCTACCGTATGATCCAGCAATCCCTCTACTGGGTGTTTACCTCGAAGACTTGAAAACTCAGATCTGAAAAGATATTTGTACATAGCAGCATTATTCAAGGTGGCCAGGACATGGAAGCAACAAAAGTGTCCTACGATAGACGATTGGATAAAGAAGCTGTGGTACATATATACAATGAGTATTACTCAGCCATAAGAAGAGATGAAATACGCCATTTGCGACAACGTGGGTGGACCTCGAGATAATCGCTCTAAGCGAAATTCCCAGAGTATATAGATCCATGCTGATTTAAGATTAGTCTTAAAATGACAGACACAATCAGTAGAAGGCTAATTTCTATGTCAAACCAGACGGAAAAAGTTGAAAATCACATGATATCACTTACGTGTGGGATATAAACCTAAAAGCAACAAACGAACAAGACAAACAGCCAGAGATTCACGGACATGGACAACGGACGAGTGGTTACCAGAGGATGGGGGTGGGGAGGAGGCGGGAGGTAGACGGGGTCAGGGGGTCAAACGTGTGGTGACAGAAAGAAATCCACCTACGGGAGGTGAACACGCAGTGTAAATATACATGTGCCCTACTGTCAAAACGCACAGCTGAAACTTAATGGATTCCGTTAACCAGTGTCACTATAAAAAATTAGGACGAGAAAGAAAGAAGGAAGCAAGGAAAGAAGGAAGGGAGGGAGGGAAGGAAAGAGGAAGGAAGGAAGGAAGGAAGGAAGGAAGGAAGGAAGGAAGGAAGGAAGGAAAATCCAAACACGAGAATAATCTTTAAACTCGATGAATCCATGAAATTGTGAAAATACCTCACAATTTGTATTATCAACTTTCCTCATGAAATAAGACTTTTTGAGTTTTTAGAAATCACTAAATCTTATTAACAATACTGAAGTAGAAAAAGGGAAATTGATGCTTATAACTACTATCTATTTAGTCGCTACTAAGCATAAGGCATTATTCTAGGTACTGGATATATGGTGGGAACAATATCCTTTTTTTTTTTCAGGGAGTGTAGCTTTTAGCGAGGAGAGAGAGATAAGTAAATCATACGTAAGCTGCCAAGTGTGCTGCAGGTGATGAGAAAAGCAAATGCAGACAGGGTGTGGAGCCCCGTGGTGAAGCTGGGTTTTGCTTGCTTGTTTGTTTTTAGTGCACTGTATTGGCATCTTTCAAAAAGCAAAATTTGAACAAAGACGATAATTTGAAGGAACAGCCAGAGAGGGACCCGGGGAAAGCGTTTCCTGGGCCATTGCGGGAAACCGGCCTCGCGGGGTATCGGGGAGCGGAGCGTGGCTGAGCGGCCGCTCCGGGCATCGCCGCGTTTGAGCTGGTGAGGAGGGGACGCTGGGGCCACGGTTATGGGAATCAGGGGACCACGGAGGACTCACCTCCCCGGGGACGAGTGGGCGCCGGAGTCCAGTCCAGACGTTATTTTAATAGTCGAGACAGGAGACGATGATAAAAAAAATCCAGGGCGGGTTTAACCCTCCTGTCAGAGCGGACGCGATGCAACAGAAAACAGTGCGCTCGCAGCGTGCGGTGGAGAACGCGCCCCGCCCCGCGCCCCGTCCGCGCCCCGCTCCGCGCCCCGCCCCGCGCCCCGCCCCGCGCCCCGCCCCGCGCCCCGCCCCGCGCCCCGTCCCTCGAGCCCCACCCTCCCCCGCCCCGCGCCCCGCCCCGCACTCTCCTCTCCGCAGGCCCCAGTCCGCATCCACCTCTCCGCAGCCACCGCTCCTCTCCCCGCCCCGCACCCGCCGCCCCACCCCCCGCACCGCGGCCCCTCACCGCGCCCGCACCGCGGCCCGCTTCCGCAAAGCCCGCGCACCGGCAGCCCCTCTCTCACTCCCTTCCGCGCCCCGCACCGCGAGCCCCTTACCGCTCCCCGCACCGCGCCCGCACCGCGCCCCGCACCGCGCCCACCCGTTCCACGCCCTTTCCGCGCCCTGTCCGCGCCCCCTCACCTCTCCCCCCTCGCTCCACGCCCTGTCAGCGCCCCGCACCGCGCCCCGCTCCACGCCCCGCTCCACGCCCTGTCCGCGCCCCGCACCGCGCCCCGCTCCACGCCCCGTCCGCGCCCCGCACCGCGCCCCGTCCGCGCCCCGCACCGCGCCCCGCACCGCGCCCCGCCCCGCACCCCGCTCCACGCCCTGTCCGCGCCCCGCACCGCGCCCCGCTCCACGCCCCGTCCGCGCCCCGCACCGCGCCCCGCTCCGCGCCCTGTCCGCGCCCCGCACCGCGCCCCGCCCCGCACCCCGCTCCACGCCCTGTCCGCGCCCCGCACCGCGCCCCGCACCGCACCCCGCACCGTGCCCCGCCCCGCACCCCGCTCCGCGCCCTGTCCGCGCCCCGCACCGCGCCCCGTCCGCGCTCCGGCTTCCCGGCAGGCGGGACGTCTCGGTTCAGCCTTCTCCACACATCGGTGCTCTTTCCCTTTAAGACTTTCTCTCCTATCATAACTTTTAATGGGACGTGAGTTGTGAATTTATTTCACAGTTGATCCAAAGGCATTTATAACCGTGCTTAGTTGGGGACGGAGACTAACTTCATTTATCTTAAAATAGAGTGGAATCAATAAGAAGAATTCACCTCCTGCTGACTCCCAAACAGAGCAGAGCCATATTTTTATTAAAATAACCTATATGACATCAGTTCTAACAAGTTTCTGAAAATCATATGGTCAGAAAATGATAGGAAAGAGCAGCTCAGCCGATTATTGATCAGCGGGCCGCCCTCCACGTCGCTGTCTCAGACGCCTTCGGTCCCTGGGTTTCCAGGGCTTGTGTTCTTTTAACTGATAGGCTAACTTGAGTCTTTTTGTATGTCAGTAGAGTGAAAATCTTAAAATAAACCCAAGTCCAGTACGAAATCCTGCTCACGCTGCTGTTTTCGGTAGTCAATTCTTCTGTTCTTCGTAGCGCCCCCTGAACCAGCGTCTTTGCAGGAGGATTCGGCTTCAAGGAAATGTTTGGGAAGGGGGCGTGGAAGGAAGAGAGTCCAAAATACATGTACGATATGTAATAATTACAGAAAAAAAATATGTATATATACATTTAGAAACCTGTACATGCAAAATTTTATTTTGGAAAGAAGAGCCTATCAAAGCATATCATTTTAATTATACTTCTATTACCCTGAGACTATGAAAGTGTATATTAAATTAATGGAATGGATTGCTTTGGTTCCGCAGCGGTTATTAGCGGGGAGAGCTCCCAGTTTTCTTATTATGTACATCACTAACTTTAATTGCATCAGGCTGAGCTGGGAGAGCTATTTTTAGGAAATATTTCATCCACGAAACAATTTCTGTTGGCTGGCTGCCCACCCCAGCGCCAGGACCGAGGCTTCTCTCGCAAATGGTAACTTACTACTTCTGCCGCTCGCGCTTGAGCACAAGCCACCTTGTTAAAGCTCCCCAGAGTGACTCTGGCCCCGAAGACCGTCCGCCGCGGTTCCTGGCAGAAAACGGGTGAGGCGGGCCGGGAGGGCTTCCCCGGCGACGCTCGGTGACGGAGTGCGTGGACACAGTGTGTCTGAGTGGGCGTGCACATTGTGACCACCTGGGCTCCCTGCAGGTAAGGGGGAAGTTCGCCGCCCGCGGCCCGTGCCTGGCGGCCCCCGTCGTCCGCGTCCGGCTTCAGGGCACAGCCGCGCAGCGCTCGGAGCTCGGGACAGCCACCGATGCCGGGACGCCCAGCGCCAGGCTCTCGATCGGAGCCCGGGAACTGCAGGTCGGAAGAGAACTTAAAAACGACGTTCTCCACGCCCGCCACGGGGTACGTAAGTCCCTGAGGACAAGTGACACGGCCTCTGAGAAGAAAAGTCTGGCAGTTTCTGGAATGTCAGGCAGGTACAGCTTCAACCCAACGAGCCACCTGCTATAGAAATCTCTCCATACGCGCTCATGATACGGGCAAAGGCGCGTGTGGCACTGCTTGGAATTAAGAACAATTAGGAGTAACGTGACTATTTCTTGAAGATATTTAAATAAACTAAGGTATATTTATTTATACCATGAAACATTATGGAGTTTTTTTTTATGATATAGACCATATATATCATTAAAAGTTTTCAATAGGCATTAATTGAAAAACATTCATAGTACGCCAGACAGTATATATTTATGTGGTTATAAAATAATCCGTGTAGTATAATCTTTACATTACATAATGTATAGATGTACATAGATTTTACATATGTGAAATTTATATCTCTACCTCTATACGTATTTTACATGTATGAAATAGCCTTGGGGTATACTCATCTACACCTTCACTGTGCATACATAACGTCAAGGAAAGTGAAGTAATAAACTTTTAATAAGGACGGAAATGAGTTTAAAGGGGGCCATGGGTGTGGGAATTATACTCTTTATTCTATATTCATTTACAGGTTTCATTTTCTCCATTGTAACTGTGTGTTTATCTATTGCTTGTGTAACTAAAGATTACATACAAATTAAAAAGAAACTAGAGCCACTAGAAGAAGTTAGTCATGCGCCCAAGTCACCCCACTAATTGGTGGGAGAGCCAGTATGAGAATCATAGGTTAGCTTTCTAGAATAAAATCGTTAGTGCCCTGGAACTCAGGCCTGAGAGGGCCGGCAGGGGCCGCGACAGTGGGAAACCCCTATGTAGTCCCTACTGTGTTCCAGGCATTGCTTTACATGCTTCCTGCGTGGTAACGAATTTCATCCTCAAAGCAGACCCACCGGGCAGCTGTCACTGCCCCTCTGGAAGTATGTTTACAACGTGGGCGCCGTGACCCCCTACGCACGCCCACAACCGCTCCCTCGCTCTGACGCCGACGTTAGCTTCGGTCGGTGGGACGGTAGCAGACATCCCTTACCCAGGAGCTCAGAAAGTGCCTGTGGATTAGGGGCTGCCGGGCCTCTCTGCTGGGGCCCTCCACAACCACGTGCACGAGCCTGGACCAGCGTCCCGAAGGAAGACGGGGAATGTGGAGACCTCCCGTCCCCCTCCCTCGCTTGGCATCCCGCGTGAAGGAGGCGCTCCCACGCCCCGGCCTCAGCTGAGCTGGCCACGACCGCCGAGGGACAGCGCCTCCGTCCTACAGATGAGGAGCGGAGGTCGGCTCCCCGGCGAGCGGCAGTGCTCGGGGTCAGACCCGAGCGGCAGGCTCCAGAGCCGAGACCCGACGCCGCTAACCGCCCTTCTGCGTGGCGCTCGCGGTAAGGCGGGCACGCTCGTCTTCGCCCGTCCTCCCTTACGCCATGCCCGCCCCCCGGCCCATGCCAGCCGGCCGCCTGGAGCAGCTTCGAACGGAAGGGCATTTCGTAGAAATGCCCCCGCCACACGTTAGGCCTTTCGATTCTTACGAAAACCTTCGCGGTAAGAAATATTATCCTTATTAGTCCAGATGAAGAGACTGAGGTTGGAGAAGATGAACCCTAAAGTTCACGTGGCAGGACCCAGATGCGAGCCCACCTCGCCGGTGGCTGTTTTCACGCTGCTTTCTGGGCCTTAGGGGACTACGCAGATCGGGCTTCACGGACACATTCTCCTGAATTCTTGGCTCTAATTGTCAGTGGAAAAGAAAGGTAGGAAGTCACCAAACCCACACCTGTACCCTCATCTCACCCAGAAGATCCTGGAAAGACTCGCGTCTCCCCCGACATCTGCGGCTTCGGCTTCCTCCCTGCACCCCGGGACTGAGAGGCCCACCTTCCTCGCCCATTTCTTATACGGAATGGGTTTAATTCTCTGCCCGCTGGCCATTCTTCTGTGACCGTAAGTGACAGGCACAGAGCAACCGTCCCTCTGGGAGCCTCCCGTCTGATCGCCCGGCAGCCCCTGCGGACCCTCCTCCACACACGGCGCTTAGCGTCATCCAGCTTGAGGGCACATTGATTTTTTAGGAAACCAAATGGCTGTGTTGAAGCACATACTTTTTATGAGATTAGCGAAAACTCCTAACATTCATCTGATGATCCGATCCCTTGTCCTGTAGGTCTATCAATGGTTTTCTTGGCTTAAAGTCCAAGGCCTAGTATCGAGTATGGTTTAACTGTATCTTATTTGGTTTATCCATGGTGTGGCCAGCTGACAACTTTCTCGATCCTGATCCTTTCATATTTTCTTGGATAATGACTCGAAGAAAACTGGATTAACCAACCGTATAGGGTTTTGTTTCCTAAAGACACCAAGTGAATGCATTCCCATCTTCCTCAGTCACCTTACGAGAGAAGAGCCGGTGGGCGCACGGCGCCCGCGAGACTCGTCTCCCATCTCCGCAGCCAGGAGCACAACGGACTTGTCCCTTCGCGCCCACTGGCAAGGTTTGCTTCCTTTTCATTGGCTGCGTTTTGCACCGACAAGTTACCTTTTTTTTCCGGAGATAGCGACCATCAATTGGTTGGTCATGAATTTGTTTTTATAAAAATTCCGTCAATGGATCGATGATATGCTATGTAAAGAAAATGTGATTGGGCGAATCTGACAAAAGTAATGGTAAACGATACCAAAGCTTTACCCTGAATCAGCTCCCTAATAACTGATATTTGCCACACACATTGCGCAAAATGCATTCTTTAACACAATCAGCACAACGGCACTGGATCATTTATAGGTATGTGGCATTATCTCCCTCACTGTGAGAATGAGAAAAATAAGGATTATGTATGTTTGTACCTGGAAACTAGCTTTGTGTTTGAAGTCACATAGGCTAGTTAATTGGTATGTAAAAATTACAACAAAGAGACTTCTAGTTCAAGATGCTGAGCTTAATACTATTTTAGCTCATTCCCCCCAACGAGAAAAATTGATGGAAGTTTAAACCAAAGGAAAAAAAGTAATGAAATCTAAAGAAAACACAATAAACACTTTAATTAAAATGGGATTTTCAAAATTATATATTCTCCTAAGCATATATATTTAAATATAAGGGGAGATAAATGTAAAAACTAAAGAAAGGAAAAAGATACCCCAAAGCGAGCCAGTGCGCCCTCCCTAGTCTAAGACAAAAACTCCCCGGCGAGAGACACCTCCGGGGAACGAGGCAGGGAGAGGCGGCAGTTCCGAGGTCGTCGGTGCTGCACAGAGCGTAATGCGGCACTCGGGGGGTAAAGGGCGGTGCCGGCAAACCCGCCGTCATCGCCGCGGGTCGAAACAAACGTCTCCGGCCACGGAACGATGGGCCGCCGCCGTCTGCAACAGCGCGGACGGCACTCGATAACACGGTGCGGACCACACGGAGTCGGGCGCAGATCTGTGCGAGTCGCGCGATGCCTTTTGCAGGGAGTTCGGAACCACGCGCGGCTAATCGACATGGACGGCCTCGAGGGCCACGGTCACCGGGGCGGGGCGGGGTGCGGGGCGTGGCCAGGCGGCGGCCCGGGCGCGCGGTTGGGGTCTCCACCGCGGTCGGGCCTCCACCGCGGTCGTGTTCGCGTTATGAAAACCCGCTGATCCGCCATCTCACGCTCCATCGCAGCTCCGTGCATTTGTTACAGTTCCATAAATAAGGCGATGATTTCATCTTTCTCCAGGAAACTCTCCAAAGTCTCCCCCAAACATGCAGGAGCAACTCCCTCTTACGTCTTTGGATTTTCTGTTTCCGCTTTCCAGAAGCTTCTCTCCCAAAGGTTTTGATCGTTTGCTTTCTCAGTCAGGTTGCCGATGTCGTGTTATCACAGGGGACCTGCCCGACGATCTCCCCTGAACTGGGAGCCCCCTTCGAATGTTTTATTCCTCCGCTCCGCCCTTTCCGTCCTCCCGGACACGATCTCCGCGCGGAGTCACGCCGTGCTCACCCGTCCGCGTCTCGTCCCCCGGGAAGGAGGCACCGCGGGGCGGCGGCGTTGCGCCTTGGCCATCGTTACAGCCTCACGACGTGGAAGACGAGAGGCAGGAGCGTCGAGCGACGGAGCGAATGTTTCCCGCCTTCCGCCCCTGGATACCGAGTCGACATCTGATGTAATGCGATGAGGTCATCTAGACGTAAAGGCGGCTTCCAGAGCTAAACTAAAATACAGCGAAAGGCGGCCGACTCTTCAGGAGAGGCCGACGCCGGAGTCGGTGGGAGAGAGTTGTCGCTTATCCTTACGGCAACTTCTGTACCTTTTACTACTGAACCAGAAGCTTTGGTTATCTTTTTAGCACAAAGCGAAATGTATGGCATGCCCGGGCCCTGGCTCCCTCCTCGCCCGCCCGCCGTCCTTGGCTGAAAAAGTCTTCTCGCCGGGTGCCACTGACATCGATGTGTTTACAATACTGAGCCGTCGTTGAGGCCACACTAACCTTTTGTGCCCTGATGTGACTGTTCTGAACACGAGGCCAAGTGTCCTCACCGGCTGGCAGGGCACCGACGGCGGGGCCCGCGGCGACCGGCCAGGGATGATGAATAACGTGTGCTTTCAAGGCCCGTTGGGAGGAAGTGAGGAGGGAAGCAGGGCCCCGGGGCCTGTGGCACACGCTCCGCTGTTTCCCCTCAGCGGGCACACCTGGCCGAGGAGCAGACGCCAGCCACGCGCCGGGGAGCAGACGCCAGCCGCCTGCGCGGAGGGCGGGCTCAGGGGCATCGGGCACCGTAGTAAATGCTCCTCTCCCTCCTCCCCTCCCCTCCTCCCCCTCCCCCTTCCCCTCCCCCTCTTCCTCCTCCTCCTCCTCCTCCTCCTCCCTCTTAGCAAAACGGAGGTTTCAGTCCAGAATTCGTAGGTGCGCTGGCTCCTCATAAACAGATGTTTTACTTACGTGCAGCTCGTAGGATCAGGTGAGTGGAACATGGTCCAACAGTCTGTACATTTTTGTCAGACCTCAAAGCATAAGTGTCACAAACAAGGGTGTAAAGGGCGCCCTAATTTTCTCTGCCTCCCTCGCGTCTCTGAAGTGTCTTCCAAAGGCCGTGACAAGGCTCCGGAAATCATTACGTCCCAGGGAGGAAAACTCAATCAGTGCAAATGCTGCAGACTTGTGTTTCCTTAAAGGCGCACGTGCTGGGATTTCTTTTTTCGCTTCCTGCACAACCCCAGTCTTCTCTAAGCAAGGGCAACCTAATTGCTCTGCCAAGAAAATCGAACCGATTACAGCCACGCGACGCACCTTCTGAGAATGAAAACTGCAGCGCCGTTGCGTGCGGGGCGCAGGCTTCGCGGCCCGGGAAGGAGGGGGGAGTCTTCCTTGGGAGGCTCCTTGGGAAGCTCGCCCCGGCCCCGCAGGCGTCCCCCGCCCAGCCCCGCGGGCGTCCCCTGGGGCCTCCGCTCCGGCTGCCCAGTCTCTCCCCTCAGCTCTCAGCACGTCCGGGCCTGCCTGGGCACCTGCTTCAGACTCGGATGCTGCCCCGCGGACGCTCCTCCCGACGGCCCCGTCCGAGAGCTCGCGCCCGGCCCCGGCCTGCCGTCTCGTTGTGCATTTTCCCTTTGCTCTCAGCGCCGCCCGTGATGGCGTTGTTAGCGCGTTTTGGCACGTGCGTCTGTTCGTCTCGCTGGGCTCTGGGCTCCATGCAAGGGGGGGCTGTGTCTCAGTGTTTTCATTCACAGGGGCTCCCCGGGCCTCCATCCGCATCCGGCACAAGAATGAGAGGCAACCGAAGCCTGCTGGGGGGGTGAATGAGCAGGGGGATGTCCAAGGAAGACGGCCGGCGCGGGGGCGTGTCGGGGGGAGCACCGTGCGCCCGACAGGCAACCGCCGAGGCTGCGATGATGCCCTGTGCTGTTGAACTGCACCCGGTTTCCAACGGGCTTCCACATCGATTATCTCGTTAGATTCTATCAACATCTCTGAGCGAGAGAAGAAGAGAGAGGTTTATCATTGCTATGTGACTGTCCTCGATTATCCACGGGGGAGTGATGGAGCCTGGGACCCACGAGCCACGGCCTCGTGACCCAAAGCTGTCTTCGTGAAGGGGATTTTGTTCCAAAATTCTTGGTAAGCACTGGCGGTTTGCTTCTTTACAGTAATATCAATATTTGCGCTGAACGAAACCGCCCGACAAACCTATGACGTAAATCTACGGCTTTGGAGGTGGTTTCCTCGTCTCCGGTTCCCGTCCCCGCTGCTGCACGCCACGCCGTCTCGCCGAAACGTGCTGCGTGAAACGGGCTCGCACCTGCCCTGTGCCAGGGAAACATCTGGTCGTATTTGAACATAACGAATTCACTTGCACTCGCGTCAATTAATGGAGGGATGATTTTTTTAATGGATGCGTTATCGCTTCCTAGCGCTCTAGACGTGAACATGTTCATTACGGACCCGACTGGTGACGCTCGCACGAATCCGAATGAGTAAGATGAGCCCGTACCGTCAGGGCCTTCCGTGAGATCTTAACTAAGGAAAGGAAGGAGCTCGGCTCCCTCAGCGTGACCCGCACGTCCCCCTGTTGGAGGCGTCCTGGGCTGCTGGGACCTAAGCATGTGGCGGCAGGGCAGGAGGCGTTCGGGAGTCAGATCTGCCACCGCGGGGTTTGGGTTCCTGAAAAGCCACTACACGACCGGAAAGGGGGATTGCTTTGGGGAGATGTTAATCATCTGAAACACACACACACACACGTCATGCTCAGGGACCGTGGTCTTTCGTCTGACCACAGAAGGACCATGATGAGCGTGGCCCCCCTCCCCGGTGACACGGCATGGCTTCGTGAATCCCCTTCCCTTTCCAGAGCTCTGAGACTGACAGGGACTCACTTCACTCTGTCCAGCACCAGCTGTGTGGGTTTTGCATAATTAATTATTTATACCAAGGCAGACACAGTAATTAACATCCAGATGAATATGATATTCAGATCAGAAATACTTTGCATTGCAGCCATCCCTCAAGCAAGTAACTGTCAAAACCGCGCTGTTTGACAGAGCGGGGCCTGCCAAGAGCCGCCCCGACATCTGTTCTGTGACAAAAGGAACAGATTCCCGGAGCACTGAGTACATGCATTCGCTGGGTTCCGTCGGCAGGAATAGTTGATTACCTTTTCACAAATTCCGGTCATTTCTGTCTGGTTCCAAGGACATCACTCAGCATCGCGCAGAAGGACAGAATTTCAAATGAAAAGTCTCTGTTTTTCCGAGAGCCAGGCCTGCAAAGTCACTCAGACGGGGGACCCTGCCGGTTCCTCTTCAGATCTGTGAATGGAAGGGTCACGAATTTGCTTTCACTCTGCCAATGCTAGGAAACCAGCAGAGCCCGGGAGTTATTCTTAACAACCGAGTCGTTACTGGACACCATGTTACACCGCCCCTTGTAGGGAAAACAGAAGTGTATCACGTGTACCGAAAGTTCCGGACTTGTCTAGAAAGAGGAGAGCGTCACCCACCAGCGTCGAGACTACGCTGTGCACTCAGTGCGGAGCCTCAAAGAACAGTTGACAGTGCTTCCTGGATCCAGTTGGAACAAGATTCCCACCTTTCTGTTCAAAGTAGAGCGCCCGTTGCCGAAAATACAGTGATTGCCCAGGGCTGGTGATCGTGACCAACATGACTATATGAACTAGATTATTTATAAACCAATTAACTATTTTGAAGTCAGCCATGAAATATAGATCAAGAATTAAAGGACCTGGATAATAGTTCTGGTTTCACCTCTTAGAACTGTTTTGGTTATGGGCCAATCTCTTGACCATGACAAACATCCGTTTCCTCATTTGTGAAATTGGAAGATTTTACAAGAAAAAAAAATGTGAGTTTATCTTATTTATTTTATTTATGCAATCTTTTTGGAAACTCCTGAGATCGAGGTCATAATATCGAACGATGGTGATGATTACAGCTTGCCACGAAGGCGTATTTTATTTAAAGGAACGCTGACGTATATTTTACTTTCTGGAATCAACTGACTCATTTTTAGGGTTGCCAGATTTAGCCAATAAATATACCGAATGCCTAGTTTAATTTGAATTTAAGATGAATGACGAATGAATAATCTTTAGCGTGGATGTAGTCGCACCTCACTCAGAGGGTTAGCGCGAGCGTCAGCACACAGAGGTGCTGGGCGGACACCTTTCTCCGCCCCTTTTGTGCGCAACCCCATTTCCTGCGCCTTCACTCAGACCGCGGCCTGGCACTACGACTCATCATCTGTCCATGGTGCCGCCTACAAACCCAGAGAATTCTTTGTCCATCTTCGGTCTGTGTCAAGATCATTAAAACCCAGACACCCAAACCAAAGAATAAATCGTTTCAGTGTGTAAACTTAAGTCCTATGACCTCTCCATGCCTCTGATGCTGTGTTTTATTTTCACCTGAGTGCTTTCCTTTCGGGATGGAACCTCCAATGCTTCGGTCCCAGGTGCGAATCTGTCCTCCCAGTCTTCTGGGCCGCTGCCTCTTCTGAACCAGAACCCTGCAGCAGCAGCTGAATCCGAGAGCGAACAAGTCCGGCCCTCTGCTGACGCGGCAGCTTTTGCCCTGGCCAAGCGCTCACCTTCATCACGTAACCGTTTCACCTCCGTAAATCCACTTTACTGTCGAAATTGTAAACTTGGTGCCTCTCTTTTTTAATAACCTTTTTTTTTTTTCTGGACTGGAGGAATCTCATTTAGCCATTTGTCATCAGTCAAGTTTAAAACAATGGATTTTGACCATTAAAATGACAGATATCACTAGCTTTTTAGGTGTTTCCCTTCACGGGCATGACGTTCTCATAAGCCGTTTTTAGAAACCCGCGGCAAGGCACACGGCCGTTCACGACGCCGGCGCAGTGTGCAGAAACTACGCAGGTACCGGAGCGGGCACAGGAGTTGTGGCCTCTGACTCGCTCATCCTGCCTGTTCCCAGAGCATCGCCCGCCATGTTAATTTGGGGACATGACCTACGTAGCACACTTCTGAGACTGAAACCCGTGATTTAAGGAACATGTGACTAACGTGCGCACGTGCGCGCGCGCGCACACACACGTGCGGTGACCGGAGGTGGGGTCGCAGCATCGGGGACCAGCCTGCAGGGCGTCTCCAAGCTTGGGCACACCTCCAGCATGCCCTGGGGACACCGCCTCTGTTAGCTGAGGCTCAGCTTTGTTTAACACAGAATCCTGGACCAAACGTTCAGCCCCGTCCTTTACTTAAAGAACACTTTTGACCTTTGTAGGGAATTTAGTTTTTGCCATTGTCATCCCGAGCAACTGAAGAAAGAGGAGATAACTCCTAGGAATTATAATTTGTTAGTTTGTTCGGGCAAAATTATCATATGGCTAAACGCAAATTCTGAAGCTGATAAAATTTCCGTTGATATTTCATCCCAATTGCTGACCAAGACGTGGGTAGCTCACAAACCTCCCAGTTGTTAAATACTTGTGTATTTTGTCCCATTCTCAAAATTAGGATCTCGAGAGCCGCCTTTCCTGTCTCCTGGTTCTGCACACCCACAATACAGGGAATGCTTGGCAAACGGTAGCCCCTTGGGCTATGCAAAATCAGTGAATGGCAAAAGGTCCTGCCCGCATAATGCCATTTGATGGCCCGATCTTCCGATCAGGGCTGGCCAATGCAGGTGCTTGAGGGACGCAGAGAGAGCTTTATTCTAACACAGCGTGAGCCACAGACGTCCCACCTTAAGCAGAGATCACGTAACAAAACAAAACGCCACACGGCCACGTCCCCCAGGCATCGGGTGCGCTTCTGGCATCACAATGAGTCACCTCTGCGTCCCCAAGCGGTGAGGAGCCTCCGCCTCGGCCCAGCCTCCTCACTTCCTAAACCGTTCGCACTTTTAAACATTTTGTCTCAGGCAGGAGAAGTATATTGGCCAGGAGATGGGACTGAAATATCCAAACGTCGACAAGAAGTGAAGAAAAAGACATCCATCTCCCTTAACAGGTTACTCGAAGAATCGGATGCATCCCGAGATGGGCTCCAACATGAAACACATAAACGCCTAAGCATATGTTACTGTTCTTTTCTGACGAAGCCAGGAAATGTTTGTGCTGATTTTTCTCCATTCTAGGCATTTTCCTCACCCCAATTTTTCAACCGTAAATTACAAAAAAAAACTCAAATAAAAAAAATGTAGTCATCAGAAACTATATAAAAAGTTGTATTATTAGGTAATATATAACCGCAGTCCATTAGTCTCTTCTGAGAATATTTATGTCAAAATACATCAACATATCCATCACTATTATCCTTAAATTCTAGTAGAGTTTGATCAATTCTAGGATTTAATCAACTGTTCTACTCTTCAGTTTGAATTATTTCTGGGTTAAATCTAGCCAGCAGGTGTTTCACAGCTTTTAGTGAAGAGATCACAGATTGCACTATTTCTGGACAAAGATATGTACTTTCATTATAGCTTATAATAAAAATCCTCACGATGAAATACTGTCCTGCGTTGTTATAATTGATAGAGAACACAGCAGGCTGAAGGGGAGAAATTTGTACTTCTCTCACAATTCTGGAAGATATATTGAGGCAAAAATAACAAAGAGAAAAGCATGCGTCCCAACTAACAGGGTGACATTATTTTTATTTTTCGAAAGCTTCAACATTTGCAGAAATGGATTTGTCATAAATTCTGTGCCAAAAATGATATCAAAATCCTGGCACGCGGCCAGCCCAAGGTCACCTGGTGATCACGTCAGCTCGCAAGGATACGACAAGGAGACTGCGTCTCCTGACTACCCAGCCCCAGGACAAGAGGGCATCTGATGATGGCCACGTGGCGGCCAGACGCTGCGGGGGCCGCTCACTCCGGCTCTCCCCGCGGGGAGCGGCCCGCAGCCCCGACCCACCTGTGGCTAATTATCGCTTCAGCAGTTGTACGCGGGCATGAGGCATTTGTTTACTAATCTGTGCTTTACAAAATGCTAACCAAATGGAGTATTTTTATTTCCTGGTGTCTCTCTGATGCAAAAAGAAAAAAAAAAAAAAAAGCAGGAAGGGAGGGCCGAGAGAGAACTGGACTCCCATTTTAATCCCGAAGAGACTCACAACCTGCCCCTGTCCTTTGCTGCATCTGTGTGGGTTCGAGGAAAGTAACATTTTTGTATGGCTTTCTCAAGAACCGTCTACTACAAAATCAATTCTTTACTTCTATCGCACCCTAAACGTCCCCAGGTTTTGCGTGTGTTGACACAGCCAGTGTCCCACTGCATGGGAATTAGGGGCAAAAGACAAGAGCTTCAGAAGTAGCAGGTGCAATGCCAGCTCCTCCCCTATCAGCATGATGAACGTGGCTGAGTTATTTCCTTTCCCTGAGCCCTGGCTTCCCTCTCTCTAGGATGGGTACCAGAATGACATCCTTGTAAGTTACCGAGATGAAATGTAATACTTGAAAAGATCCTGAAGAAAATGCAATACATGTTAGCAGACCAGACTAGGCTGCCTACTCTAACCTTAAAGCATTATAAATTTACTTTTGTGTTCCTCTGGTCTCTTACATGACGCACCAAGTCTTCGTTTTACATCTGCACATCCCGTAAGCTCCTCACTGGTCCTGCCTAGGGCATCCTGGTCGTCCGCCTGCTGCTGGCTGAAGCCCTTTGGCCATGCTCAGTGCACCGTGAGGACCTGCTCACTTTTAAGTGAAATAAATGTTTACTTGCAGATGACGCCGAGGTATCTGATGCAGGATTCTTGTGACATTAAATAATTGTTACTTTGTTGTTATTAATTTTCCTTTCCTTAATACATTTTAGATATCTCTCTGCATTAGTACATGTGGGTCTATTTCATAGTCCAGCATGGATGTTACTGGTAATACTATGAATTAGCATGCTATTTAACCATTGCCTTGCTGACCAAGTTAGATGTGTCATACTTATTACAATTGTAAGTAATATTGCAGTGAACATTGGTAGCCCTGACCCCTTGTGCACTCGCCTGAGTATATCCCCAGGATTCCTAGAGAAAAGCAGCATTCCCTTGCCAATAAACAGACTGATTTTATTTTCTATTAGATAGTACCAAAGCGGAGCTGGAACGTCAGAAACTTTGTGATACGCAGGCGATGGTTCTGTAGCAGTCAGAGAGCTCACGGAAGATGGTGCGGTGTTTTCACACGTGCGAGGCGTATCTGATGGGTACGACCTATGTTCACATACATCCCCTGAGGCCCTGGAAAGGACACGCGGTCTACTGTCGTTAGGCAGGCACTCCCATAAATGGCGATTTCTCCTTTCGATTACATGGCTGAGTTCATCTGTGTCCTTGCCTGTTCCTGCCTCATCGTTCTATCCGTTGTTTGGAGGGGTGCTGGAGTCAGCCGTGGTCCTGGACTTGTCTGTTTCTCCTTCCAGGCGGAAGGTTTCGCTGTGCGTCGTTGGCAGCTCTGGGGCACACGCGTTTGGGGTCACTGCGTCAGTCGACCTTGTCACCGCTACGTCCTTCCCAGGCCCTGGCCATTTTCTTCGCTCTGGAGTTGATTTTAGCTGATAACACGTCACGTGTCTCTTTCGATTGATGTTTGGCGGACACGCTTCTCCCAGCCTTTTGCTTTCAACCTAGCCACACCGTCATATCTGAAGGGAGTGCCTTACAGACGGCGCGTAGTTGGCTCACGTGTTTCGTCTACCTTGTCGAAGCCAGCGCAGGAGTTTGCGTGTTCAGACCCCCGTGCATGAGGCAGCTACTGGCGCGTTAGCACTCAGCTCCACCGTTTCTTCTGTTGTGATTTTCTGTTTGTTCTCTTTTAATTTCCGTTTCTTTTTCCTGCCTTCCCATGAGTTACTGAATATTTTTAGAATTTTATTTTGATTGATCTATAATGTTTATGAGTAAGTTTGTCTGTATGATTATTCTGGTGCTTCTCTGGGTTTTACATTCTATAACCAACTTACAACTGTCTGTCGATTTTGACATTTTGCTTGTTCACATGATACATAAAGAGTTATCCTCTTACATCTCTTTACTATCTCCGTAACATTTGTAACATCATTGTCCCCCATATTTTTTCTACATATACTTAAAACCATGTCTAGTGGTGACACGAATAACTAAAAACTAGTCAAAATCAACAGGAATATACTTGGTTAAATATTCAGACTTTATCATCTGTAATTCTTGTCACAGTAGATGGTCCCTGGGTGCATTTTTACTATGAAGGCAACTGGGCAACTGTGTCCGTAACTGGCTCGTAAGACGCAGAGGTGGCTCCATCTGAATTCAAAATCTGCAGTGTGAGACGTGGATCCATCTCATCTGCTTTGCTAGCGTGTGCCCAGCTCTGGGATGCCGCATCCGCCTCGGGGGCCCTCGGTTCCCTGCACATTTTCCCGTCAGTCAGTGCGTAATTCTCCCAGCTCCTCGTGGCTGAGTCGGGGATGCCCTGTGGTTTACCCACCTGGGCCACCACCACAGGAGGAGAGGCGTCTCTGGAGCAGACGTCCGCCCGGGAAGCATCAGGCAGACGTGCCGAACGAAGCCGAGTCACGGCCCGTAGACCTGACTGTGGGACCGCAGGGCGAGGCCCACTTTTTGTCTTTTATTAATTAGAAGAGATGATTTTCCCATTTCTGCTGAATATCGTGTTTAATCTGCTGAAGAGTTCCATGTTCCGATGGCTGGCTTTCTGGAGTGGTCATTGTCTATCACACTCAGTCCTAAGTACTTGGTAGGACTCTTACCTTCAATAGGCCAAGAAACGGAGATGAGAGCTACTGCATTTATGTCAACTTTACAAGTAAGAAGACTGAGGTACAAGTCCCGTGAGCACCAGAGCCAGGGCCACATAGCGCGCGAGGTTAACACATCCCGATGGGAAATAGGATGGGCCTGGTCCCAAGCCCCACGAGCCTACGCTCTGCGCTCTGGTACCTCTCGAGGACGCCTCCTGTCGGTCCACGGACCCTTTGGCTCTGTGATTATTCAGGGTAGGTGCTGCGGACTCAGAGGAGACTCTCTGGGAACAAGAGTAAATGAGATGCGAGGGAACGGAGTGCACAAAACGAGGAGCCTCGCCCTTGAACTTCCAGCTCTCTGAGGGCAGGGCGATGTCTGTTTGTCCCCAGCCCCCCGCCCAGGCCCTAGAACCCGGCGACGCTCAGGAAGCAGCTGTCTGGTGCTGGCGAAAGCTGGTGCTGGCTCAGCTCCGTCCCGCCAGCTCCTCGGCGTCTGCCCTGCTCTCACGCCCCCAAAGCGCCGTCCCACCGTGGGGCCAGACGCCGGGGATGCGTGCATCAGTCTGGTGTCTGCACGGACGATCCGCATTGCCCTGTCGCTGTCGTATTTCCCAGCATGCAAAGGACACGGGCCTCCTGATAGCAGCTGGTAGTGCTGCCATGTCAAACTAAAAACGCTTCTGGGGCCCCTTCTCTGAACCCGGGTCCTTTTGAGCAGAAACAGCGAAGGCCCCGCACCCGCCTTAAGCCAGGGAAGAGCTCCAGGGAGCGGGGACAGAGACGAGCGTTCCCGCTCTCGTGCGAGCGGGACCCCCAGAGCAGCCGGGGAGAGGACGTGCGCATGCGCAGGAGGCGGCTGCCCGCGGAGCCCACGAGCCGGAGCCCGACTGCCAGGGCCCCGAGGTCCCCGCGGCGTCGCCGATGCCGTGGGAAGGACGGGTGCCCAGCACCACGGCCACCGCGTCGGGGTCGCCGGCCTCGTCCCGGCGAGAAGCTTCCGGATTCCAAAGCAAGGCCCCTTCGAAGGCCGCTCTGTCGCCGGGGACTGCCCTCCCGGGACCAAGGCGCCGGCGAGGGCGCGGAGAAGGGGCTCCGGCATTCCCTGCGGCGGCCCCGCGGGCGAGCGCCCCTGGGGGCTGAGCAGATCGCCCCGTGCGCGCCTCGGTCCCGGGCTCGCTGATGCCCGTCAGGTGCCTGCCGCGCGGCGGGGCTCGCCCGCTCCCAGAGGCTGCGACCAGAAGTCCTGCTGGGCGCAGACAGGGGCTGCGGCGCCGGGTCCCAGGACGCCCCCCGCCGACGAGACGCTTCTGCTCCCCCAATTCCAACTGCGCCTCGGAGTGGAAGCCGAGTGTGGCACGGCAGAAGAAGGCAGAAATAGGGGTCCCCCGGACCGACTTTACCCACGTGTTTAATCAACCCGGGCTCCCCCGCTGAGGTTGGCACGGACCTACCGCGGCCTCTAAGGAAATAGCGCGCGCGTACTCGTCAACAACGCGACTGTGGTTCTGGGTCTCCAGGGGACGCGCCTCTTCGCACCAGCCCATCCAGTCATGAACTCATTCATTCATTCGACAGTGGCCGAGAGCCCGCTAGGTGCCGGGCCCTGTTCCAGGCTCTTGGAATTCATCCTGAACCAGACCTTCAAAGCAGCACCAAAACCCCGGCCCCGCGGAGCCTGTGTTCAGATAGCGGGTGACAAGTGGTGACGGACGATGGCGAGTAATAGACATGATTTTTAGAACATGAACTACATTGCATCTAAAAAAGCAATGAGCGCCCTGGTGGGGGTGGGGGGCGGGGAGAGAGAGAGAGAGAGAGGAGGGAGAGAAAGAGGGAGGGGGAGAGGGAGTTCAAAACTTATGTCCACACAAAAATCTTCACGCAGATGTTCGTAGCAGCTTTCTTCATAATTGCCAAAACTTGAGAGCAACTGATCTGCCCTTCGGCAGGCGAGGAGGTAACTAAATTACGGGACAACCAAAACGATTAGGCCATGCGAAGATGGGGAGGAAACGCAAATGTGGGTGACCACGGGACAGAAGGCGCCCTGGAAAGGCTGCAGCCTGGATGGGTCCGCGATGCGGCATCCTGGGGACGGCGAACCATGGGGACGGTGAGAATCTTGGTGACGGCCAGCGCTTAGGATGAGGGCGGAGGCGGAGATGGCCGGCTGGGCGGGGAGCACGAGCGGGGCCGCGGGAGCACTCCGCATGCAGCTGCGACGGTTCGCGTGTGTCACTGCCCAGGGGCCCAGGCCCGCCGGACGTGCAGCGCCCAGGGCGAGCCGTAGGAAAAGGCTTCGGCGGGCATGGGGCGTCCGTCCGTGCAGGGTCACGCGTCGTGACGGATGTGCCCTCCGGCGAGGGGCGGTGACGACGGGCACGTGTGGCGGGAGGGGACGCGGGGGACCCCGAAACCCCGATATTTCCTGCCCAATGTCACTGTGCATCCAAAGCTGCTCTGGAAATAAAGTTTATTTCTTAAAACAGCCAATGGCGAATCCCAGACAAGTGAGGCTCTTTTCTCTCTTTTTAGAAAACCTGGTTTTTAGCAAAAAAATAAAATAAAATAAAATAAAATAGCCATACCAAAAACATAAATAGAGTTAACATAAATCTGCATACATGGCATTTCCCCTATTTCACTGAATCTTAATAGCAAGCATTTCACATTTTAACAGCTCTTAAATGCCAATTTACAATTATACTAAGCAGGTTTTTTCTTTCTTTTTCTGCCTTACCGATTGATAAAATCGTCGTGTTTCTAAAGAAACGATGGCGTCTTCTTTTCAGCAAACTGTGACTCGCACACGCCGTGTCTCGCACAGTGCTGGTGCGTTGCAGGGGGTCAGGCAGGGTACAAATCCACCACTAGATCTTAATATTTTATAAGTTTGAATTACTGGGAGAAAAAAAAAATCTGGTCTAGAGGAAGGCGAGGAAGGCAGTGAGTTAATGACTGAGACAAACTACTTTTCAAAGGAACTAGTTTTCAGCACGAGAAAGAAAGTTACCCAGCCCAGGGCGCCGCGCTCAGAGACAAGCCCTTCTGCGGGCGAAGCGCTGTCAGGCTTCTTGGTGGGGTTTTAGGGACTTGCTGGCTAACGACGAGCCACGAAGGTAACGTCTGTCAAGTCACCGAGGTTAAGTCCATCGCTGAATTGTGTGCGGTCCTTCTCCCACGGCCTCCTGGGTGTGGTTTGGCGGCACGGACAGATGGTGCCCGGGAACGTCAGGTGTTAGCCGACGACATTTCGGTTTTCTCACCAGGCTCCGAGACTTTTTCAGGCGGATTCGGTTCCACGGGAAGTCCCACGTGCCTCCCAGCTTCGCGGTCTCATCGGTGCCCGGGCGCCTGCCCCAAGGACTCGATCCTTCCCCGTTGTCACGTCCGGCTCCGCCTGCGAGTTCCGCCCTCGGAACGCCAGGCGCCATCTGTCACCCCGGCGCAGGCAGGAAATGAGAACCGGCTTCACGAGCGCTGCAGCTGATGAGTTATCCAGTGGTATCTAATTAGTTCATCTCCGATTATCAAATAATTAAAGATATCTATCATGTCCCTGGCCCCACGCGAGCGCGCCCGACATTCCTCTTTGTCAGGAGTCTGGAAGGATACACACGGTCGCATACAGCCTGAGAAGGCCGGCTCTGTCCCCAGCTCAGCAGATTTTGCCCCGGTTCCTTCCGGCGGGTAACCGGGTGTTTGGGGCCTCCGCCTCCGAGGCGTCCCATGAAGTCACGTCTCACACTGGCTTCAAAGTAAGCGCTTGAGGACTGTGGGTTCTTTGTGGGTTCTTTGCTGCTTTTCTCTCATCCCGGCCTCGGCTTGTGGCGTCTTGCTGAGTAGGAAGATGGCGCGAGGTCGGTGGCCTCTCTTCCCTCAGCTCCCAGGAGAGACACGCCGCCCCCCACCCCCCAACTCCATCTGCAAAAGCAGGGTGTCCGGGGGACAAGAGAGAAGAGCAGTGGGATCAGGGGCTCTCGCTTTCCCTTTCTCCTTTGCGTTATCCTCAAAACTAAGAGTAGAGAGGTGTTGGGGGGAGAGCGACTGTCCCCAGTTTCTGCCAGGAGCCTTTTAACCACAGTGGCTCCGACGGCACCGCATGTCGATTTGTGGTGCTACTTTCCACGGTGTATGTTTTAGAATCAGGATAACAGTTCCTCAAGTACAGAACCCGATTTCCAAGTCAAAACGGGACTTGGGGACTCCCTCCGGAGAGCCCCATCGCTGTTCACTTTTACATCCGAGGCTGGTTCCCTCTTGGAGATGTTCGCGAGACCCACACTTGCTTTCTCTTCCAAGGCTAGTTATAAAAATGGCCCTCTGCATTTCCTATATAATATCTAGTAAGACAGAGGCTGAATTCTTTAGCTCTTTTTATCTTTTCACAAGTAATCGTTTTCGGCACATAAATAATTCAATAGAACTTATATGTACATCTTCAGAATAAAGTAATTGGAGAAAAACAGTGCCTTTCATTTTGACCTCATTGCCCCCAAGGACAATGATGAAAATGAAATGGAATGAAATGAAAAGTGAAATCAAACAAACTAAATAAACAGAGTCATAACAGTGCCCGGGATGGCCTGGCAGGGGGCAGATTCGCCGGTGTCACCTGAGGGAGTGACCGCCTGCCTTAGGACTGCGGACGAGAACCAGCCCCTCCTCGGTCTTGCCAACATTCCTGCCGTTAAAGAATGTGTAGACCTCATTAATAAAATAGTGTTGGCGAATGTCTGAGTGAACCTGAGCGAATATATGTAGCTTATTATTCACAAAAATGGCAAAGATGTAATACTAAATAAAGATAACAACGATGAATTTATTACTTCAAAACAATAGTAAGTACGATACTATTAATTTCCATATATGGCCCTTTGCTTATTAAAAAATGTTTAGATTCTCTTTCTCCATAATTCTAATTTCACCTTAATAAATCGTTTTGAATTGATTTAAACAGTGTTACTACTTAGATAGCTTTTGATACCATTAGCTGGCTGGTTCTCCAGCTAATACTTTTAAAAGATATTTCTCTAATATTTGGATCCCTCACGCTGGTTATCGCCATCATCCCGAGGCTTAGCGCCGTCATCGTCAGGGCGAGAAGGAGGTTACAGAGCTGTCGTCTAAGCTATTTGTACAGCTCGAGTTGGTATTTCTCAACTCTTCGCCCCATTCCTGGCATTGGGGATCGGCCCATGGTGAACAAATGGTACAAATCATGAGATGCAACTATTTTTATTGTTTCAGAAAAAAAGTTTGGGTTAGATTTAGAAATAGAAGATAAGATATTTCTCCCGGGTCCTAAAACAGAGAAGAGGTTTCGACTGAACAGTTTTAGGAGAAATAAAGCCAAGAGAAGGAAAATCGGAGTCTGAGAACTAGTCTGGATTTTGAGACGCGTGCCCGTGGAGAACGATCTTATCTTCCGTTTCTAAATCCAACTCAATTTTTTTTTCTTTCCAAAATAAAAATAGTTGCAACTCATGATTTATACCATTTGTGCGTATGGAAATCAAAACTCCCTGCTTCCTTAATACGTACACACAATAAACCTGATATAATAAATTTGGTAATTTGGGTTATTACTGATTGAAGAGGGATTATTTTAGACATGAGTGAAGAAAATAGGCGCACCAAAATTTCGGGGACCGGTAACACTGATGTAGTTAATATCTTACAAAAAGCTGTATTTTCTGTACATGCCAATGTTCTTCTTCTCTTCATGAATCCCTTTACAACCCCAATAAATAAAGCGTGAATGCTAGAAATGTCTCTCATTTAAAGTGCATATAGATTTATATCTAGTTATGGCTTCCCTTGAAATTTTCTATAAAGTTTCTCGTGAAACGTTATTTCCATAGCCAGAAGCCCACGTCTTTTCCAGCAGCCGTTCCAAAAAGCAACACTTCACGAATGTACTGGAGTCGCACCGACTCTAGAAGTTGAAAAGATGTTAATACTGTCTAGTCTGTTACCCTAGCTTGAAACATCTCACAGAGGTTGTGCGCTTCGCCCAGGGGCCACGGTGCTGTCCGGCACAGACACGCTGCTGGAATCCTGGCCGCCCGGCCATCACCGCAGGGCTGCCCCTGGTGAGATTCGGTTCCGTCATTGGGTCCGGGAAGACCAGGTGACATTCCGGAAAGACATCAGACCTCAGAACCGCGGGCAACGTCAGTTACGATGGCGTCCAGAGGTCAAGCGGTAAATACGTCAGCGAACTGTCCTTCGTAAGCAACGTGGCCAGGGCCCTGCGCAGCTCCAACCTGCGCCCGCGTACCACATTTCGTCCTGGGGCCGAGGAAGCCGGGCTGCTGCTGACATACCACAGTGACATGCGGAGGAGAACAAGTAAAAGCGTCTGTCGCCTTCCAGGACAGGAGGGTCCCATGGGTGGCAGTTTGGATCTTCAGACACTTTCCTGCCTCATGTCCCTTTAGCTGAGAGGATTGTCGCTCCTGGAACCGGCCGCCCCGTTGCATGCAGAATCACGGGAATGCCAGTGCACTTCGTTCTAGTCCCTTCTTGTCTTTGTAAAACTTTTCTCTAAGAAAGTCTCCGTCCGAGACTAGGCGGGGGCTCGCGGGCGGAAGCCCAGGGCGCTCCACGGGCACCTGATCTCACGTCTGGGACAGGGGCCCGCGCGGAAGCGTCAGGGTTTCCGTAGCCTCCCCCAGTGTCCCGTCAGGACTGCTCTTTCTGCTCGCACTGCCGTGGCCGCGGCCAGCAGCCGGCCCCTCTTGTCGCCGATCCTTCCCCCACACACGTTCAGGAAACGTCGTGGTGAATATTTGACACGTACAGATAGCGCCGAGGACAGCGTTTCCCCGCTGACTAGTGACGTTGAGCCCCTTTACATGCACCGCTCGGCCATCTGTGCGTCTTCTTTGAGAAATGTCTCTTCGGGTTCTTTACTCATTTCTTAATCAGGTTATTTTGGGGCTTTTGCTATTAAATTGCCTGAGTTCCTTCTAAGTCTCGAATACGAGCCCCTTATCAGATGTACGGCTTGCAAACAATCGTTCTTCCCGTTCCGCAGGTGGCCTCCGCTCTGCGGTTAGTTCCCGTGCGGTGCAGATGCTGTGTAACTTGATACAATCCCACCTGTCCATGTTGATTTCGTTTCCTGTGCTTTTCAGTCCTAACCACAAATCCAAAGCCTAGACTAATATCAAAAATTATGTTCCCTCTGTTTTCTTCCAGTAGTTTTACAGTCGCAGGTCTTGTTTGTCTTTAATCTATTTTCAATCGAGCATTTTATATGGCTTGAGACAAGCATCCAATCTCATCCTCCAGCATGTAGACATCACCATTGATTGAACAGACTCTCCTTCCCCATCGAGTGTTCTTAGCATCTCTGTCAAAGATCAACCGGCCACAGTTGTGTAAATTTACTTCTGAGCTCTCTCTGCTGCTCCATGGGTCTGCATATCTGTTACTATGCCCGTGGCATATTGTTTCGATTGTTGTAGCTTTGTAACATGTTTAAAAGCCAGAAAGCGTGATCTGTCCAGCGCTATTCTCCTTGCTTAAGATTGCTTCAGCTCTTTGGGGTCTTTCGTCATTCCGTATGAACTTGGGGGATTTTTTTCTATGTCCACGTATTAAATTTTCTATGTCTGAGGAAAATGCCATTGAGGCAGAAGCAGCTTATGATGGGGGCTGCGACTGAGGAGCATAGCTTGGCATATGGGGACACATTCAATGAACAAAGGGAAAAAGTCCTGGTCTTCGCAGCCAATGCTGTTCACTTAGCTCTCGTGCGAGTGTGGCCGGAAGCTGTGGCGGTGGGTCCTGATGACAAGGGCGATTCTTCGCAGACACCGCTTCGCAAACCTTGCCAGTCCTGTGGGGAGAACGATGTCCCAGGGGAATGATGGAGTCAGCAGGGCGATGGTTTGGGACTGTGGCTTTAAGAGCACGCTTAATGAGTTCATGAAAAGCCTGTTAGAAATAAGACTCTTCAGTCTGAATTCCAAAACGTCTGAGTACAGGCCGTCCCATGTCCTAAGGACTTTTATTTCCAGCTGGGCTCCAATATCATCAGTGTTCACAGGACACGCAAAGCCAATGGTCCTTCTCGTCCTCTCCCTGAATTTCACAGAATTAGATGCTTTTTTCACTCTAGGATGAAGCAAAATCTATTATACCCAGATCTCCGGAACATGTCCAGTTAAGCATGTCATTTTCTATTATCATGTCATTCCGATGCCTACTGGTACTTCCCAATGAGCCTGATCTTCATAATAACTTTATCAAAATCTTACTGCATCATACTTTGTTCATTTAACCGTGCTATGCTAAACCTGTAATGGAACCGGGCAAGACTTAGCGTGACTTCGAGAGAGCGTAAAGACAGAGCGAGCCACTGGTGCTCTCTGCGCTTCCTTGTTTATACTTTAGGGACGTTCTGCAGTAGGGACAGGATGCCACCTGGAAAACGTGTCACAAGGTGACGCTGGCGACAGGCAAGCATCAGAGTGCACGTAAGCAAACCCAGATGGTACAGCCCAGGATACACACAGCCTGTGTGCATGACCTTACGGGACCGCCATCGTACGCATGGTACGTCGTTGGCCCAGACATCATTGTGCGGCACATGGCTCAAACAGAAAAGCAGAAAAATTTAGTCCAAATGAGTGAAGAGATCGTTTTATGCAACGACCTTGTTTTGCAAATGAAAATAACAAACAAAACAGAGAACGCCATTTGCCCTTGATCACACCACGAGGCGGCGGCAGAACTAGAAGCCGGACTGGACCCTTGACCCCAGTTAAGGTCACTACGTGGAAAGGTCCAGGGAGATAGTGATGTCCTCAATAAAAGACAGTGCGACATGTCTACACAGCGAGAGGGTTCCATCTTTATTAATTTCAAAAAGGTCATGACCGCAAAAAAGATTAAGAGTTATAATTGAAGAATTTTAAAGCTCAGAACATCTGTTATTCTATAAAACATTGTTTGGGCCTATGTAGACGCTAGTATAAGTTCAAAAGAAGAAAAAGAAAACATTTGATTTTGTTTTATCCTCAGCACAAAATCTTATTAAAATCAAATGTTTTGTTTCCCTAGTATTTACAGACAAACTTTTACACATCAAAATATCTCAAGGGACTTGAATAAGCCTTTTCAAACTTGATTTATACTTTAGACTGTATTTCTACCTTCTTTTAAGAGGCTACAGAGGTATACTCAAATATTGGCGATTATTAAATTTTACCAGGTTACACACATTTTATGTGGTGATAAGTCTGTTTGGTGCGTTGCCCGGAGAGTAAGACATCCTCCGGTCACGAACACGGTTAGTGTCAGCATAGTGGGCACAGGACAGAGGGCCTCAGGCCCCATCCAGTGGCAGTGGCCCTCTCCACGGGAGGGAATAAAGGGCCCCGCACTGCAGGAAATAGTCAGGAAACACCCCGTGAGCAGCAGGCGAGTCCAGGAATCGGGTGCGGCATTGGAAATGCAGACGCAGACAGAGAGCTGTCCCCTACTTACACTCGCAGGCCGACAGGGAGAGAGGTAGGTGTCCCCGCGGGACCCGCTGACACAGAGTGTGTTACCTTTTCCACGACGTGCCGCTCCAGGGACCCAGACCCTCGCGGTACCTTGTGTTAAATTCCGCTAACTCCCGTTCGTTTGGGATCCTGAGATGATGACAAAGGTGATGAGGATGGCGGAGTACATATTAGTAGTAGCAAGAGACGATATCCTGATGCATCCAACTGACAGCACTGTTTTTATTTTTAGGGGTAAAAAGTGTTTTACCAGGGGAAATACTGACTCGGTACTGTAGAGAAGAAGAAAGACGGCATTCGGTTTGCTGCATTCAGGACTTGGTGTATCAATTATAAATAAACCTGTGTACGTGGTCACTGAGAGGGAAGGTAAACTGTGACTTTTACATTCAAGAGAGATGGAGATCTGAAAATCTGCGGCGTGGCTAATGCCTTTCCCTTCAACGTGGTTTGACGTTTCTCTTCGTTTAAGTATTACTGCGGAGCCTCCCGCACGCCAGGTGCCCTGGCATGATGGGACCGAGTGCAGGTTTGTCCCACACATGGTCTGTGGCCGAGGACAGAGAGGGTCCCCGTCAGAGGAGCAGAGGGTCCTACCTCAGAGTGTGCTGTGGGGGGAGGGGGGCCTCGACGTGCACAGCTGAAGAAAGAATCACACTCTCCAGTAATTTCGGAAGGATGAGTCGTCACCCTTCCTGCAGCTTGTCATCTGCAGGGGTCTGACCGGGGCCGCCACTCCCTAGGACCCAACTTCGTCACTTGTGGGGTGTGTCCTGCACCAGCTCGTAAGGCCTCTGCACACAAGCAGCGGGCCCTGACTGTCTTTCCATTGCCCACAATGCTCAGCAGAAAGTTTGGTTCGATAGCTTTGTCTTAAAGCCTGCAGAGGAGGGTAGGAAGCTCACGGTCACAGGTCTGGGCTCTCATCCTGGCTCTGGCTCTGGGCGGGCACCGTGGGTAAGTCTCGTGTTCGTCTAGTCTTAGGATGTCGAGCCTCCAGATGGTAGAGGAGAAGGAGGAGTGAGAGGGAGGACAGCACGTTTGGATGCGGACGGTGGTAGACCCCGGAGTCCGGGCTAGAAACACTGTCTACGACTCACTGACTTCAAAACGCGGCTCGCTCTGTCTAAATTTTATTTCGCGCAGTTTTCGAATGCAGCCATTGACAACACTTATGTCACAAGATTGTTTCGAAGATGACGTGAGATAACACGTAAGACGGGCTCGGCACAATGCCTGGCACGTAGCAAAATGGTCAGTAAATGTCGGCTATTCTAAGGAGACCTTTAAGACGGGCTAGCCGAAACGCAGCCCCTTACGCGGTGTTTGCCAGATGGTGCCCTGACTCGGGGTTTGGCTTCTTCTTGAAAATGTGTTATGTGGAAAAAAAAAAAAATCCAACAAATCGATTAACAAACATCAACCAACACTCTCTACCTTCAACACGATGTGTCAGAGTCTGTGAATGATGCGACAACAATAAGTCACGGTTCCCCCCGAAGGAGGAGATAATTTAATAAAGAAGATCCGACAACACCGGAAAACAGAAATAAAAATTCAGAGTAGTAATGAACTCTCGACGGGCAATTTACGGCCTGTTTCCTGAGGGAGCACAGAAGGGGAGGACTCTCCGGCCGAGAGCGTTAGGGAAGCTCCGGGGCCGGGGAGGTTCGCGCCGACGCCACCTCTACCCAAACCAAATCGCAACGGAAACGAAGCGAACGCCGTCGTCTGGGGGTCCTCGCGCGGCAAACGCGGCCGCCGGCCCCCGGAGTCCCGGGGAGGAGTCCCTCTTTAAAACCCTCTTTCCTTCAGCCGCCACTTCCATTTGGCCCTGACTCTGAGACTCCCCGACCCCGGGCCCCTGTCGTGAGCCCCCCCGCCCCCCGCGGGCCCCGTGGTCGTCGTCCTTCGGCCTTCGCGTCGCCCCCACTCCGTGTGTTCAGGGGCGACCGTCGTGTTTCCCCCCGAAGGGTGAGTCTGAGCACTCGCTCACGGCCGCGTTACAGTGACCGCTGCTTCGTCACTCCTGCCCTGTCCCTCAGGGTCCGGATCACAGACACTTCCGTTCCAGTCGCACCTCGGCTGCTTACTGTCCCCTGACCGTCACGCCTGTCCCGACCTCCACGGTCTCTCGCCCCGGAATGCCAGGCCCCGCCCCGGGTCTCAGCCAGGAACGCCAGCCCTCCTGTCTCTCCAAGGACAAATAGAAGATACTTCGTCCTCTGGGACTGCCTTCAACGTCACCGTCCGGAGCTCCTCGCCTGCCCCTGCCCAGTCACACGTAGGCGACCCTGCTCTGGGCCGCTCTAGCCTCCTGGGCCGAATTCAGTTACTCCCCTCAGCTGCACATTTATCATCTGACTCGTCCTCAGACACGAAGCCTTTTTTGTTGTTGTCATCACTTCTGTTTTTGTTTTGTTTTGTTTTTTAGGTGACAAATTGTGAGTTTTGTAATCTTGGACACTTTTTAAGTATTGTGATTTATTTCTATATTTCTATTTCTATAGGTCCTGTGCACAGCCCAACACAGGGTCTCAATACATGTTTGTTAAAAGAGAATGAATATATCTATGTGACCGCCAAAAGATGGGAAAATGTGATTTGCCAAATTTGAGACACCTTTGCAAGAGAAAGGCATGGACAGTCAGAGGGCACGGTAAAGCGATCATACGTCCAAGACGGGTAGATGTCTTTGGTGATGTGGAGCAATGACCTGTCCTAAAACAGTCTTATCACCTGACCGATTTCTCTTTAAAACTGCGAACGCCCGAGGAACACAGACTCTCTTCCTTCCTCGGTTGCTAACTTAGAATCAGGCTGCTTGTCTCATTACTCACCCGCGCTGAGTGCTCCCCCCGCCCCGCAGCCCCTCACAGCCCCTCCGAGAGCCTCGGCCGCACAAGGAGCCCCAGATGCGCCCAGCCCTGTGCCCGCTGGCGTTTTAATGAAGGTACGGAAGAGAAGGCGTGTGCGGCAGAACCGTCCTCTGTCCCCTCCATCCCGTGAAGGATATTCTCTGCAGACCAGCAGTCTAACACCTTGGGGCAAAGCAGGACCATTTTCGACATTACTCGAATTAAGAGAGAATATCCTTTGAAAAAAATCCGTTCGTTAGAGTGAACATAAACCAACAGCCACTCCCTAGGAAAAAAAAAAAAAGTTATAACTGTAGTATTTTTTAATATCAGTTTGATGAGATCTAAGTTATAAACAGGTCTGGTGCCATGTAATTTGCAACATGATTTCACTGTCTGTTTATCTATCCATCCATCCGCCCATTCATATGTATATAATATGGGCAGGAAATCTGGTGTCTGTTGCTAGTTCATAAATCAGTGTCTGCTCTCAACAACATCTGAATACAAATGTGATTAAATTTGATGCCATGCCCATTTTTCATTTATCAGATTTCAGAATGTGATGCCTTGGCAGCTGTCCTATGGTAATGTGTTTTTTTGTTTAACCCCCTGAGTCCCGATTCCCCTCAGCAGACAAAGCCCCTTTGCAGGGAGATAGAAACCCACCGAACACGACTCACCTCCACACACCCCGGGAAGCGCTTCTCCAGCATGTCGGGGAGAGGGGGGTGGGGGGAAGAGCTGGGAACGACCCTGGGAAACGGAGGAAAGGCCCCGAATCACTGCGCTTTGACCCGAGAGACCACGCAGCCCGTCCTTCTCCCGACGGCACGTCCTGTGACTGGCTTGGGGCGCAGTCCCACGCGGGGCCTTCACTTGGGGCGCAGTCCCACCCGGGGCCCGCACGCTCGCCGGTCGCTGCTGCCCGAGCTCGGCACCCATGTGACAGACCCACGGACTCGGGCACCCTCCCAGAATCGCTGACCGGATTTTCCTGGGAGGGGTCTTCAGACTGCGTCGTGGTCTGTCAACTCACATGACTGCCCAAGTCCGGGGAACATCGAAAACCGAAGGCCAGAAGGAACGGGAAGTTTCTGGAAGAGGGACTTGGACACAGACTCGCAGGGAAGCGCTTTGCCGCCAAACCTGCCGCAGCGGAGACGCGGGAGCCGAGCGGAGGCTGGAGAAGGAGCCGGGGCGCCGTGCGGGGTCCGGAGGGCCGGGCGGCTGCGGACCGAGCGGCCGGCGTTACCGGGCCAGGCCCGGAAGGCAGAGGCGTCACCCGCCGCTCCGCCAGGCAAACCGGGGAAAGCAAAGCACCGGCAGTGACGCCGGTGACGGTGACGCCAGTGACAGTGACGACAGTGACGCCGGTGACAGTGACGCCGGTGACGGTGACGCCAGTGACGGTGACGACGGTGACAGTGATGACAGCGACAGTGACGACGACGACAGTGACAGTGACGCCAGTGACGCCAGTGACAGTGACGACAATGAGGACAGTGCCGCCCGCCCGCACCTGCGTGCACGAGCCAGCGGCCGCGGAGAAGCCCGCGCGCGTCTGCACGGACGGCGGCTCCCCAGGTCCACGGCCGCCCCCCGCGGACGGGGAGCCGCGTGGCGGCTCCCCACTCCCCGGCCTCCAAGACCCCCGCGGCCCCCAGCGCACCCCGCGCACCCCGCCCCCAGCACCTGCGGGCACGCGCAGCCAGGGGGGCGCGGCGCGCACCCACAGGGTCCCTCGTCGCAGGCGGACGGGGCGTCAGGTCGCAGTCCCCCCGAAAGCGGGTCTCGCTCTCCGAGGCTTGTGGGCGAGCTCCTCAATAGTCGTTTCCGACATTCGGAGTGAGACGGGAGTGAGTAAACTAAGAAAGGATTCCGTAGGCCTCTATTTCCTTTTGAGGGACAAGAAAACACTTTTATTGTTTACCTTAAAAGGCATAAAAAATTTAAAATTGCAATTCTTAAAAAAGCAGAAAACTGTAGAAACAACACACCCACCCTACAGAGCACCCGCTAGGGAATAAAGCCCTTTAAAGGACAGTGTCCTCAGGATCACCTCAGCGTTTGGGGCACACGTTGCGGATCAAGAAAACAAAACACATGTGATTGTTAGGCTTGGACACGCCGCAGTCTCCGAGCAAAAGGCTTTCGGTCAACACTGGAGAGGAAAATCTCCACGCGTATATGCGTACATACCAACAGCCTCGAAAGTGTTCAAAGCCTGGAAATTCTGGCAATAAAGGAGTAAATAGCTTTGTGCACAAAAGATATCTGTGATGCTATTTTATGTGCAAGAGAAAACTTTTGCAAGTACATAAATATCTAGATACAGAGAAATGGATAACGATATTATGTGTGTAAGGTTATAAAGTCACTTAAAAATGTGAGGTGAGAGAAATTAGTAAACGGGGGTTCTTTTTAGCTTAAATAAATTGAATCTAAAATTTCTTAAAATGTGATTTGCAGAAATATGGAGCTTCTCACGCTGTTAAGTCAGAAAAGTATAAGAAGGAAAAAGCATAACCTAAGCACGCTTAAACGCCCACGGAAAAATAAGACCTGAAAAAATATGCAAAATGTTTCGTCATTGACCAAATGGAGAAAATGACACCTATATTCGAGGACACTTGTACGAAGCATAGGCTAGCTTTATGGAGAAACTAGCAAGGTGCTCGCTAAGTTATCTGTATCATTAACTATAGTCAACGATAGTCGCATTAACCGCTATAATTAACAGGTGCCAAGGAAGGCTGGAATTGTGAATTTTTTCCTATTTTTTTTTCATCTTACATAATAATTAAGTGTCAGTTTTAGAAACAGAAATGTAACTAGTTTCACTTTTAAAAATCGCCGTGGGGGGAACGTGTCCGTCCATCCTCCCGTCCCTCGTTTGGCCGGAGTCTCCACACGCTGCCGAGGGCCCGTGTCTCCCGCCTTCGCCCTCTGTCCTCGGCGTTCAAAGGTTTAACACCAGCCCAGCCCCCGCCAGAGGAGCTGTGATTATCTTCCTGGCAAGTCTATCCCCAACCAATCCCCAGACACAAAGCCCAGAGTCAAAGGCATGGGGGTGGGGCGCAGGCAGTGTGGCTTTCCCCTGCTCATCAACAGAAAAATGAGAGGAGAAAGCAAAATGTCCTTTTCAAAAAAATGAATGCTAAGTGCTAGACTCTCGCCGCCGCCACCCCCGCCCCCGAGAAGCTGGCCTTATTAGGTAGGGATTCATCAGCGTTTCTTATTGTCTCAAGTGGGATACTCTTCGCTGGCTGCACAAAAGCAGATAAAGCCACAGATGAGATGCCTGGTCACTCCTGCTGACGGAAGACGGAGAATAACATGCACCGGGCACCTTTCTCTCCTGCTCAGAGGACCCGGTCCAAAGGGACGTAGATCTGTATGTCACAGCGACCAGCCCACACTTAAACTGGCGTCTTGTGCAAATCTGCTGGTAGACGGCCGAAGCACAGTTAGCGGGCGGTGTCTCCCCCCTCGTTCTCTCTCCCTCTCTGTCTCTCTGTCTCTCTGTCTCTGTCTCTCTGTCTCTCTCTCTCTCTCTCTCATGACCTGGTTAGTATCTCCAGGAGCCCCGATCCACCATGCTCTAGGCTGTGCATATGAATCTCGTTGGATTTATTTGTATTTTCAGCTTTGCGAACAAAAAAACAGGATCTGAGAGTGCTACCTCACCTTCCAGCTTCTGCAGAAAGAGAAATTTAGATTCCTATTCAAAACAGAGCTGATTATAATTGGGAAAAATTCTCCTGCCTGAGGCGCTTTGAGTCAATTAATTGGGTTTTTTGAAATGTTAATAGAGAATTTTTTTTTTTTTTTACCTTTATGGGGTTTTTTTAGGAAGTGATTCAAGAAAATTGCTGGCCCATTAACCAAGCTAATTCTAGGGCCACAGGGGCCCCAAGAGCCGAATGGGTTTCGGGATGGCCGAAACACCAAACACGGATAACGTAGCAATCATGTCAGGAAAGCATCCGTTTGATTAAAAGAGTACTGTAGCACTGTGCCACACACCTGTGTGTGAGTGTGAGCGAGAGCGAGGGTTGTGCAGAGAGGAGCGGCGGAGCCAGAGGCCGAGGCAGGGAAAGAGGAGGCGGTGAGGGCGGCGCCGTGATCCTGCTGTTTGGGGCGAGAGGCGCAGTCCCAGCGGCTTTGTAAATCCGGTCAACGCCAAAGCAACTCCTTCGTGAACCTGAAAATATGTAAAACGGAAGAAAATGCAGCAAGAATATATCCAGAGGCACTGACTCCCTCGAACTTAGGGACAATGAAAGGAAAGAGGGAGGGAGGGAGGGAGGGAGGGAGGAAGGAAGGAAGGAAGGAAGGAAGGAAGGAAGGAAGGAAGGAAGGAAGGAAGGAAGGAAGGAAGGAAAAGAGATAACTAATGGGAAACCAAATTCAAGAGAAGAGAGCTCAGGCACTGAGACCTGGGCGCTGGGACTCTGGTTCAAGTTATTTCCAGACCCCCAGAGAGTCCTCAACGCGTTTAAAGATAAAGTGAGAGTAACTGGTGAACTAACGTCAGTACGTTCGTGCTGTTTAATTTTAGCCTCAACTGTGAGAGAGCTGCCAAAATTGTTTTCCAATTCAATTTTTGTTCTCTCATTTTTTAGGTACCCATGAAAATCCTAAACTCCCTTTTCCTTCCTGTGATAAACACACACACACACACACACACACGCACACACGCACACACGCACGCACGCACCCACACATCCCACAGTAACGAATGGAGCCAAACACACGTTTCACCATTCATTTTTTCTCATACAGCTCGGGCTTCTGTCCCCGGTACTTTGAAAACAAGCAGCCAGAGCTGAATGAGGCACGCAGCGGAGCCAGAATGGGCGGGCGTCACAGGGCGCGCTCCCGCCGGAGCAGATGGCTACCTAAACGAAGTGCTCGATCCGACTACAAGGAATCCTTCCATTCATCTCCCAAAGACCGGAAATGGAGTGACTGGATTCATCAAGCATTTCAGTAGGCGGCGAGGCGCCACTTATCCACGATGGATTTCTATTCGTAGAATGTACATCGCAGGTAAGTACACTGTGTGTGGGCTCCATGGAACACAACCTCGGCCTTCACGACGTGGCTCATCAGCCCAGTGACAGCCAGTGACGTCGGGGCCTCACTGATAGATGCCGCCATGCGCTGAACACTGAGTCAGGAAGAGCTCCAGAGAGAGCCCACACTGCCTGGATCTAGAGCGTGGTACGGGAAGGAGGCACACTAAGACGCCTTGCTGGGAAGGGACAAAGCTGACGAGAAGAAGCCGTGAAACCAAAGAGATAAAAACTGAATCCTAACAGATCTGAAAACCCACAGCTAACGTGCTCGGCGGTGATACACTGAGATGCTCCCACGCGGGTCAGAAACCAGTCAAGGACGTCCCTCTCACGATTCCTCCTCGGCATCCTCCCGGAAGTCCTACTTTTTGCAATAAGACAAGAAAAGGAAAGACGAAACACATGGATTAGGAAGAAAGAAATAAAACTGTCATCGTTCACAGATGACATGACTTTCTATGTAGAAAATATGAAAGAAGGAACAGAAAAATTTCTGGAATAACTAAGTGATGGTAGCAAGGTCGTAGGATACCAGAGTCATTCTCCTAGATGCCAGCAATGAACGAGCGGAACCGGAAATTTACAATATGGTACTCTGTACAAGGAGCATATGTATATCTAAATATTTAATTTTTACAGCCAAAAATCAAATATTTAGATATGCATCTAACTATGTACAGTCTATATGACACGGTCTCCTGGGTTGGATCCATTCAGAATTTGGCAAGGCGACTTCCTCGGCCAGGGGCAGAAATACTTGGTTATTGTTGATTTTTAATAACGTCCTCCCTTCTTACGATCGAATGCAGCCTGATTTGTCACAAGCCTGGACTCCTTATTTGACATGGCTGCCTAGGGTTTTACGCATTTAATGATCTTTCTAAATGACACAGGAGAGAGTTCTCACATCTCTATGTCACTATGAATTTGCAGGACTCGGTCTGAGGCCGTCTTGCCATTGACCCACAGCCCGTGACAAAACCCTTAAAGCAGAAAGCGGGACAGCGAGAACGCTGACTGCGAGGTGGGGAATTCACTCAGGTGGCCCCGCGGTTCGGACACCAGCAGCAGACGCGCGAACGCAGAAGCGCATGCGCAGAAAGCGGGCGCGTCCTCAGCGGGAGGCCGCAGGGTCCCGCCCGCACCGGCTGTGCAGCAGGGGAGCAGGCAGGGTGCGGGCCTCTCCCAGCGGCTGCTGAGTGCACGCACCTGGCACCTGCGGAGCGGACACGCCGCCCTTGGCGTAAGCCAGGCGGGGGCGCGGGGTACCTATGAGCGCCACAGGATGGGCGGGTTCCCAGGACACCTTGCCAAGGGCTGGAAACGTAAAGTGGAAGAGCCTGGACGAGAACACCTGCCTTCCCGAATCGGGGGGCGCGTGGTCCCCTCCAGGCAGCCGGACCTGAAGTGCTGGCGATAAAATGATACCCATGGAGATCTGGGCTTGGTGTCTTCGTTTCCGTTATTTTCATTGCAAAACATTTGTACTCTATACTTTTAGAGCATGTCTAACCAGTTAAAAGTCAGAATCTATTTCATAAAGGCCTTTGTCACTCATTCGGTGAGAAGCCGACGTGGTTCTTACACCTGTCAGAGGAAGGCGTGGGAGAGAGATGCTTGTCGGATTCGGGCCCCACGCGTCTGGGAGCAGAATCTCAGATGCCCGGGGCACGGTGAGAGCACGCAGAAGGATCCAGACGGGCTTGAAAAATATGCCGGGGGTGACTTCCTGGCAGGGGAAAAGGTAGAGCCGTGAACTGGGATTCAGAAACGCAGCTGCATACGTGCAGAATGGCGTGGATGAATTTAATAGAACCTCCTTGAAAATAACGAGGAGGGGCGGTTAGAGCCAGCTCCACGGTCCGTCTGAGCTTGTGGTGTGTGTCGTGGGTCAGGTTCAACTCCTCGGAGACCCCAGCAAGGAGCCCTGGGTGTTCTGGGTGAGGGGCGTAGCATGTGGCCGCCCCATTCCTGGGCACGGGAGACCTCGTGACTGGCCATTATGTGCAGAAACAGGCCCCGGGAACTGGGCTGAATTTCAGGAATAAGTGAGGATCTGTCAGTATTTACCCCAAGGAAGAAAGACATACTGAGAGGGACGGAATAGAGGTTTCAGGTGCGTGAAGGGCAGGTGAACATTTTCAGACGGCTGACAGTCACAGAGGCGCGGTGGCGGAGGGCGCCGAGCCAGGCGGCCGGAGCAGTCGGGGCCGCCCTCACCTCCAGCCCCCGAGTCCTCGTGCTCGGCTCTCCGACGGCCACCGGTTAACACCAACCTCGTGAAGCCACGGAGAAGGCAGCTCGGTTCTGAATGATTTTTAAAAGCAAAAGACAACTAACTACCAAAGCACGCTGGCCGAGGGGAGCCACGCGCTACGCGGTCACCCGCTGGGAAAGCGGTTGTGCTGGGGGCCGTGTGGGGTGGCCGAGCGGGTCCCGGGGTTCAGGGCTGCACCCCTCCCTCCTTCTGCTGCCCCGGGCGCCACGGGCAGCTGGATCCGGACGGGCCTTCACAGTGGCCGGACGGGGATTACGGGCTGCGTGTGCACCCCCTGCCTTTGCACGGGTTTCTGCATTTCCACCCTAAAATTCATGCGACTGGAGATGCGCTCTCTACGGTCCCCTGCAGACGGTGGCGGGCGCCCTTAATCTGTGAGCATCAGCAGAACAAAAAGCGGCTGCGGAAAGTGTCATTGGATCATCTCCGCGTTTTCTGTCAGCGTGTTAGAGGGTGAGCCACGGCGTCGGCGCGGCCTGACAATGTGAGAGCTGGCGCGGGCGTGACGAGGAACGGCAGAGGCAGCTTCTGACTGTCGCACTCGGAGTCGTGCGCGTGCGTGCGTGTGTGAGTGTGCGTGTGCGTGTGTGAGTGTGCGCGCGTGTGTGTGTGCACGTGTGCACACCTGCTTTGCCAAGGCACTAGTCATTAAGTAGGCAAGCTTTAAGATCTGCTAAGAAGCATAATGGCTCCCAAACCTTCCTGACATTAAAATGCTCTATAATCACCTTCCATTAGCAAAACCAGAAAAAGCCTGGCCTTGGTGCAAAGCACAAAACTCATTTGCCTCCCTCTCCCCTGCCTCTCCGTTCCAAATATGCCCTTGTGCCTGAAATATTCCAGACCTTTGGGCTCTTAAGGAAGGAAATTAGTCTAGTATTCTTTTTTGTCATAAGAAAAAAGTTCCAGATTTCACGGCTAACAACGATTGGAAAACAGCTAAGTTTTCCATAATTATGTTATATAAAAAGACTAAAGAAAAGGGGAACCAGTTCTCTCGCTTGATGCCTGAGGACACGGGGCCTACTTTTCCTCGCCCAGGCCAAATGCACCAAGAATTCTAATTCCCTCTGACCACCAGATGGTAAAAGGAATGCGAACAGATGGACACACGACAAAGCTTCCAGATCCGGAGACGTTTCGCACGGGCACCGAAAGGCTGAGGCGGGACGCGATAGCTGTCATCCTGGATCTAAAGAGCCGTCCTGTCCCGAAGGGAGCGGACTAGTCGTCTGAGCAGAAAGGGCGGAGGGACAGCCTGCGGGCACCGATCGCAGGGACTCCTATCCCAGTCTGGGATTTCGTGTTCCAGCTCAGAGTTGTCGAAAGCCCGCCCATTAAATGACATGGGTTCTATGTTGCTAGTTAAGGAATATGCTCTCTTAAAAAAAAAAAAAAATCAGTGAAGAAATACGTTTGGGAAAGTTACAAAACACATCCTCACGTTTTCCAGATCACGACGCATTTTTAAAATTCGGGAAGACATTAAGGAACCACAAAATAAAGCAAACACTGGACTTTAACGCAGAGTTTTCCAATGACCCTCTAATTTTTGTTTACCCTCTTATGCCAATATTTTTTTGACCTAGTGTTGCTGTAGACATACTTTTGGAAAACTGAATTACAGAAAAACTCCAACTGCTTTATCCTGGCATTCAAATTCAGAAAGAGCTGGTCTCTCCCTTTTAATCTTTATTTCCTGCAACATTCTATTATTCTCAGCTTCGATAACTTTGTTGTTAATGCGTGTTCTACCTGGATCATAGAACTCCAGACTGGAACCTAATGCCTCCTTGTGCATAAACTTTACTCCATTTTCTTTTTTCAACGAATGGTTACTGCATATTCCCTTCTCGGGCTCCAAGAGCTCAAGTCATTTCCCAAGGTTAACACAAATAGCAAGACACAGAGCCAAGTCTCAAAGCAGGCAAACGTGATGACAGCCTGAGAGAGTCGGCCTCTCCCCACCTGAGGACAGAGGTCCAAAGGTCCAAGTCACCACCACTGCTTCTCATGACGGAGCCATGCAGAGGGTACTCAGTATGGACTTCGCCAGAGATCAGAGCCTCTAGAATGTTCCAGAGTGTAAGCCTGGCACCATGTAAGAGCAGTGTGCATGTCACGCACCAGAACCAGCCCTACTGGCCGTGAAGAAGCCAGCATCATGTTGCTAATGGCTTATGAAACCAGCCACATGTCAGGGAGCTGGGGGCCAGCCCTGGAATTGCAGCCTAGGGAGACCAAAGCAGAGAACCCGGGTGGCCATGCTCAGTCTCCAAACCAGCAGAATCCGTGAGGTAATAAACGTGTCTTCTTTTCATAGCTATTTGCAGTAATTTGTTATTCAGCAATAGAACGTGAACACATTTGGCCTTTTCAACTAACGACTCTTGAGAGTCCATTCCGTAAGTGTTTTTTGAGCGCACACTGTGGTTCATGGTTCAAATACTGTCTTAGGCGCTTGAGTGTTAATGAGCAAAGGAGACCGTGACTCGCACCGTGTGGCTCTCACTAGGTAGGGCTTGCAGAGACGCCCAGGGTCACCTGAGAGGTCCTCCCCCCACCCTGGCTTGAGTTCGTTCAGCTCTAAAAGCTCATTTGAGCCAAGATGCTTCTAAAATGTGTGACTTGGGGCAACTGACTCAGCTTCTCTGAGCTTTCTCGTCCCTAAAGCAGCAATTATTTTGTCTGTCTCTCAGGATCCTTGAGAAGATTAAACCAGGACGTAAACGAGGTGCTTCCAGCCAGGTCATCCCTCCGCGGAGGGATAGCAGCGGGGTGGATGGCCCTGGGACCACGGAAACAGCCCTTTGTCGATGACGCGTTGGATGCGGGTTTGACCAGATGATTCTCAAGGTAACTTTGCATTCTAAAATTGTGTGTGTGTGTGTGTGTGTGTAGTTTTCATACCTTCCCAGGCACCCACACCGCACGCGGCACTTCCAGACTTACAGGGGAGGGGGGCTTGGGGTAACGATGGGGACGCCCTAATTTGGGCCCAAATCTCCATTCGCGCAGACGCCATGTTGCCCACTCCCTCCCCCCGACCCCCGGGTCGGAGGCCACCCCCAGGAAAGGATGAGGTTTTATTGCTGCTGGAGGGTAAGTAACGAGTTGCTGAGCTTGAAAGTGCTCCATTGTATTTTCCCTGTCAGGACCGTGAAAGGTCTGCAAGGCTCGCGGCTTCTGTCACGCCGTCTGCTTTCCACCCAGGTGACCTCGCTGATGTTCTCTAAGCAGGACACGCCGCTCCGTCCCCCGGGGCTTCTCATGCTGCTCTTCCTGCTGAGCTGCCCTCCGGCCACCCTTCTCTCGCTTCCCTCTTACTTTCCTTCAAAACTCAATTTAGGGGTCGCCTCTCCCCGAGGCCACCCCGTCAGGGCCCCCTCTCCTCTGCCGGGCTCTCCCAGAGCAGCGAGTGCCAGGCTTGCGCGGACCCGTCCGCCCGTCTCCCCCGCCAGACCGTGCGTGTCCATCTCTGTGGCGCCGCGCTAGCTCGCGTGGACGCGGGTATGCGCTTGTCAGCCAGGTGAGTGTCGAGGACTTTCCCTCCGCGTTCCGTGTCCCGCAGCACAGCACGCGTCTGGGGACGGGGGGGGGGGAGGGGGGGTGCGTTGGCGCCGTGCGGGACTGTCTGCCGCAGCATCCAAGTGACGTGATCCCAAGGGCAGGGAATGCTCACGTGGGTTTTTGAGAACCACAGGGACACACAGACATTTGAAGGGCACTTGGTATGTGCTGTCGAGATGTTTGCAAATCTCTCTTCCCAGCTGCGGGACTGCATCGGATTTCGCGAAACGATTTTGGTGATCCTATTTTAATGCTTGTTAAGTAGCTGATCTGTGTCAAGCATTGCACTGAAACCCGTTCCAGGAGATATTTTCATCCTCGATGAGGCAGCCCCTCTGGTCCGGACCTCCTAGGTGGGACAGGACTGTCTCCCACGGGCTGGCATGTCTCACTGTTCAAGGGCTCAGTCCTCGTTTTTCAGAGACACCAGAGCACAGCAAAATCCTATTGAATTGTTTAACTTCGACAATTTCACAAAACAGTCTTAATGGTGTGCTGAGGCCTTTCATTGTTCTGGTTCACTAGTTATAAGTGGATTTCAATATGCATTTAATCAAAATACCCAGCTGTATTCATTTAAAAACACAACCCACAAAAAGCAACTAAGTGGGCCCCTTACCTCCCTGCTAAGAAAACACAAGAGAGATTTCACTAGAATTTAATTTTGCAGAAAACAAAAAGCTCCTGGAATCAGCTTTTTGTGATACAAACGTTAGCTTCATCTTTTTCGTAGTAAGGGCAGCTAATCCACAAGTTTACCTAAATAGATGAGAGGCAAGGCTGAGGAGAGCAGACAGGTGACAGGCCACCTGACCTCGCCCACCTCAGGTCCCCGTGGGTCCGTGTTCACTGCAAACTCTCAAAGCTGGCTCAGAAAATCAGTGCAGTAGAGAGAGAGTAATCATCCTCTCTTCAGAAGCAGCAGGACCCACTAGACAGAGTTTAGGTTTTAGAGTCAGATTTACAAGTTAGATGACGTTGGAAAACTATTTTCTCAAGGCTTCACCATCTTCATCTTTATAGATTATAAAATTTGCTACATGAGTTGAACTGTGATCCCGAAACATTCAGATGGAGCAATCCTGTTCACAGGCTGACGTTCTCGTTCTCGGGACCGCCACATGGGACCTTTTAGAAAATACGCTTATGTAGAAGTGGCTACTTAAGAAGAGATCGCACTGGAGTTAGGCGGACCTCTGAGCCAGTCCGGTGGCATCCTTATGAGGAGTGGAACTTTGGACACAAACTCACACAGGGAGAATGCCACGTGAAGATGAAGGTGGAGATCAGGGCGATGTGTCCAGCGGCCAAGGACCCAAGGAATTCCGAAAACAGCCGGCAATACAGCAGAAGCCAGGAGCGAGGCACGAAGGAGATTCTCCCTCACGGCCTCAGGAGGAACCGACCTTGCCGACACTTCGATCTACTTCCGGCCTCGAGAATGGTGAAGCGACGCATTTCTGCTGTTGCCCCCGCTCTGTGACATTCTGTAGGGCAGCCCCAGTGGACGAACATGGGGTTATTCTAAAGGTGGTGTGGGATGATGTCCGCAGACACATCGAGCTCTCGACGGGGGAGTAGCAGCTGTGTACAGAGGCCGGTTCCCGGCTCTTCGCTCTGGCCAGGACGTGGCTCACAGAGAAGCCGACGGGGGCGCGGCGGGGGTGAGCTTGGGGTCAACACCTGCATTAAATAACGAACGATTCTGCAAGTATGAATCGAGCATGTACTGGTTTATACGGCCGGCTGTCCGAACAAGTCCTTTCCACTCTTTTTCCCTAAGAAACACTACACTACGTAACTTTCATCAGATTTTCTTAATTCCAGAGAGTCTCTTGAAAGTTGCTTCTCGTTGGGCAAAGGCGACATGCACAGGCCTCGCCCTCTGGAGGAGCGCCATGGGGACACTTGAGAAGGCCGTCCCCTCATAGGACCCCTGTTGGCACGGCTGGTCATTGAGGAGAGGGTGTGACTCCACGCACCTCAGGCAGCCTCTGGCCAGCAAAGGAGCGAGACGCAGACTCTTCGTTTCATTGTGTGGTTCGATATGGTTAGAAGCGCTTGGATGGCCTGGGAGGGCCATGACAAAAGTCTTGGGCGGACAAGTCATCGCGGCCCCCAAGTGTAAGTTGTCATGGGAAGGGAGGACAGACGGCAAGCAGGCTCGACACCCCGAGCAAGCTCTGATCGCGCACGTGTGTTGGCGGGGGCTGGACGCGCTCCGCATGCAGGCGCCCCCATCTGGCAGGCATGACTGGCAAGGAGGGCCTGGCGTGCACGTGGGCCACTGGGGTTGCTGCTGAGTCGGGGCCCGGTCAGTCGCGTGCTCCCACGTGCAGCCCCGAGGGGCAGCCACGGGGCATGGAAACCAGGTCTGGCAAAGGACTGAAGCACCTTCCAGAGCCAGTTACTATGAGTAAAACACCGAGAGCCAGTCTTGGCACGAAATAAGCTCCTGGCACTCATACGGACAGAGGTGATTCTCATTTGCAGGTGACAAGGGCCATCCCTCGCCCTCATCGGGCTTCGAAGCCGCTTCCGTGCATCGTTCCCACCCCAGGGTGAGCTCTTTATTCCTTCACTGATGCTCTTTTACAGATGAAAAAACTGGGGCCCACGCGTGTGAAGTCCTTTGCCACGCGGGGAGGAGGTGGGATAACCGTGAAGCGGGAGAGGTGGCTTGGGGCCTTGCTCACATCCTCTAACCCCTGCCGCCACTGTCGTTACGAGTTGGAGGAGGTTCCCTAGGCTGGTAGAAGCCAATTCTTTCTAACTCGTGGGCAGAGGTGATGAGAGAAATTCATAAAGAGGTGACACGTATCGGTGCAGCCGCCTGGAGAACGCACACAGGGACAGATCGTGCCCTGAGGCCAGCTGTAAATGACGCTCCTCCGTGCAGGGTGCTGAGTCACAACCCGGCCACACTGCTGTCAGCCCTGATTAAGCCAGACACGTTTGCAGGAACGCTGTCCAAAGGCTTCTGTCATTGACTGCATGACGAGAATCACAAGCAACCGAATGAGCAAAGCTGCCCCGCCCTCCCGCACACAGGGCCTCGGAAGAAAACGCGCTCATTACACATGTGCTGTCCAGACAAGGTACAGGGAGGGTGCGAACCGAGACGTCGTTTCGGCGCGGGGCAAAGTGGCACGACCCCTAGAGGTCACGGAACTGAGAGAGCTGAAGGGATCAGGGCCGTCCTGCAGCCACCCCCTCCCGTTCGTGGTGACTTGTCAGCCCTCTTGGCTCCTCACACGCAAATAATCCTGAAGCCCCCGAAACAAGCACGGTGGCACTGCACGAACAAACGAAAGGTAGACATGACAGCTGTCGCTTGAGGGACAGCAAGTGGGTGCTAGTCATAGGTTGGGATCTTGTCATTGTTTCTCATTTTTAATCCTCGGAAAAACCCTGCGACGGCATCGCTCCGTTTGTCGGAAAGGAACTGAGGTCCAGCGGAGTCACTAAATGGACCAAGGCCCCAAGCCCACGGTGGCTGCGGCGCGCCCAGAGCCAAAGCCACCTGCGTTCCTTTGACCGTGCTGCTTTCTCTCCGGACAACGAGCTCGGGGTGTCGCCTTCTCCACTAGGAGGTGGTGCCCCAGACGAGACCCAGGGGTTGGGGGGCAGCTGATGTGCAGCCACAGGGAGGACAAACGCAGGCGGCAGAGGAAGGCGCAGGCCTCCCAGAGGTGCGAGCTCCGCCCGTGCAGGCCGGACGCGTCCGACCTGCGACCTGCACCCTCGCTCAGCCGGGTTCCAGCCGTCGGCACGCCCTGCGTCACTGCGCCTGCGTCACTGCGCCCGCGTCACTGCGCCCTGCGTCACTACGCCCCGCGTCCCAGCGCCCCGCGTCCCTGCGCCCCGCCACGGCTCCCTGCGTCACAGCGCCCTGCGTCAGTGATGCCTGCATCACTGTGCCCGCGTCACTGCGTCTGCGCCCCAGCACCCTGCGTCACTGCGCCTGCGTCACGGCTCCCTGCGTCACTGCGCCTGCGTCACGGCTCCCTGCGTCACGGCGCCCTGCGTCAGTGATGCCTGCGTCCCTGCGCCCGGCCACGCCCCGCGACGGCACGCCCATCTGCGCGTCGTCAAGGGTTTGGTTGACACCCTGCAGCCGGCGAGCTGGGCCGTCCCTGGCTGTGCTCAGCTGCATTTCACAGTCTTACTCAAGACTAAACGCTGCTTCTTCACTTACACACTGGGAGAAGCTGCGATTCGCATCCTACACCCTTCGCCAAGGCCCTAGAGCCTTTAAGACGAAAAAAAAAAAGCTTTATTTATTTATTTGCCTGACAAGGGTCAGCTCTGTCTTCAACATACCTTCGAAGGTTAATCACATGGAAATTGTTATGCCACTGTGTCTTAGCTCACAACGACATATCACAAAACGGGAACAGGACAACCAGTGTCCAAGAGCCACCCCTGAGAATCCAGGTTCTACAAGGCTAATCGGCAGCCTCGGTATTGTATTAGGCTGTGGCATAGAATTAAAAAAAAAAAAAAAAAGTGCTCTGGAATTTTAGAGGTGCAGCGGCCCTTAGAGGCAGTCTACTCCAGTCATCCTGCTGTCGCGAGTGAGACAAATTTGAGGCTTTAAAGCACAGAGATCGGTCTTCAAATCCCTGGTTTACTATATTTTTGTGTGACTTCGGGTAAAATGCTTACCGACTTTGTCCCCCCTTCTTAACTGGCTGGTGGAGGTGACTGCCACCACCCCCCTGCCCCCGGGGGCCCGTGAGTACTACAGGCCCCGGTTCTGTTTGCTGATCCCGTGTCCCCAGCCCGCAGCTCGGTGCCTGATACAGGATGCGGGTTGCTGTGCACAGGCGGGTAAAGCACAGGCGTGAAAGCCTAGTCCCCTTCCTGCAAATGACTCCTCTGAAGTCACAGGATGAGTCGTTGAATCAAAACCAGAATCGGAAACTGAGTCCTTCCCCGATGAGTTAGGAACGGAGGAAAGCAGGCTGAGGAACAGGCCAAGGGCACGCAGCTGGGGGGACCGCGCTCTCCTCGGCCTGGGGTAACCTGGAAAAACCACCTTTTTTTCCGAGATGAGAGAAATACCCAGGTCACACATTCCCTTCCCCAACTCCACCCATCACAGGGAGTGGAGGAGGAACCTGTGGGCACAGCTAACACCACCCCCCACCACACACCGGCGAGTTCACCCCAGGTGCCCACCCCCGTGGGTCACGGTGTGCCTGTCCATGACCAAAACCCAGATCGTAAGCAGGAACGAGCTTCTCACGGGTACATAAGAAAACAGACACCTACTGAGAAGTTCGAGATGCCACCTGAGCCTTTATACTTACAGACTCACCTTTCCGTGACAGGTAGTGATATCTGACACACGTTTCCAGCTTCTGTGGAACGTTGTCATTGGCTCGACTCTCGAGGCCCTGTGGCTCTGGCTCCAGGCAGCCACAGCGAACTTCAGCCCCTGTCGACGCCCGCCCATGAGACCGGCTCAGTGGCCCCCGGGCTCGGGGTCTGGGAGCCGCGAGCCCTTGTTAGCCGCCCCTCCTCTGTGCTCCCGCGAGACAGGGTTTGCTCCGAGACCCAGGCCGCTGCCCCACCCCCACCCCCACCCCCACCCCCCTCCCCCGCCCCGGCATTCATCAGAGTTCCCCGGATGCGCCATCGCGTCCTCCACTCTCTCCCGGAATCACAGCCACACAAAGGTGTGTGGCCTGCTCGGTGCCCTGAGCGTGGGAGGAGCCGCACGGAGGTTTCTCTCCCCACCACCCCTTCCCACATTCTACTTTCTCTAAAATCGCGATCCCTAGGCCAGCCATAGGACACGCTCGCTGTGAACAGCTTTCTGTGCGCTGTCTCCTGGCCGCACCACCTGACCTGGCAGAAGCATGAACACGTTATGCACGTAGAACCTCCCCCACGCACACACACGCACACACACGCACACACACGCGTGCACGCACACACACACACACACACACACACACACCCTCAGTGTGTTCTTAACCCTTAACCCTCCTAGCTGGCTGGTCGGATGTTTGCAGGAAAACCAAATACTCAACTGGGTGTGGCCGAGTCCAAACGTTGTCCCCTCTGCGTAGGTTGAGCAAATAATAAACACATCATCACCACCGAGACATCTTTGTGCGTGAAAGGGGACATTACAGCATTGGTAAGACGGCAGACATGAAATGTTTCTTTCCTAGAGGAGGGCGAATCTGAGGTAAGTTTTCCAGGAATGTATAAGAAGAAAACAGGGGGGAAAATCGTGGGGAATGAGGGTTTGAGTCAATACACGGCCCCCGGGTCGCGCTCAGGTGTGGAGGTGGGAGGCGTGGGCCGCTCCGATGTCCTCTGACAGCGACCTTGACCCCGGCTCCTGGGCTCCTGCTCCAGGAACCGTGGACGCGAAAGACGGACAGCTGGGTCGTAAAACCACAGTGAGATATTAAGACCATGAAATGGCTTATCTCGTCCTCGCGGAGCGGGAGCTGCACACGTGGTGGGCATCAGCCGTGCCCGCCTGAAGGAGAGGCATGGGCGGTACCTGTCGGAGCCAGAATCAGCCGGTCCAGGTGAGCGGGAGCCGACACGCGTCAATGTTTCAAACACGGAGGACACTGGGTGTGCGGAGAACCCCCTGCTCCGCATGCGGGTGGCGATGGGACGCGTAAAAAGCCCTCCGGCGCCCCTTCTCATAGGCCCAGGGACCCCGACGGGAATTCTGCCTTCCTGCTGTCAGGCAGGGGCGGCCACGACAGGACCGCCACTCTGTCTGTCACTGCCTCCGTGCCGATCGGGAACCCTCGGGCTGGTGAGCTGAGGGGACGCCGGCGGGAACAGTAGAAGCAAAGGTGGCCCGGGCTGACAGAGTCGCGAAACCATCGGCGGCCAAAGACTCCCCCCCAGGCAGCCGGCGTTCGCGTGCTGTTTCACAAACGTTTTGCTTTAAGTAATTCCCGACGTAGAGAGCACCAGCAAGATTCGTAGAAAGCAGGCCGTGCGCACTCCGTCAGAGCCTGCGGGTCCGCACTGGTGTGAACACGCAAACAAATAAATAACAGGCAGGGAGCGGGAGCCCCGCCCTGCAGCAGGCGTCGCCCCCGGGGAGCTGACGAGAGGGACGTTCGAGATGTGGCGGACGGCGGGCGCCCTGGGAGCGACCGATTCCGCAAAGGACCGCTGGCGGCCGCCGCTAGGGTTGCACGCGGGGAAAGGCATTGTGACTCCAGCGAGACACCCGGCGGACACCGCCCGACCCGGGCGACAGGTAGAGGACTGGGACAGTGACCGCCTCGCCTCCGGCCGTGTTCCCCTCCCCATCGGTGTGGACACGCGGAGCCTCGCCGCGTTGCGCGCCGGCATCTTACGCTGTCACTGTCACCCTTCGTTGACCGTTCGATGCTCAGCTTGTCTCATGTTTGTGCCTGTGCCTTCGGGCGGGTGGCCTTGTTCTCCGAGCACTCCCTCGCTTTCCGACACAAGCAGTTTTTGCCAGAGAGTGGGGATACCGTCCCTCTTGTTTCCGCATCGTAGTGAAGTAGAGTCTGAAGTCAGGCTAAGTGTGTGTGAGAAGTTACCCGCGGGACAGCGTTCCGAGTCCTAGACAGCGTCGCGTGGGCGGGGCCTCGGCCTGCGCCTCCTCGATGTTCATTTTCAGATCCGAAACGCGGGGCTGGAAAACGGGAACTGCTTGTCCGAGGCCCAGCGTTCCAGAAGGAGCCGTTGTATAAAACCCCTTGAGAGGGGCCCGGAAGAACACCGTTTGGACAGACTGCAGTGTAAGTGGAAACCGTGTGGGTCCCGCCGTGTTCTCCGTGGAGGCTGAAGCTTTGGCTCCTGCGTCTGACCACAACAGCCCAATAAACCGTTTTATTACAACACACATACCAGACTCGCCAGACACCCCCACGTTTACACACGGCCATTAATTCTTTTTCCCCTAACGTAGTGCATTCCACTCTCTCACACACACACACAATTCTTACTTGTCATAAATTGTGAGTCTAGAGAGGCTGCCACACAGTTAAATACTGAGAAATAAATGTTTCTCATTATTCCTTCATTTATTTTTTCTTGCAGGATTTAAATATATCTTAAGGAGCATCTTTGAAGAAGCCATTATTTCCCCTACAAGGCCTCAGAACTTCTCGGGGTACTAGCCCTCTGTGGTCCCAGAGGCTGCTGGGAAGAAGGGGCCCGCTCGACGGAATCCGAGGGGCTGCGGTACTGACATTAGCTTTTGTCGTTCCAGGGGTCCCCGGCCATCGAGCAAAAAAGACGTTAAGGGTATTCCCCGTACCCAGACTTTTAATATTGAAAATTGCTGTATTTGAGGGAATTTTTAAAGAAAACCATTCCAAGAGAAGATATTTTATGTAGTAGCAAAAGACGAAAATGTAGGCGAGGGCTTCCGCAGTCACGTGTGAGGACCCTGCGTGGACAGCACTGTCCGGGGCGGACCGCGGCTCTCGGTGGCCGCCGTGCAGGGGGAGAGCGAGGCGAGGTGGAGAGCGCGTCCAGCATTCCTCGAGTGCTTTGGCAGCTGAGCAGCGAACGCCACTGCAGAAAGCAAGAGGATGTTAGAGCTGCTGTTCACCCATCAGACCAGGGGTCCCCAAGCCTGGGCCGTGGGCCGGTATCACCCGCGGCCCGTTGGGGACCGGGCCGCACAGCAGGTGAGCGGTGCGTGAGGAGCGAAGCTCCGCCTGCGTCTGCCGCCGCCCCCAGCGCCGGCCTCAGCGCCGCCTCCGCCCGTCAGGCGTTAGGGTCCCTGGTGCCGCAAAGGTTGGGGACCGCTGCACTAGGCCGATCATTGTATAAACACACGCTCGCCGAACGCCTGCAAGAAAAGGGGAACGACGCTCCCCGAGTCAGAGGACGCGACGGTTTAACAAACGATGGAAGTCGAGGACGCCATTGCCCTGACCGCGAAGGAAAGCTGAGCGCGGTCGGAGTCTCTAGGGGGACAGGGGCCCAGAGGGAGCGTCTGGGACGTGGCGACTCATCAGTCCAAAGCCTCAGCTAGTTTCCCTCCAAACTGACCGCCATGCGATCGAAGAGAAAACGAGAAGCCTGAGCTCCCCGTGCCCAAGGCCCCCTACGAAAGGAGCAGTGAGACTCCGGACCCCGCGCACATTCCCCTTCTGTGCCCGCGGGGAGCCCCGCGCCCACTTTCCTAATCCTCGCAGAACCGTTTCCCGGGATCTCGGACAAGGGGACAAGGGGAGGGGAGCAGCGGGCGGGAGAAGACGCAGAACCAACCGGACGCGGCGGCCCCTCGGGCGCGGGCCACGGGGCGTGGTGACCACGCAGCGCAGCGCCTCGGGGGGCGCGGCGACCACGCAGCGCAGCGCCTCTGGGGGGCGCGGCGACCACGCGGCGCCTCGGGGGGCGCGGCGACCACGCAGCGCAGCGCCTCGGGGGGCGCGGCGACCACGCGGCGCCTCGGGGGGCGTGGTGACGGAGTCGGGGACCGATGCGAGACGTTGGAAGAAGAGCGGAGAGGTCGTTTTCGCCTGAAATCAGAGAAGGCTCCGGAAACGCGGCAGCGTGAGGCTCAGACCCCAGGAGCTCAGGAAGGATCAGACCTCGAACACACGAATAAGACAACGACGGCCACGGTGAGATGCCCGCGGCCCGGGGAGCGCCGGAGGGGACAGGGAGGCGGGGCCCCCGAGGCCGCAGGAGGCTGCCCAGGGTGCGGCGCCATCAGGGCTGCACTGAGGGACCCCGCGCAAGGCCCAGCCACAGCGCCCCCCCCCCCCGAGGACGCCACAAAACGCGGTGCGACCACAGCGCCCCCCGGGGCACAGGACCGAAACAGCATGGCAGCGGGCCACGGGGGTTCCCGATTGCGACCCCAGTGTGTTTGGAGGCATTTTTCACAGGGAACGCTTTGTCGGGAGTTGTCAGAAGGGACTACGCGAAGTAGACGAAGCAGAAAATCACCCGAACTCGGCGTCGGTCGGAGAAAGGAACGGATTTTAATAGATGTGGCTGAAGGAGGGAGACTAAGCGACAGCAGATACATTCCAAATAGCTACTAAATGCTAAATTAGTTCTATTAGAAGATGCACATTTCGCGATATTTAGTCCATTTTTTTTAATGTCAGCAAATATCTTTCAACATCTATAAAATGCCAGGAGGTATTTATTGTACTAGATGTTGGAGCTACAAAGATGAATAAGACAAAAGCTTTCATTTAACTGGCTCAGATTTGAGTAGGGACACATACAACTCTTAAAAGACCGGTTTAAAATGGCAGACTGGGGGGGGGGGGCCGCGGGAGAAAGGCAAGTTCACGCTCACCTGAACTTTGCCTTCTGCCCGCACAGCCCCCCGTAAGCAGGTCCGCGAGATGAATATAATGTTACGAGTCATTTCAATCTCACTTTGTCTTGACACTTCAGACGATAATTGTGTATGTGTTTCAGTTTGCAATGTCCTCTCTTTATAATTCTTACAGAATGGTGGGTGGAAAATTGGAAATGTGAAAGTAAGAGTCAGACCAAACCAGAAGAGGTTTCACTGGAGAGGCCCCTAATGAGGCATATAGCTTCAGACCAATGACTGACCTCCTGAACCCCGATCCCGTCACCTGCGAAAGAAAGGCAAGGTCAGTTGCCTGTGGCACTGGTGTGGACATGAGTAAAGGAATCGTACAGGGTCTGGACCTGAGCCCAGCGCGTAATAAGTGCTCGATGCAGTGCAACTATGGTCACTAAATAACGATTATTTTTCACCTGAAGGGACAGTATCCGAGGACATCTCCAGTTATCTGGAAACCTGTGATGGAATTGCCAAGGCAACGCTGACATATTTTATAATAAAATAGAAAGTCCACACAGCACATGCTCAGGAAAGCAAAATCTATGCACACGCATGCACTCACACGCACACTCACGCATGGAGAGGCAGCCATCATCAGGGTTTGGTTCTGACCCAGAGTCCGGCCGGGACCTACAGACTAGAGCCCTGCAGGCATGCCCCTCCCAGAGGGGCATGTGCTGCAGGAGGCATAGAGGCCTGGGGATGTGGGTGCCGGGTGCTGACCGGGAGCTCGGTGCCACGTCGATGCTCCCTGCACCCTTGGCAAATGGCGATATTCTGAAGAAGGCGAAGCTCATGAGCTGCAGAGTCACCTGCGAATAAATAGCTTTAGAGAATGAGCACTTGGAAATACAAATTCCCGAGGTCTGTTCGATGAGGACCACAAGATAACGATGCTAAAACCCCGACAATAAAGAGTATTTGTCCCTACATTTCTAGAAGGGAGAGATCAGAGATCAGGTTTCCAACCCTCGGTAATGGACGGGGCCGGCGAGCGCTCGCAGATGGAGACTCCCACACGCCAGCGTGCACCGGGCAGCTCTGGGACTCTCATCAGAAGTTAGCTTCCCAGAGGTCGCACACCTGGAAAGCCTCGAGGTGGGGCTAAGACCGAGGGCGTGCCTAACTCCTCCGGAGCCCGCTCCTCCCGTTCTGCGGATCGTGTGTGAGGCTGTGCCTGCACGACATCCCCACGATCTGCCACCCCGTTGCCTTGTGCTTCGTAGCTCGTTTGCCCCGGGCCCTGGCACACAGTAGGTATTCAGTGCATCTGTCAAATTGTTGGATGGACAAGTCCGGGATCACGCATTGCACTCTCCATTCGTACTTGCTGTAAACCGTCTCCAGCTTTCCTCCCCACGTCCTCAGCAGGAAGTCCCTGCGAGCTCTCTAGCGCTCTTAGAATTCTCTAGCAGGAGATTTCCCACGATCTTAAAATATGTGTGTTTCCACTTTATTTATTTATTTATTTTTCCCACTCCATTTCAAGCATGTAGGTAGCTTTTATATTCCTTTGCCTAAATTAAGCTGGGGGGGGCGGGGGGGGGAGGTTAAGAGGTGAGATCCCCTAAAGGCAGCAAGAGAGGAAAGCAAGGAATCCCGATTTGGGGGGCACAGACGCGGATCCAGGGAGTCACAGGACCCCATGGGGGGCTTTGCTTTCGGAACTCAAAGACACGACAGCGTCCCATCCTGAGACGGAACAGACGCCGCCGCCGTGAAGGCAGCTGGCTTTGGGCGTCTGGGTCCCCACCCTCAAATGTCCCCAGCCCCACGCCCGGCAAAGACCCACGGCTCCAGGCTGCCTAATAGTGAGGGCCCAGGACGCTGGGACAGTCGAGACACCGATGGACCACGGATCAGAGGCCCATCCAACATCGATGGTGCTGTGTTCTTGTGCAATTCGAACAAGTGGAAAGACCCCCATCGTTCCTGAAACTCATTCTGTCAGGGTCAGGGCTCAGCATTGGAATGAGTTTATCCAAAGCAAACACAGTAGGTCGATCCCTCTGAAAGTCAAAGGATCGGTCTCCCCATACTTAGCCATATTGAAGAGAGCGTGCTTGGCGCCTCAGCCAGGGGGGTGAACAAGGAGTGTCTTTGGGGCTAAAGGCATAGGAAACAGGCAAGAGTCTCGGTGTTGTCTCAGAAGTGTGGCAGGCTCGAGAGTTCCACAGCGGACGGGGGACTCTTCGCCAGCCCCTCCCCCTCAAATGCAGCGATGGCCGGACCACCAAGGAAAATGGTTCTTCGTGTCATCAGGCGGGTCGAGCCCAGGCCAGGGGCTCAAGGTCGCAGGCCAGGGCCTCAAGGTCGCGGGCCAGGGGCTCAAGGTCGCAGCAGAGCATCCGGGGCTGAAGTGGCACAGGCCGGCCGGAGCTCCGGGCCCCGGGGCCAGGGCCACCTCGTGGACATGGCGTCTCAGTGGCACCTGGGGGGCGAGGGCCAGAGGCCTTTCCGGAACGACTCGTGTCGTGCGGGATGGGGAAGACGGCACAGCAGTGGCTCAGCCCCATCACCGCGGCATCACGGACACCGGAGTCAGCGTCCAGCGGAACCAGACTTCGTGACCATGCCGTCACAGGGCACGTCGTGCACAAACTGTCTGATGAGTCGAGACGTTTTCCCCCCGCAACTAGGCACGAGTGCACACTTGTGAGGGAGGCTCCTCGTCGCAATGGACGATCTTCTCCTGCGGCAAATACTAATGGGCGCTTTACAGTTTGCAGAGGAGTCACCACGCGCCGAAGGAGGAGGCGTTCTGAGGTTGCGCAGGGGAGAGAGACGGTGGGTGATGTGCGCCCTGGGAAGGAGGCGCTTGGACCATGCCATTAAAAAAAGAAGAAAAAAGATTAAAAAAAAAAACTAAAGCTATTTTTGTTATTTCTAAATTCTGAAGTAAAAGATCCCAGATGCGTCATCGTGTTTCTAAAATCTGAATGACGGAAATACTCCTTCGCGGGGAAGACATTCCCTCGGCGTACGTCCGCAGGGGCCCGGAGTCCGAGGGCCGTTCTCAAAACGCGATCACGTGAAATCAGCCCTATTACAGAAAAATATCTTCCCGTTAAGAATTATCGTTATGGAGAAATTTGCATCACTGACAGAACTTTTGCAAGAGTCGATGAAGAATTTATAAATACACATTTGACTTTATATATAATATATGCATATATCTGACTCCCCTGGGAGTTGCTGTCTCGAGTTTCCAGCTGCAGAGGGCTAAGCTCCTAAATTGAAAAGTCCTGTTCTCAAGCATGGTGGTCACTCACAACGCAGAATGTTCCAGAGCCGGACCCTGATGGATGGCCCTGTGAGGGTACCAGGAGTGGGGCTCCAGAAACGTGACCCGGCAACTCGCATTCTCAGGAGGTGGGACTTCCCACTTGGGGAGTCTTTCTTTGCCCCCCACTCCTGCCAAGCTGCTGGCTGACAGCTCAGGAGGAGGGGGGGGCGGCAGATCGGAGGGAGAGCTGGGCACGGCCAGGACATCAGAGATACTTACAAGCCGTGGAGTGAGGATGTCATTTAATTATAGAATCTGGGTGACAAAGAAGACCCGCGCCAGAAGACACGTGGGAAGCGAATCTTCACGGAGGCATCGTGTTGGGCAAAGCGTTTTGTTTCCAGAGTTTCAGTCTCTTTGTCTGTGAGACGAGCAGGCGGATGTGGTGTCTGCGAAGAGTCGTTTGACTGCCGTCTCTCTGCAGAAACTCGTATTTGCTCAGTGTTCATCGCTGAAAAAAAAAAAAAACACTTTGATATCCGTTCTCGTTTAACCCTCTTAACAACGGATTATAATCTCTGCTTTATGGACGAAGAGAGCGAGGCTTGGAGAAGCAAATCGCAGAGCTCCGGGGGGATGGGCGGGCCCGCCCCCCCCCTCCCCCGGCATCACCGAATCCCGCCCTCGTCTGCTCCAGAGCAGGGCCCCCGGCTTCCCAAGATCCGGGCCTCGTGGAGCGACAGGTGCGGGGCGGAGGGCGGAGCATGTCCTCAGGGCTCTCGGTCCGTCCCTGTGAAGCCGCCGGGTTCTCCAGGTCCCGCGGCCGCTCCGGCCTGGACCGTCCAGCTGTGCGAGCCCAGCTGTCTGCAGGCCGAGGAGACTGTGCGGGGAGGAGCGCAGCGCTCGGGCCTCGGCACCGCTCGGCACGCCCACGCTTCGCTCCCTCCTCCCCGCGCCCTCGGCCCGCGTGCCGTTGCCCTGGCTCCGCAGGCTGCCGGCCTGGCCGAGCGGACTGCGGAAATGTGACCGCGGTGCTGGGGGCAGAGGGTCCTGCTTCAGCGACGGCCAGCCCGTTTCTACGCTGCGAGACTTTGTCGGGATACGGGCGAGGCGGCCTGCCAGGGAGGCCGCTGGCGTGGGTGCAGACCTCGCTACCCCACGGTTGGCGATGGTATAAACCGACTGAGGGGTAAGCGTCTGATCGCCTGATTATGGATTTCAGGCCCGGAGGACAGCAGATCTGAAGTCTACCTAGACCATAGTGTAATACCCTAAGGAGTAGTTGTTACTGCGGATTCTTGGGTTCGACAATGTTTTCTGATAGTGAACTATAAACCAAGTCAGGCTTGCAATGAATGCTATGCAGAACAGGGTTTGCTAAGAATTTAGCTCTTGCTAGCCTTCAAACACACACGCACACACACGCACACACACGTTTCTCTGAGCCCAGAGTGAATGCATATTTACTCCAACTAAAGCCACAATGAGGTGACAGAATCTGGTTTTCATTTAACCAAAACTCCTACAAAATAATAATAATAATAACAATGATGCATCCGAGTGCCGTGTGCCACGTTCAGTAATTCTCCGGGAATCTTCCCTTAAAATGCTGGCAAGAAAAAGATGCTCTTTCGAAAGAGCTGAAAATCCATGCGGCTCTCCCTGTGCTATTGAGCCATTGCTTAATGAGGACCACGGCTAGGACAGGCCTCCCGCCCCAGAAGCCACAGCCAAGGACAGTCTCACCATGTGACTCTAGAGTCATAGCAACAACCAAGCGGAGGAGCAACGTCTCTACTTCCGGTGCCGAAACCCGCGGCCGGGAGAAGCGAGGCGGGCCTCACAACATGCACCATTACTGTTTCTCGACAAAAATCGAAACGGTCCAGTTACTTCTCAGCTCCGTGAGGTCTGACGAGGAAGAGGGCCGGAAAGCAGCGAGCAGGCGAACCTCTGCTTCACGGCATCCTGCTCCTGACATACTCATTTTTGGCGGGAGAAAAATGATTATTTTACCTATTCTGCGGGTCACGCATTTCATTATTCTATGTTTACAAAATATGGAAACAGCCCATCTTCATCCTGAAGTGATTATGACCAGAACCCCCCCACCCCCGACTGCCTTGATCGACGGGTGGAAGTTTTCCAGGGGAACGCAAATTTGAAATATCCCCGTACGTACACTAAAGTGACTAAAATAATTTTTAAAAGAAAAAGGAGGCATCGGAAGCGCCGACGATGTCCCATGCTGGCGAGGTTTTGAGCGGCTGCGGCTCGCGTACGTTGCTGGCGGGATTTCACAGCGGCGCGACTGCTCCGGAAAACAGTGTGACGGTTTCATACAAAATCTCATATGTAATTACCATACGACCTACCGGTCCCAGGTAAAATAAAAATACATCCAAGGTTTGGATATAAATAATCACACCAGCTTTATTCACAAAATAGCAGTGAGTCCCAAGTATACTGGAAGCAGAGGTCGACTTTTCAAATCTTCAAACTACAGATGAACTAAGCAAATGCTGTGGGCTTGTCAAATGTTTTCTTTGAAGCCAGAAAATAATGCGTCATCCTTGTTTCTTCTGTCTGTTCCTTACGGTGTGTAAAGTCAAGGGGTGGCATTTAAGAGTCACATGAAAATCTGTGTGTCTGGTTCACAGGCTGCGGCGTGGGGACCGTGTGACGCTGGCTTCCTCCTCAGTGCTGCTACTTAAGAACAAAAGAAAAGATAAAAACTAATCGGTTCATTAAATTTTGGTTGAAAACGATGGAAAGGAAAAGAAAACACTGGTTCTACCGGATAGTGGCTATAACGAACCAAGCCTGAGTTTTCAGTGGCTCGACGTGATGAACGCGTGCCATGCCCAGCGTGGAGCGGCAGGGCAGGTGGCCTTTGACACGGCCATTCGGGGACACCAAGTACCTCCCACTGTGTAGCTCTACCACTCTGCAAGTGACTTGGTGACCTCGGGCAGTGCAGGCAGGTGTCCAGCTGGCGGAGGAGGAAAGAGCTAGGGGAGGGTCAGCGAGAGGGTGGAGGAGGCGGGAAGGGACCGGCCGGCAGGTCCCTGCGCACGATCGGCCAGACCTCCCTGCGGAAGGAGGTGGTCACGTGGTCAGCTCCCCACCCAGAGAGAGGAGGCAACGGGTGTGACCAGCCTCAGAGCAGTCTCCGCCACGCTTGCTGGATTAGCAGAATCTCATAACTGTTAAAAGGTAAATGGAGGCACATTAGAATTCTTCAGGAGTTTTTTGAACAAACATCAATTAGAACTGAGCAGCGTCGAACCCCGTGGTTAGCAACGCTCCACGGTCGGGAGCCGGAGGCCCGGTTTTCACAGAGGATAAGGGCGCGAAGCCGGGAGGCGATCGGATGGGCTGCGGGCGGCCGTTCGAAGTTTCGCGTCCTCGGGTTTGAGCACGTGGACTCCAGCTCAGTTCGGGGTGCCCATGTCCGCCGCCAAGGCACCAGGGCCCCTCCCCCCGGGTCTGATGGCCTCATCGCTTCAATGTGATGCACCTGAAAAGTCCAGGGACAGTGCTGGCTTTGCCGGCCTCAGCGGCAGCTGGACAAACCGTGTGTGTATACAGTTCCTCTTAAAACCACGGCGTTTCTTTCTTTTTCTGCCTTTTTCACTGTTTCCTGCTGCAGGTCACTCTGCGTTTACCTTTCGAAGTGGCTTCAGCGTCGCTTAGCACAGGATGATATTCGCCCCCGTGAAGACCAACTCGCTGGGCGCAAAGCGATTCAAACGCCGTGAGCGCACATTCAGGGAGAATGTTAGCAGCCGTGAGTAGAAAGCGCTCGATTCCTCGGCAACCTGGAAATCTGATTTTTCATTCTTTCTTCGATCAGTAAGTAACTTTTCAAACCCCAATCGAAAGGCGTGAAATGTAACCTCTGGTTACGTGCAAGAAATCAGCCCACAAAGGCGGAATAAGATTATTTGTGGACATGGCAGTTCTAAATTTCATTATATCTAATTTACAGGTTTTATAAATAAACATGCTGAGACATAGCCATATTTAATTATTCTAACTAAAGGTGCCTGGCGAGGTCAGACTTGAGGGAGTGTTTATTTATTTTCTTTTTAAAAATGGCAGGGTGGAATAAATGTCCCTTTAATTGTTTTCTATTTGTTATCCTCTCTGCCATCGTGAAGCAGAAGTTGTGTGACGAGGAGTGACCACTTGTGTGACCTCTTAAGGCAAGCGGACCGATCGCCCCTCCCCCTCATCCTGACTCAGGGGGAAAGTACACGGTTCCACTATCTACCGATATTCTCTTTTTACAAAATGCCAGAGAGTTTCTTGGAAAAAAGATTAAATATTGTCCAGGAGGCAAAGAACTTTGTAAAATGAAGAGGTTTGAGACCCTAAGCCTTTCCGCTAATGACAGGGGTTTTAGAATATTTCAGATGGATGGAAGTAGCTTCAGAGAAACTCGACGGACGGCGAAGGATGCCAGGGGTGAACTCGCCCTGAGGTGAGTCACGCGGGCGCCCTAGAGTCTGGACACAGCACTGAAACAGTGGCACGGTCCAGGAGGGGACGTGGCTTGGGGGGGACAGAAGTCTTGGGGCTCAGGTGGACTTTGGTAAGAGGGACGTTCTCTCCCCTGAGAAAATACCAGGAGATCAAAGGTCGTCGACGCCTTCCCCCACCCTGCCGCGAGCGCAGTCTTCTGCTCCCCGCCCGCCGGGTTTCAAGGTGACAGCGACCTGAACTTCTGTGGTCCCTCTCGCAAGGCGGGCTAGGAGTTCGAGGGGGAGGGAGGGTGGCAGCCGCCTGGCGGGGAATAGTGAACCCTCGAGCAGGAGGGATGGACTCATCCCTGTCGTCTGGCTTTTATTTTTCTCTTTGAGGCGTTCGTACCTACGCCTGAGTTTCTGGATAGAATTAAAACTGGTTCTTTTCACAGGAGGGAGGGAACTCAGGAAAAAGATGAAAAACAGGCTCTCTGCTTGTAGATTACAGACTGAGTTATTCGATTGGAAGGCCAAGAGAGGGGTCGCCTGATTTTATACGCCACACCAACAAACTAGGGTACGACGGCTTCTTGAAGTTTGTAATTCTGTAGGGGAGTTCGGCCTTTCTTGTCCAATTTTTCTGTCGTGTTCCTAAATTTCGTATTTAAAGACCCCATTGCTCTGATTAGAGACAGACACCTGGACTCCGTGGGTCCCACACTATTAGTTTCACTCACATTCTGAGCTAAATAGTTTTGGCCAAAACCATCTGAGCCGCCTCCCTTACAGGACGTGAATTCTCAGATTTACTTCTTCCCGTGGACGCTGCCTGTCATGCCCACATTAGAAACACTCCACAAAGACAGTATCGAGCTTTAAAGGGAATCCTAACAAAACGAAAGATAAAGGAAGAAAAATAATGCCGTCAAAATGCTGCTGATTAAATGAAGGGCTAAATAAAAGTATTTTTGAAGTCTGCATTTTAAACGTAAGCAGATCTTCAAAATTCCCTCTGAGAATCCTTCATTCTATTAACACATTCTCTTGAAGTTTAAGGTGTATTCTTTGAAAATTTTGTCCAAAGAATAGTACACTGTGCCTCAAAAGGATGCTTTTAAGACATTTTCTCCTTGGGCATGAGATTTTTTTTCCATAAGAAACTAAAAAAAAAAAAAAAAAAAAAAAAGACAGTGAAGATAAGACTCCATAAAGCCCCCAAAACACATTGTTGAGTCAATTATTCGTTTTCTAAGAGAGCTTACGTTCATATTTGAGGTCAATTTAGGATGGAGAATAACAAATTCTAAAATCGATAAACCTCGCATTTTCAAAAAGCAGTGTCGTGATATTTTTATTTACCTTTATTATTTTGGGTTTCACTCATCTTTCCACGAAGGAGGCGACGCGCCTGGTCAGTGTCAAGGAGAATGGGAAGCAGAGCCTGGCCCACCCACACCGCACCCCACACCCTCAGGCCCCCTCGGCGGAGTCACTCCACACCCCACACCCTCAGGCCCCCTCGGCGGAGTTCGAAGACGGGTGCAGCCAGTTCTGTCTTGTAACAACACCACCGACATTAGGACCAGGCTTTTCTCCCACTCTGTTTTGGCCAGCCAGGGAGGGCCTCCTTCTACGGTTTTGAAGATGGAGTTCCACATGTGGTACCCACACTCGGGGTCAAGCATCGCCATAGCCCCACGTGCAGGCGGGGGTCCAGACTTAGGGCTCTGACACCCCAAGAGAGAGTGGCTCAGCGCCTCGGCTTCTTCCGGCACCCACGAAATCAGAGGGGACTTTTGCCAGGAATGAAAACATGACAAAATGCTTCTCGGGAGCCCAGCGCTCCTTCTGGGATCAGCACCTCCCACTGGTAACTAACTCGGAGTCTGTCTCATGTCTCTAACCTTATGTCATTAATGATTCTTTTTAATTTAGAGGGACAGGAAAGAAAGTAAATATTTCACGTATAACCGAATTTCTCCTAATAATCCAATAGAAGAGTACTTTATAAGTAAAAATTAACCATCATAAAAACTTACTGTCTTGCGTCTTACAAAAGTCAAGGTCAGATGGTGTGTTCAGCTTCATAAAGCAAAGTGTTCAATGTGTCAACTCAAATTTCTCAAACGCAGGTGGGATCAGATCGTAACGGGGCAGTTTATGTGACATGGAGCGTTAGACTTCACAGAACCTCTAAGACATTGATCCTTATAGTTTCTGTCTACTAAATTCCTGTTAAAAGATGACAAATTCACAGCAGAGGGCTTCCTTCTATTTTAAATATTTTTTGTCATATTATCCGCTGGCTGGCCTTATCATACCCCTCTTCACATTTGCTAATAAAGAACCCAAGAGAGTCTCAAAATTGTCATGTATTTGAGAAGATTATCACCTTATAGTACCTACTTACGCTCATCCAATTAGCCACCATTTACAGAGCATGTTTACATATATTACCACATTTAATCTCGTAACGCCCTGCGAGCCATTATTTCCTTTTAATTTACAGATAAGGACATGGGCCTAATTTTAAAATGTCACGTGCGTGTGTTGGCTTGGAGGTCACGCCTCCTTGACTTACTCCTGTCAGATCGCCGAAGACTCGAAATTCCCTTCCGGTTCCAGAACCGCCCTGGGAACCCCAGGGAAGCCGACGGCGGGCTCGGCAGTGATGTCATTGCTCAGCCACAGCAGATGTGGCTTCGAGACTTGCTGCACCTGAGTTCCTTGGTGATTAAAAAAAAAAAAAAAGATTTTTATTTTAAGTTAAATTTTTTAAATAGCAAATGCAGCATGTAGAGTCACATACTGAGTAATTCAAATAATGACAGTTTCAGGACAGGGAATGTTGGGGAAAAGGAAACGATGCTGAGGCGGAAGATGGCGAGCTGGGGCTCGTCTCGCCGCCGAGCGCCTGGACCAGCGTGCCCGGTGCCCAGGCGGGCCGCCCTCACGTGCAGCAGGAGCGGCCAGCTCCGAGCGTCGCCCTCCGCGGCTGGCTCTCAGATCTACGGCTTGGGGCGAGAGGGCCTTCTGCTTCCAGGGGATAAAGCTTCGATGCTAAAATGCGCCCGGATGAGAAGAGACTCGAGAAGCACGCTGAGATTTGTGCCGCGGCAGAAATGTCGGCGCCGATGTCCTCCACGTCACGCTTCTCTGCCTGACGGTCGTCCTCTCCGGCCGACGCGGCCTGGAGCCGATCCCCGCAGACACAAATTCCGAGGGCTCGCGGTTCAGAGCGCGCTTAGCGTCCGCATGATGAACAACCTCGCCGCCCGGTGCTGGGACCACGGCGCTTCTCACGGCCTGGTTACCTGTGACCGGGTCTGGGTGCGGAGCTAACCCACGAGGGCGGGGCTCTTCTGATTTTTCCGTGCGTGTTGTTCTTTAATTCATCTTGCCAATCCTCTTGGGACCGAGCCCAGGGCCTCGCGACTCGTGGGTGCTGCATCACTGCTGGCTGAGCCTGAATCCACCGCTGAGCAGGATGAGGCAGAGGCAAGGAGAACTTGCCTTGGCGTCAGGGCTGGGCGCAGGACAGGAGTCGAAAACAGTCAGACGAGGAGGGTCCGGGCCGTTCCTGCAGACCAGGGATTGCACCATGAGCGTTTGAAGGTCCAGTCTGCCCAGGGCAGTATGGGTTTGGCCACGACCCAGCGAGGCTGTGCAGTGAGCCACGGCCACTCCTGCCCTGCTGCCCTACTGACCAGTTACCACCTCCAGCCCTGAAACCATCTGAGTCTGTAACCCCGGATCTAGAGAGCGAGCAGAGCCAAGAAAAGGTTAGGTGTAACATCCGTCTGTTAACAGTTCAGATTAACGAGCAGTGTTGTTATCCGGGGCTTTTAAAACACACTGAAGCAAATGCGATGCAGTTCTGGAAGGAGCGTCAGGGGTTCCCTGCGAGTCTTCTGCATGTCACCGACTTGCACTTTTCCTTGTCGGCAGAGAAGACACGGTTCACAGGTCTCTGTGGGCTCGCAGGAAACATTTGCAAAAACATTCCCCTGGGTCATTTACACGTGCGCTTTGATTTCAGACCTTCTCCTCTTGGTGTAAGACAAATCTTTAAAACAAGCTGTGGCAGAAATGGGATAAGTTTTCTCTAGTTGCGCATAATGCAAACGCTCCCTTCCGACACTCTTTGTAAAAACCACCACTTACATTGTGGCGACCTGGGGAAGTTCTAGAATCCCTTCGAATCTCAGTTTCTTTCTGTCAGGTGGTGACATAATGCATCCCTGAGAGGGTCGTTTGGGGAATTCAAGGCCCGAGGCTTGTGGGATGCTTACGACGTGGCAGGCCCCACCCCGAGTGTTGCACACGGATGGACAGATGGACGCAGATACGCCTGCGCCGCCCCGAGGTGCCGGTATCGCTGCCCGTTTGTGGATGTGGACACTCAGGCGCAGGGGCCCCGGGGGCGGTGTCCAGGTCCCGCCTAGCGATGGGCAGCGCCGACAGAGGCCCGCCCCGCACTGTCCGACCGCGGAGAGCTCGCCTGCGGCCGCACCCCGCTCCCCAGCCCCCTTCTGATGTTTTCAGCTGCTGTTTCCTCAGAAATTGCTGGAAGATTCTGCATCATACGCGATTTCCACAAAGAGAGACATCTAAAAATACTGCAGAATCGGTTCTTAACCGCATTGCACAGGTCGGGCCCAGCTGCAGTTGCTGCTGGACCTGTGGGCCGAAGATCAGGATTTCCCTAATCACGCCGCCAGTGAAGCAACAGCGATGCTTTGGCTACAGAGGTCAAATAATTCACTTTTTTTTTTTTCCGTCAACGACCTCATTTATTCAGTACTTTCAACTACAGAAATACTCCAATAATACAATTCTACAAATATAGACAATGCCATCTTATACATGCAGAAGTATTCTTAAAATTGAAGCTTTTTCTGCCAAAAATTCTGTACCATGCGTTATACACGCTCCTTCTGTAAATTCAAATCTCGCTGCGACTAGTTTAACCTTTCCTAGATAGGTGTAGGTGATCATGTACGTCGAACTATAGAATAACACGGCAGTGCTAAGGAGCCTGCTAAGATATGTACGGCCATCCCCCCACCCCCCGCCCTTAAATGGACATGTTTCTTTGCAGGCTTTTGCCATTTGCTTTGGAGAATTTGCATCTTCTCTCTTAAAATCATATTACAGGCTCTCTATTCTAGTTTCATTAATGCACTTGTTTCTATCAAACCCTGCCCTCATCCGGATTTCCTTTCACGGTAACTCAAGTGAGACGGCCAATAAACGACTGAGTCAGAATCCGGTGTTTCATGCAAGAGAAAATAGATAAATCCTCTCAGACCAGTGGGCTTGTTTCTAGGTAGGTTACATTAGTGCATGGATTCAGGTAGTTAATGTTCTCCCCAGGTAATGCCGCTTGTTTCCGGGCTCTCCCCAGAGTTTCAGACAGTTAAAACAGCCAGGCGAGTGACTGGCAGATAAAACACGATGGGCCGTGTTTGTCTTTGACTGCTCACGCACTCGGAAACGGGGAACAGCTTGGCGGCCAGTGCATTTACTTGTCTATACAGGCTAAATGCTCCGCGGTAATTATCCTGCAAAACAAGTGCCCGCGTCTGAAGACGGGTCTAGACGAGGGGCATTGACAGGGTGTCATTCTCGTTCCTCAGATGCATCTGTCAGTGACAATCACCCTTCGGAGAATGATGGATGATGTGGACAGGGGACTCCAGGAGGACTTCGCGCTTTCCGTGGGCTGGATCATGCTACTCAACACTCGTGGGAAATAGAAAGTTCTTGGGTGAAAGGTAAAAACAGCTGAGCTGTAGCAGGTGATTTCGGTGAATTATAATGAAAAGTCCCTGGATTCCGAGGGTCTGTGGGCATAACGAAGAACCGAAGAGCATGGTCCAATGTCAGGAAGGGATTTAATCAAAGTCACTTTATCAGATTAGAAGGATCTTAGAGGCCCCTCTGAGTGTCTGCTAGACACACTGATTACCAGAAGGGCCCGGGCCCGGCCTCTGCTTTGAAGGAATGGTGGGAGGTCAGCCATGTCGCTCCTCAGACTCTGAATCCCGGGGCAGTGTGAACAGTTGACTGTATTTTCACTGCCACGTCACCAAACATGAACTTGAGGCTGTTGAGAGTCGACCAAAGACTATTTCCCTTTTTAACACTTTTTAGAATTTGCTTTGTGGAATTGTTATTTAAAAATCTGATTTTTTTTTTCTCTTTTGCTTTCGAAGCTGCACCTATCCCATAGTTCCCGGCCCTCCGAGAAGGAGGGGAAGGCAGCCGGTAGGACGTTTTTTTGCCGGCGATGACATTTTAATGTTCGCGCTATTCATCATCTCCTGGAGTTTCGCCCTTCGCTTCACCCATTTTTCTTTTCAGCTCTTCAAAGAGTAAGACCAGAATCTTAACGGGGTCAAAGATAGAACAGATTCTAAATCGGTGACTTTGTTTCAGGCAGGGGGAAGTCCTTGAAAAGGGTGAGTCAAATAGCACATGTGTAATACGATGCCTGGAACGGAGGCCTGGAAATCCTACGCACTGTGTCGTCATGGAGACGTGCAATGCCTCGTTCAATGGTCAGGATGTCAGAAAAAATAAACTCAGGATCAGCTTGAGGAATTTACGTACTTGGGATACTTTCTGAAAAGACAGACAAATATAAAGGTGTTTCTATAACCAAGAAACACGTGGCTCAGGGACGGTGGTCAGTGTGTGTTTCCATCTGAAATCAGACTGTTTGGCTAAGTGTGTTGGTGTGCTGCTGGTCTCATGCTTTGCTCCTGAATGAGTTTCCTCCCTTCCTCTGGCAGGAGTGACAGCGGGCGTGTGAGCCGAGGTCTGCTCTGAGGAGGAAGGAAGGCAAGCAATAGCCCAGCGGTCAGGGACGTGGTCAGCCTCGGGGACCCCCGAAGGAAGGACAAGGCCGACAGAGTTTACGTGTGGGATTTAGAAGAAAAAAAGTTGTTATGCCACCTGTGAAGAACGGCTCTGTTAGCTGTCGCGGCGTCTCGGCTTTGTCGTGCAGGGCGAGGGGACGGGTCTGGGTCCATGCTGGAGATGGGGTGGAGAGAAAGGACGCCTCTCCTTCCCGCCCGCTGTCCCCGAGGTCCCTGGAGAAGATGACAGCGCTGTGTCCCCGCACGCTGGGAGGCGATGAGAGAGAGCCAGGGCGAAGAGCGGAGTTCAGCTGCAGAACGATGTCGACAAGGCGGATCTGAGGAAGAGAAAACCCAGGGAGTCTCAAAACCTGGGTGGTTTCCAGAAAACCCGGGGAAGGCCGGCCAGTGAAAGCGAGGGCCTCCCCGGCCACACGCGTCTCCAGCGGCTCGCCAAGCTCGGCTACGTCAGAGAGATGCTGAAACTCCAGCCAGCCTGGGCGCTCTGCGTGTCGGGGGCGGGAGTCGGTTCTGCCGGTGAGCCGGGGCGATCCAGGGAGAAACGGAAGCAGCCTCGGAGCCCGCGTGGCTCCGGGCACGTGGCTTAAAGTCCAGGACTCAGTTTCTTCAACTGTGCGCCCTCGGCAAGGTTGCCGTGGGAGACAGAGAGGAGGTCTGCAAAGTGCTGGGACGGATTTAGCAGAGGGTGACGGCGGTCGGGTACACGCAGACGTCACGCCCCGTGCCATGCGGCCGACAGCCACTCTGCAGGCACACGCTGCGAGTTTCTGCAGAGACACGCTTAGCCTGGAAATACGGGCTTCTCAAGCGCAGTGACCGCCCAGCCCTACTGTGTGGGGGGCGTTGGACACCATCAGCATTCAGTATTGAACAGCAAAGCTCTTTTTCACGCTACCTAGCAATTTATTTCTGGGTTACACGAGGTGATGGTTTCAACTTATAAATCCCATTAAGTCTGAATCCAGGTTACTTCAAGATAATGCCTAAGAAATGAGGTTGCCATGGAGATTTAGACGGGAGGCTCACGGAGCATCGCGGGTCCGGGCTCCGAGGCTCAGTCCGTTTTCCAGGCTGCGTTTTTGGGCTGGAATTCTCCCCTTCCAGCCTCCCAGCCTCCACTGCTGGCATCTCGGCCCGAGAGCCTGTCTTTTCAGACCAGACAAAGAGTGCTCCAACGTGGTAACTAGAAATCTAATATATGTATTTTTTTATTGAGAAATTTCACATCAGAAAACTCTGTGTCTCTAAAGCTTTTAGTAATGACTGTTTTTTAAATCTAATAAATAGTTTGAGGTAACATAGCATATTTCCCTTGGCAATGCGGGCCATCGGCTCCACGCCGTTCTGAATAAAGCCCTTCCGTTGCCTCGTCCAGGGCTGCCTTTTCCCCCTGCAGCCCAGACGACCCCTTCTCACGCCTGAGAACTCTCTCGCTGAGCTCAGCGCGGGCGCATTTTGCAGCTTCCTCTTCGTGGCATGCTGGCTTATGCCATCGTAAGGTGCACCCGCGGCCCGCGCTGTTGGAATGGTGACTTCTACACAGACGGGAAGATCGTGCTCTCACCAGCCCTTTCGGGGAGGCGAGAGGTCCCAAACTGTTTGGCCTTGCTCGGCCCAGGGTGCGATGGCAGGAGAATTATGTGCTTTTGTACGCTCTTCTGGCCATTTGCAGTACCCTTTGGACAATTTTGCTTCTTTTCCTCTGTTTATTGTTTTCCAAGAGTTCGGCTTTTCTCGCGCAGGAGCGGAGCAGCCAGCTCTCAGGAGGCTGGTGGCCCCGGAGTTCACCGATGACATGGAGGCAGAGTCGTAATTGCCGTTTGGTCCTGACATTTTCTTCTTTCGAATGCCCTTACCACTTTATCTAAGAAAAATGCTTCTTCACGGGAAACGTATTATTAATATTTCCAAGGGCATAAGATGACCTTCAACTCCACTGGCAAGTTCTCATGTAGATTGTGTGGGAATTCATTTAAAATGAAAAGCATGAGGCCCTGCCAGTCTCTTATGAAGATCAAACCCAGCCAAGAAGAATAACAGTAAAAACCTTATTACATGATCATACACACAATTTGCAAAGTAGTCTGAAAATTAACAATTAACAATATTCGAGACAATAACGTGAAGGTATTTCAATTGAGAGCGGGTTTCAGGAATGTTAGCAGGAGTTTCAAATTCGCAGAACCAATAAATGGCAGACGCAGGGCGGACGTTCTTTGGTCGCATTAATTGTTTCATTGAACTTTACTGAGAAGCTGACATATGTCAGGTGCGCCGGCCTCGTTGCTAAGGGACAACGCTCGCCGCCTGACTCTTGAAGATCACAACGTCATAGGCAGACAGATACATAGCCAATAAATTGCCGCCCTGCGCGATAAGTCCTGCAAAGAGAGGACCCATTCTCTCCAGGAGGCGGGGTCTGCCAGCCGCTCTTGGTCGGGAAGTGCGGGGTGGCCTCACGGCCCGTGGGCAAAGCGCAGTGAAAGGTAACGGTGAGCATGGGCGGAGCCGTGGGAGCCTGGAGTGGCCTCGGGTGCTTGGGGGTGACGGCGTCCTGGGACTGTGGGGCCAGGAAGCGCCAGCACCGGGTGGCCGGAGCTGAGGCTGGGAGAAAAGGCAGCGGGTCGGGGGTCGTGGTGTCTCTCTGTCACCTTTCTTCGCGATTTCATTCTTCGGCAGGCACCGGAGGTCCTGCTCACTCTTGGTGAGTGCCGGATGATTTCCTTTTCAAACCCATCGACTCTTCCGCACCCCACGGACTTCACGCATCTACTTCGCACATCATGAACTGAAGCCCCGTGTTTTCAACAAATATATAAAACCTAATTTCTTCAAAATGGTGACGATCCTTTCAAGTCACCCCCGAAACATTTAGGGAGCAGCATTTTGAGAATGTCATACAAATCTGGGGCTCAGTAATCAGGAGTTTCTCCCTTTGACAAACCTCTAACGTTTGAGGGCGAGTTTAGTTTAATGTTTGGAGATGACCATAGACCATTCAGGACAATGAAAGTCAAGTGAAGAAAGTGACTGAACTCGAAATAGCCGTCCGCGGTCTAACTGGTGTGACCCTTCAACAGCGAGCTCGCTCTCCCATGGAGAGTGAAGGGACCGAGAGCCAGAGAAAGAATGGGCGGCCTCGCCCTTTCCGGCTCTCTGCCTGGGCAGACGTCGCGTGAGCCATGAAGCAGCTGCTGAGACTGCTTGAACAATGGTTCTAGGAAGCAGGGTGTGGACTTAAACGTTACTGACCCTGAGGGAAGGATGTATAGGAACTTATGTAAATGCCAGCATTCCTATGGTATTGTACTCTGTGCTTTGCTATTGTGTTCAAAAAGCTATATAAAGGCTGCGCTAAATAAATTCGGGGCTGTGCAGTGACTGCGGCCTCTCGAAAGTTCTTTCCTGTCTTTTCTTTTTTCTTAGGCTTCACCCCCCTCTTTCAGGTGCTGTTCAACTTTAGCCGGCTGCCTCCGGCAAGGTATGAGAGTCCAATAAAGGAAATACAGATGAACTCGGCACAACTAAGGCACACGGGTCCCTCCGAGGGATGGCTGCGTATACAGCTCCCATGGTGGCCCTTAAATCTCGAAGGTAAAAATGCACAGGCTGTTTGTTCCCCATGACCCTCAAATACAGGCCTCTCGAAAGAATGCAGTGAGTCCGTGAGTGCCGCCTACTGCATGAGCTACTTGGGACGCGTGTGCTGTAACTGATACGTCGTCTGTGTGGTCACCTGGGTTAGCGATTCCAATCCCGAATGACTTCTAAACAAAAGGTCACGGCTATTCTTCCACGCAACCCTTCCGTTCTGTTCCTGCCTTAGTTCTATGCTCGGCCTGGCCTTCTTTTTCTCAGTTCTAATCCTATCCAGATAATAAATGACAGCGAACCGCAGACCCCGGCACAGCCCTGATTAACGGAATTACACATCCCCTTCCATCCAAGCATTTGGAGACTAATGGCAATATGCATAATGACATGCCACATGCTTCGAATGCTGCCCGGATGTCCTGGAAGGAATATTTATTGCCCACGGGTGGAATTCATCAGCAGGAGGGCTGACATCCTGTTGGCAGGCGGCTTCCCTATTCCCTGAGAATCGATCCTGTGCGTAGTGATTTGAGCGATGCGTTTTTCCCTTGCTGGCTGGCTTCTTATCTGTTGTTACACATCTTTTATTTGGCTTATTACTCACAAAGTAATTCAAACTCAATCAGACTTACTGGCTTTGCTCATGCGAATGAGCTCGTTAAGAATTTTACCTGAACAGGCCATATGCTGCATGAGGCGTGTGACATTGCGAGGCTACGTGCCCGGGGCCAGGAGTCGGAACAGCTACGGGCTGCGTCGGCTTTGCCAGACACGAGTTCGGTGGCCTCGGGTGAGGCTGTGCCTCAGTTTCCTCACCTGTGCACTGGGAACTGACTTCGTAGGGTTTTTCCGAAGAGCCGAGATGACAGATGTCACGTGCTTGGCCTGGGCTTAGGTCCCAGGTCGATGCTGAAACTCTCACATTTGCTCCTGGATCCTCCGTGTTCTCATCCCTCAAATCGGGAAGCTGATCATTCTGTTTCACAGAATTTTGCGACAGACACACAAAACAATTCCTGCAAGAGATTCCGCTCCATCCCGTAACTTCCATTATTATAAACATCATGCGTTGGTGCGGACCGCTTGTTTGAAGAAAAGGTTGCTTCAGTTCAGCAAAATATTTAGAGAATCTTCCATCCGAGAAGATCCAGATATTCCAAAATCTCTGAGCTGCAGCCGGGCCTGCGAGGAGCGCACAGCTCAGCAGGGTGCACGAATGCACCGACAGACAATGCAGTTTTAAGACGACGAGTGTCCCGTAATGAGCGAACGAACGAGGTGCCGTGGAAATACAGCGAAGGGCCTGTCACCCTGGGGCTCAGGGAAGACTTCCCGGAGGAGACGGCAACCAATCTGAGTCTTGAAGGAGGCAACAGCATTGAGAAATATGGACGAAGTCACAGGGAGGTGGTTTGGGGGTTCCGGATAAAGGGAAGAAAGGGAAGACGGCACGGGCGCGTGTGTGAGCACGTGCGTGTGCACGTGAGTGTGTGTGTGTGAGCACACGCGCGCAGGAAACCACAGTTTAGTATCTGCTCGGGTGCAGAACTTGAGACGGGCTGCTGCAGGAGGTAGAACCAAGCCAGAGACACCCCCAAGGGTGATGGGGGCCAGCGCACGATTGTAAGTCGGTTCGCATTTTAGAAAGGTTATCCTGAATGCTGTTGGGAAATTCATTTAAAGGACAAGAAGAAAGACAGGGAACAGCTAACGTGCTCTCAGGCTCGTCTGGAGGAGACGCGGTCGGCTCCCAGGTCGTGGTGGACGGGGGAGGGGACAGCGGCTGAGCGAAGGCAGGAGCGCTGGTTGGGGACGGCCGGGGGGAAGGGGGGTGCAGAATGGGAGACGGGAGAACCAGGGCCGCGTCCCGATGTCCGGGCGGCAGCCCTGAGCGCGGCGTACGGGAGGAGAGGGGGCGGGGCTTGCAGGGCGAGTGTGCGCATGTGTACGTGGGTCGAGGGGGCGCTGAACTTGGGAGGCGGGGTGGTGGCTGAGATGATTTGGGGCTCCGCCGACATCGAAACGTCCGTGGGAATCTGGCCTTCGCAGCTCCCGGGCAGACCGGTGCCCGGACGGCAGCAGGTGGCCCGCGGGGGCCGGCGCCTGGGCCGCCGCTCAGCACGTGCTGGACGCGCGCGGACAGCGAACGGCCTGTCTGCAGCGCGTGCGCCAGCCACCCCGACGGGGGCGCGCGCTCAGGGCCGTCGTCGGCTCGCTCCCAAAGCGGGTCATACCGGCGTGGTGTCCGCCTCAGAGTCAGGCCAGCCCCGCTGCGGCGGGCGCTCTGCCTCGGGCCACCTCAGCGTTCCTAATGCCTCGTCACGCCCGAAGATCCGGCAGCCAGCCCAGGGCGTCGGCAGGTGAGCAGCTACTTAGAAAGGTACGCACTCGCAGGGAGGCCCTATGATACCCGGGGTGATGTTTTGGGGAGACTCATTATGAAGCTCTTTTCCAGGGCGAGAGGGAGAGGCTGGTGGTCCAGGCGGCTTCGGGCACGTTTGCAAGAAGCCTTCGGAGCAGCGACCCACGTCGGGCACCCGGTGAGGGTTTGGGTGTGAAGAGACAGGACCGTGAAGGTGTCCGCCCGCCTCTGCCGAGCCGGTGCCGGAGTGCGGGGCGTCTGCAGACACAGCGCTCGGGGCCGGGGCGCGGGGGGCCACGCAGCCTGCGTTTCGGACTGTGGCTTTGCACCTCTCGTTTCTCCGTAAATCCGGTTCGCCCTGCTGTCCGGGTTCTGGGATTCTTCAAATCTCCAGGCAATCCAAACAAAATGACCATTCTTTCTTTCGTTCTAGCACAAATATGTTCGTTTTAAAGTCCACAGTCTGTCTACGGCCACGCCACCCCGAACAAGCCCAGTCCCGACTGATCTCGGAAGCTAAGCAGGGTCGGGCCTGGTTAGTACTTGGATGGGAGACCACCCAGGACGACCAGGTGCTGTAGGCAGTAATCGATTAATTAATTAATCCCACGGTTGTGTCATCTCCAAAGGCTTGCCGTGGGCAGGAGTCCGGCCAGGTGCCCCCTTCCTACCGTCCCCATCCGATCTCCTAGCGAATGCGACCGGCCACGGGTCCTTCTGCGCACGGCCTGCCGGAGACAATCAACACGAAGGGCAGTGTCCGCGTGCGGCGCCCAGTGCCCGGGCCGCCCTGAGGCGCCTGAGCTCCGCCTTGTCCCCAAACTTCCCACTTGGCAATAATGAGACTTTTCAAAGACGTCGCATGCCCCGTACAGGCGACACGTAGGCATAATAGGAACAACAGATTACTGGGAAAAAAAAGGACAAATCTGAGTTTCAGAATACCTAAACTTTTAGTTCACTTTAGGGGGGGAAAAAAAACCTTTTGATTTTAGTCCTATAACTTTCAGAGCTCTGAAGATTTTGGAAGCCAGTCGAAGTTGTGCGAAACAGTTAACAAAATGTCAACTTACGTGTTTTTGATTGTGTCGTTAGCAATTGATCATAGCCCATAAATCCAACTGCATCAAAGGTTTGTTTTTATTTTATTTTGTTTTTTTGCATCTTAGGGTACGGAAGAATGGGGGTGGTTAAGAAGACTAATATTAACATTTGCCCTGAATATGAACTTAAGCCATGACATTTTACATTTTTCCAAAACAAATATCATTAACTGAATCTTACGTCTGCAGAAGCCGAAGTGGAATTCTCGATGCGGGAGCGTCCGTGACAAGTTCAGAGCTGTGTGTCCAGTGAACAGGACTTGCTAAAATCTGGACCCGCCTTGCTCCGGCGTGATGGCTCAGCTCCCCACGTGCCCAGCGCCCCGGGGTTCCACAGAACCGCAAACCACCGCTCACAGCCCGTCTTTGAAGCTAAAATAAACGTCAGCCTGCTATTTTCAAGGCTTATGATAAAGCAGTATAGAAATTTAAAAAAAAAAAAAAAGGAAGAAAGAATGAAAAAGAGAAAGCTTTCTATATTTCTATAGAGCCAACCTGCTGGAAGGCTAATCTGAATTTCGAAGGGCCCCAGAGAAGCAAAGGAGCGCAGGCAGGGTGCTCACCGGGTGTGATGAGGAATAGGGCGTCTCGCCGGTCAGCCAGCAAAGCCCCACGTCGCGAAAATTCTCCGCAGGGAGAGTCTGCCCCGGCGGCCGTGAGGGTCCTGTTCGAACTCGCTCCGCTGACGAGTCCCACGCTCACCTTACCTGTGGCCTTACCTGTTCTACTGTCTCTTCAAACTTCAGGCGTTAGACGGTCTCCGGGCGCCGCTGCCCCTCTGCTCAGACTGGGCGCGTCGGCCCCCGACCCGCCTCACAGATGGTGCCGCACTGGGGCCCGGTCAGGTTTCCGGCGTCGGGTTTCAGAAACGTGCTTGGGGAAAACCTCCCTGAACCCAGAAACTGAAAGAAGCAAGGAAAGGGGGACAGGGGGGAAGAAAGGAGGGAGAGAGAGGAGGGGCGGAGGAAGGGCGTCCTGAGGGACGGAGGGGCCAGTTATCAGCCGGACCCGCAGGAGGCCGCGAGGGGGGAGAAGGGAATCGGGGTTCAGCCCACCGCCCGCCGGGCCCTGAGCTAGGGCTCCGTCTGCAGCCACCTAGCTCCCCCCCTCACCATTTAGTCCTCGGATCAGGCCTGTTTTGCAGATAAAGAAAATGAGGTTTAAATGGATCGACTAACTTGCCTAAGGCCGCACAGCTAGAGAGGGAGGAGGAGCCAAGCGTTGAGCTCGTGGATATTTCTGGCTTCACGACCGGTGGCATTTCTAGAAGACATGTTTAAGCTGTGGGTGGATGGTGGACGTCTCCATCCCGCTCACCGACCCCGACAGAAAAGCCTCTGCAAACCAGCAATTACGGCTTCGGGTCCAGGCCGCTTCCTCTGCAGAAGCTAATTAGATCAAGACAGGAATCTGACAAACCATAGTTCAAGCCGGCTAATTAGATTAAGATCAATATAAAATCTTCTTTAGACAAAGGAGCAGTTGGACGTTTCCGGCAGAGATGTCTGCAGTTCGTGTCAATAAGGTAAGGAGAAAAAACAGGTGTTAAGGAGCATCCGCGAGCCAGCGGCCTTTCCTGCTCCCCGTAATGAGGTGAGCAAGCCCGGCTCCTCAGGAAGGGGGGGCGAGTTAAGCCAGCGGGCCAGCTGGGCGGCCTGCGGAGGTCCGTGCTCCCCGGTCCTGGGACCGCAGCTAGGTCAACTCTCCACGGCGCCTGAAGCCGCCGGACCCGCGCCGCCGTCCGCCCACACGAAGGGACGCCTCTGCTCGCCCCTCCCCGCCCCTCCCCGCCCCTCCCCGCCTCTCCCCTCCTCTCCTCGCCTCTCCCTGTGCACGCACGCCGCAGGTGTTCTGTCCCCGAGAACTGTCTTTAATGTCATCATCGTTCTGACTAGTAGAGGGGGCGTCATCGTCGCGATCTTCGTTTCCAGAGCAAGGAGACCGCGGCCGAGGGTTTGCAGTGAGTTTGCCCATCGTCTCCGCTGAAACAGACACACGGAGCCCAGATGGGCCCGACACCCACGTGGCCCGTGGCCAGTGGAGTGTGTGCCCTGGGGCGAAGGGTACGCTGACCGTCCCAGCGGCAAAACCCGAGGCCTCCGTGCACTGTGATATGAACTCACCGCCCAACCTGGTTGCCTCGGAGCTGCAGAGGCTCCTCTGCAAATCCAAAGTTTTAGATTAGTGGTGCTTGAATTTCGAGGGTCACGGCGTGCTCTGAAATTCCAGCAGACACTCTGAAATCGACAGCTGCAGTGGGGGGGTGTTGTTCGCACACTTGGCAGGTGCTCCCCGCCATCCTGAGCTCCTGGCCTGTGTGGAGCCCCCGAGGGAGCAGGGCCGCCCACCCCTGCCCGGGCCGGGCTGGTTCCGATGCTGTCCTCAGGCCGATCGCCTCGGCGCTGTGCCGGACATTCCTCCAAGAGAAATGTCCTCATGTCTCGCCCGTCCCTGACTCTTAGGAAAACTGACTGTCAAATAAAAAGATGTACTGCAAGGTTAAAGTACTTAAAACCTGCACAGAAATGCGTAATCGATGCATCATTAATTTAAAAACGCAAATTTTTTCAGACTTCTTTCTTCAAACTGTAACGCTCAGCCTAGCCAAAGAAACAGAAGATGACGGCCTTGCGAAAGGGCTTGTAAAATCAGGGGGCAGATTTGCAATATTACAAAGGTTTATCTTCCGCACCATCCTCCTGAACGGTGTCCTTGATGGAAATGGACCCCGAAGCAGGAAAACCCTCACAGGTGAGCGTAACGGGAGAGCTCGCGCAGCCGGGGCTTGGGAAATGCGTGCTCTGAAAGCCAGCGTCAACAGCGATGACGGTCATCTTAACTAAAGAGCGACTCAGTAAAGGCAAAGGCGACATCGAGTCACACTTCAGCTGTGCCACACACCTCCCGCTTTCTGCCACTCCACGGGGGGCGTGGGGGTGGGGTCGGGGTTCCGGAGGCAGCATGGATGTTAGGGGTGAACCGAGCCAGAGCCTGCTTAGTTGGTCAAGCTGAGTTTCAGACTCTAGAAGGGACAGTTCTGACGGGGTCAACCGTCAGCGTGGGGGCTGCAGTGGCCGGGGTCCCGAGTCAGAAGGGGACAGCAGAGGAGGAGCGGGACAGGGCCAGAGTGAGAGCCCGGTGCCCTCCGTGGGCGGCCCCAGGAGGAGGCCCCGAGCCCGCTCCCGCGAGAGCCGAGGGCAGGGCGGGACAGGTGGAGCTCCGAGAAGGCCGAGCAGCCGGGGCTCGGGGGCGGGGGACGGGGCACCAACCCTATCGGCTCCATCAGATCGCCCCGAGCCATACGCCGCGTCTCTGCTCATCTTCCCCAGTGGCCCGATAGGGAATATCTTGCCCATTTTTTGCAAGATCATATTTTTAACCAAGATAAGTGCAAACCAGATGGTTTGCCCCCAACCCCTCCCTGTCTAGATGCATTTCCAGTTAACCCACAAAGATCCATGAGGGCCCGAGTCTAAGGCGAATTCCACATCGGCTTTCGTGGATACAAATTCATGCGAAGACGTTACCCGATGACCAGCCGCGTACGGCAGGCAGAAAGGCATTACTGAGATAACACGTAAGAGGTGCCTCTGAACTCCTGTCCGCCCTTACATGCAAGTCCCAAACATCTTCAGACGTTCTTCTGTGAAACGCCACCATCTAAACACCCATATAGCCCCAGGGAATTGAATTCTAGCGCACCGGGACCCACGGCCAAGTAGGAGGACGGTCTTAGATTGTGAAGAATGTAAGATGATAACAAAGATGAAAAAGAAGTCATCATAAGGAAGGTTTCCCAAGACGTTTCCATGCTTCAAACGTAGGTTTGACTGAATCATATTGCCGTTTGGCAGGTCAGAAGCTGCTGAGCATCGGCAGCCTCCGGATGGGTGGGCTGGACGGTGCCGAGGCCACGCGGGGCCCCCAGGGAGGCTCTCTCGTTCTCTGCCACTGAGCTCCGGCCTCAGCGACGGGTCTCCGTCCGCACGACACGAACGCTTCAGCGTGAATTCCGGCTCCTCTCCATCCCCAGGCGAGGGTCCAAACCCTCGAGCGAGCTACGTCGTCACTCGGGCCGCTCCTCCCCCTGCAGTGTTTGTCTCATTCTGACCTTGGGGTCGCCCTGAGATGAGAAGTCGGGGACCATGTCTGGGACCAGGTGAGGGTGAGGTACGGGCAGCACTCAGGGGGGCCGCGGTCCCTCTCACCTCTTGGCCATTTCCTTTGCAGTGTACTGATTGCTCCTTACAGGCCTTTCACAATTCCAACAGCCTTCTGGGGGTGCAGTGTCCTGGGGTGCGGACAAAAGTCCCAGCGGCACGGGCACCCCCCGCAGGGCTGGCGCAGCGCCCGGCGTCTCGCAGATGTGTTCCCAACCAACCCGCCGCCAGCTGCCAGCAAGTACCACCACTGCCCACCGCATCCACAGGGAGACTGAGTCCAGAGAAAGCCCAGTAACGGGCTCAGGGGCTCGCGCTCTCGTGAGGGCGCAGCTGGGTCCGACGCAGCCACTGCTGACACCAGAGGCCGGGTACCCCCCTTCCCCCGCGCCGCAGCCCAGCCGGGAGCGCCCGCAGCATCCTCGGCGTTTGCTTCGCCAGCTCAGAGCAGTCCGACCCACGCGGTGCTCACGTCTTATCGTGTTTAAAATTCATTTAATGGCTTGTGGTACTTAGTAAACACTAAATGCATAAACCTGTTTTTTTTTCCCCTTATTTACGGACTCGAGATATTGTCAACACTTATATCAGAGAGCATTGCTGTTAATAAACCACAGCTCAAGTAGCTTAACCTCAATAGGAAAAACCCAACACAGATAAGAGAGATCCTTCTCCTAGGATACGGCCGTGGGATGGACGGCGGGCACACTCTGCGCCCCGTGCTGATAAATCTAATTCTTCCGCCGTTGTTTTCCAACTTTCACATAGCAAATGCTCATCATGTTACTACGTGCTGAAAAGAGAAATAGTTGGCTGACACGCATTTTAGCAATTTTTATTAAGGGGCAATCAATAGTGGCATTCATTTAATTTACAGCATTTAAGCCTGTCAAATTCTCTGACATAAGCATCCCAGTTCCACAGGTAGAAAAGTCGAGGCTCCATACGATTCCATAATCCGATCTGGATTCTGTAGCTGGGGTGTGAGGAAGCCAGCATCCCAGCCCCGCCTGCCCCGCTCGTCCAGCCAGGCTGGGTCCGTCGGAGGTCCTTTAAGGAGCATCTGGGGCGACCATCGTCTCTTCGTCTTCTCTATACTCATCTTCTATAACTGGTTAATTTTCAGAATTCTAACATCACAAATAAATCATTTTATGATGAAGTCACCAATTAAGTTTGGTTGTGTCGCTGGTGACGGGAGGAGTCAGGTTCGCATCTACTCCCCCTGTCGTTTAACTGACACGTGAAGATCCCTCGGCGGAGACGGCGTCCTCCAGTTCAGAGACGAAAAGAAGATTTAAAATGCGCGATGCGAGTGCGTCCTCGAGGCCCATTGCGCGCGGGGGCAGCGAGCATCGTCGGTCACGTAGTATCTCCCTCGTCTATTTATTGTCAAGGCCGTCATTAGAAAGATTAAAACCCGGTGTCGACAAATAGTCCTGAAACTTTTTTTGCCTCTCATTAGTGACTTATTATTATTATTACTCAAGACCTCCTTTTTTCCAGCACAGACGATGATTTCTCAGCCTGCGTCAGACACAATCCGTAGAGAATTCATCAGGTCTAAGGAAATGTTAAATGCACCCTGTTGTCAGGGGCCATCTTAGATGGTAATGGCCTTAATTTATAGAAAAATAAATAATACAACAGTGACTCCAAGAATCCATGCTCATATAAATCTGTCACAGATCGTTGCAAATGAACATAGTCAAATGAAACTGAACTATAAATATACCCGTGCATCAGCTCATGAGCGAAAAAAGTTTACAGAGAAAGAGAGAGCCACAGTTGCAATCAACATCGAAACATCTTTAGTCAACTGAGAACTTTCTCCTTGAAATATGAGCCTTTTTTGCATTTTATCCCTTTGAAATCTTCAGATACGTTAGATGCGTTTTCTAAGGAAACAGATGCCATGCATCTTGGGGCTTCCGACAGCCGCACACCTGAGAGCGCCTGCACCTTTTATAACTTGAGCATGGGCAACACCTGATACTACATTTCTCAATGCTCATTGGAATTATGAGACTGATGATTTCAGAAATAACCTCGCACTACATCGTTCTTGGCTTGGGCGCACGACGTCATGTTTTTTTTTTTCCTTTAAAAAAATATGTGCATTTGCTGTTTGAAATGAATGATGTCCGTTTCCGGGAATGTTCTCTTTATTTAAGAAAGGTCACTTGCCTACGGCAGCTGAACGAAGTCAGCTTTGCTATTCATTTCTCCTTTTTAGATTTCGTTTTATTGATTACTCCAGGAAAATGCGTGAGTTGCCTTCTACAGAAGAGGAAGAACATATATAGAAATTTAATGAAGATGATAAGCTGGATCAATCACTTCAAATATCCGTATCAGACGTGGCTTATTAAAAACACCTTTGATCTAAACAAACAGGCTCGACAACGAAACAAAACACGTAGAAGGATTATTGTCGCGGTGCGAGCACGATAGACTTTTCACTGTGAGATACGCAGTTTCACCGTGAGCTGGAAGAGGAACGCATCTCCGCAAGTTGTCAACGTCGCCTTGGAGGTCTGCAATGTTGAAATTCTTATTGGACATCCATGACGGAAGTACAAGAGTAAAAAATAAATAGTTCTGGTTGAACCAAGATGAAAGGTAAGATCTGGGAGCTAGAAGTGATCCGTAGCCAGACAAATCACAACCGGTAACTTCACAATGAATCCAGCCATTACGGAGAATGATTCCAAGCTCATCAATCAAAGTCTATCATGTGTAATCAGGATGTAATTGTATTAACATCGTGTGCGGTTGGAGGATTTGGGGAGGAGCTTTGAATCTGTTTAAAGAAATGTGAATGTGACGGAATCCCGAATCATCGCAGGCGATCCCTGAGTCTCTGCCAGTGGAACTCATGCAAGCTCGGTGTGTGCACACGGGGTCGGTGTCAAGGCCCACGCTAAGGCCTGTTTTAGGCCAAGGAGCCCCTTCCTCGAGGCTAATGCACCCCCAGTCACCCACCTGCCAGCCCTTTGGAACCCGCTGGCTCAGAGCTGCAAAGCCCTTCGGTTACAGCCCAGGCTGGCGGCTGCCCCACAAACGGTGGCACTGATGTCCTTTCTCCCCACCTGTCCTTGTCTGAGGCTGATGCCACCATGTCAGGGACATGAGCATTACATGTCCCCTTTGCCTCTGTCACCATCTGCTCTTCAAAGGCTGCAATTCTACTAGAAGTCATCTCTCTCACACGCGAACGGTCTCTTCATCTCATGACCCTGTTCCTGCCTGTTACTGGGCGTCTGTTGGCCTCAGGGGAATGGCTCTTCCTGCCACCAGCACCCCCCACACCCCCACACCCCCCACACCCCCTGTTATAACCGTTGGCTGAGAGGGGCAGGTGTTGCGGCTCATGAGATGTCACTGCGGCTAACATGCGACACGTCGACCTCCTGGCTTCCAACCTGAGCTCCGAAATCCGCGGCCGCTCCAAGCGCCTGCCTCTCAGTCTCCTCATCTCGAGACCGTGTGCGCCGGGCGCCTTCCGTCTACATCCCCTCATGTGTCCGCCCTGCTGTCCCTCCCGGGTCATCCACGCCTCTCGGGAGGACCTGGCAGGTCGGAGAAAGTGATGTCTGCGTTTTGAGTGTCTGGCTACTTCCCTGCGAGGTGACCTTGAGCTAGATGTGTCCCTTCGCAGGAAGTCCTGTTAGACTCAAGGCAGCTTGCAGTTAAGACTAAGGAGACTTACAAAGTCCAGTTGTCTGTCCTGAGTCCTCCCGCTCAGGCTGGTGACTAGATGTGTGAGCTTACACCCAACAGCAGAAGTATGCTCGGTCCCTTTGTAAATAATGCCACTACGCCTTTGCTTCCCCTGGGACCCTGCCTGATAAGAACCGTCTCATAGTTTGTGGTTTATGTTTTGTTCATTTGTTCTTTTGGGGGTGTATGTGTGTGAGTGTGGGTGAAATAATGTACTGTATGCAAAGTCTGGATCGTTGTGGCTGGCACATGGGACCAATATGTACAGATGCTCCTGGACTTAAGAACAATGGGTTAAGTCATGAGAAACCATCGAAAGCTGAAAATGTCAGTAAATCAAAAATGCGTTTCAGACGCTGAAGCTACCGGACCTCGCAGCTTAGCGTCACCGGCCAGAAACGTGCTCAGGGCACAGGCGGGGAAGCTCGCTGCCACCGTCCAGCATCACGAGGCCATATCATTAGCCGAAAGAGGTCACGATTCAACATTTGATGTGCAGCTTCTACTGAATGTGTAAAACATTCACATCAAGTAAAAAAAAAAAATTGTTAGTGGAACAATCACAAATTGGAGACCGTCTGCGCTCAGCAGGGTTTAAAGTGCGATCGGTCACTGAGAGAGCCGAGCCGTGCGGTCTGGACGAGCCCGCTCTGCCTCCAGGCCACCGCCGCCCCACGCCCGGGTGTGCGAGGTCGGCAGAACGACGGTGGCCACGCGCCAGTCCCATACTTGGGAGTGTGCTCTGGGCCACGGCGGGGCAGAGCTCCGGGTGCGGACGGACTCGAGGCTGCCGAGCAGCTGACCTGAACACAGGGCCGTCGATCCCGGGCCGTCCAGATGAGGGGGTCAGAACCGCGAGGATCGTCACAGGTGGGAGAAGAGCTCGAGGGAAAAATGACCGCTGAGCGAAGACGGGGATGGGTGCGATGTCGGTGGCTTTGAAGGTAGAAGGGAACACAGATGCCGGCAGCAGCCGGAAGAGGCAAAGGGCTGCATCGTGCCCCGGAGCCCCAGAGCGGGGCGCGGCCCGGACCCTCCAGTCTCAGCCCAGTGAGGTCCGGGCTGCGTCTCTCCCCTACAGGGGGAGGCGGGGGGGGGGGGGGAGGGAGGGGCAAGTGGTATCATCTGCTTCTTCAGAACTGAAAAATGAAATTGAAAACATTCTACCGGGGCACCTTGAACAATTTCGTTAACTAGCTCATATTGCCGTCCAAAGGAAAACCGTGTTACTACTGCATAAAATGCGCCATAAAATGAAGCGCTCCAAAGCGCGCACATTCTCTTATCATCCTGTGTTTAAATACGTGTGTGTGCAAATAGCATATACATACACCTAGAGAGGTGACGCTCATGCTGGCAGACAGATGACAGATAGAGAGACAGAGCACAGACAGACAGGTGATTGAAAGGTATTCTGGATCCACAAATGGGTCTCTGTTTTCACTCCTTCTGGAAGCGCAGACAGGAGGGAAGTAACCCGACTGCCCCGGGGAGGCATTGACATGGGAATGAGACGGGGGTGGGGGGGGCGCCTGTTCTCCTCGCCCATCTACATGTCAATACCTGACGCTTATAATTTACTACAGAGAGATCTGCGAAGGGGCACCATGCTTATCACCCCGGACACGTTAAAAATTCACTCCCTGGAACGACCGTGTTCCAGCCCAACTCCGTAATGCAGGCTACCGTACTCTACAAGTTCACTTACAGGCAAACTGCGTTTTGAAGCCATTTATCTTTCTTTTCAAGGAAATCGCTGCCTTAGAGACACCTTGAGTCGGGAGCCTCCGGTGACTGCATGAAAATGCCCGCCGCACATCGGGGAACAGGCGAGATGGAGCCACAGGCGCACCTGCTGACTTCCCCATCCGGCGCAGGCTTCTCACTCCCAGACGCTCAGATGTCCCCCGTAGCTCCTTCTCGGAGGACTGATACTCGGAGACCTGCGTTTTATGGTTCAGCTATTAGGCCAGTTTTGATGACAAAATCGGTTCCATGAAGGACGTCAGGCTCTGTCCATCCATCACCATTTTGCCCATGGCAGAAAGTCTGCCTCAAGGAGGCTTGGACCGAAGTCCCGCCCAGGCCAGGGGGCAGTAAGAGCGGCCTTAGCTTTGCTCTCTCCACCGAACGCCCTCAGGCAGGCGGCCTTGGCCCAAGGAGGGTCCCTTTCCCTTCACATTTATTGTTGCTGTGATGTAAAGGCAGGCCCAGGTGGCCTCCGACTTCCTACAACAAAGTCAAAGACTACTTTTCATCAGAATCGGTTTTCATGAAGATAAATATGTCATAAACTAGGGAAGTATAAAAACATATTAGGCGTGGGGGGTGGACATGTCTCTCTCGGCAGAAATTAGAGAAACGCCCAGCTTGAGGATCTGTGAAAATTCTTCAGGTATATTTCATGACGCTATTCCTCATAGCTCATTCCCTCTGTTTACGTAAATTTATCTCTCTATCTATTTATTTATTTTTTTAATTCATTTATTCATTTATTTATTTATTTTATTGTTATGGTGAAATTGGTTAATGAAATTAACCAGTTTCATTACCATTCAATTACTGTACAAATTCAACAGTAAGACATATATATTACATCGTGTGTTCACCATTCATAGTTAGATTTCTTTCTGTCACATATTTGACCCCTTTTACCCATCTACCTCCCCCTTTCCCATACCTCCTACTCTCCGGTAACCGTGAGTCTATTGTCCATGTCCATGAGTTTCTGGTTGTTTGTCCTGTTTGTCACTTTTAGGTTCATAGCCCACATATAAGTGATATGTGGTTTTCAACTCTTTCAGTCTGGCTTATTTTGCTTAGCATGATTACTTCGAGGTCCATCCATGTTGTGGCAAATGGCAGTATTCCATGTCTTCTGTGGCTGAGTAATAGTCCATCGTATATGTGTACCACAGCTTCTTTATCCAGTCATCTATCATAGGACACTTCGGTTGCTTCCATGTTCTGGCCACCGTGAATGATGCTGCTATGAACATCAGTGTGCAAAGATGTTTTCAGGTATATGTTTTTAAGTCTTTGGGGTAAATACCCAGTAGAGGGATTTCTGGATCATATAGTAAATCAATCTTAGTTTTTTGAGGAACCTCCATACTGTTTTCCATCGCAGCTGTATTAATTTGCAGTCCCACCATCAGTGTATAAGGGTTCCTTTTTCTCAAAATCCTCTCCAACGTTTGTTATTATTAGTCCTGTTGATTATAGTTATTCTAGCAGGTATGAGATAGTATCTCATTGTGGTTTTGATTTGCATTTCCCTGATAACTAGAGATGTTTGTTGGCCATTTGTATGTCCTCTAGAGAGAAGTGTCTATTCAGGTCCTCTGCCCATTTTTAATTGGATTACTTGGGTTTTTTTTTTTTTCTTCTTCTTCTTCTTGTTGCTATTGAGTTGTATGAGTTTTTGTATATTTTGGATATTAGGCCCTTATCGGAGGCGTTGCTTGCAAATATATTTTCCCATTCAAATGGTTGTCTCTTTACCCTGTGATAGTTTCTTTTGCTGTGCAGAAGCTTTTTAGTTTGATGTTGTCCCCTTCATTTATTTTTGCTTTTACTTCCCTTGCCTTTGAGGTCAAATTCATAAAATCCACTTTAAGTCCGAGGTCCATAAGTTTAGTCCTTATGTTTTCTTCTATACAATTTATTGTTTCGGGTCCTATATTCAGGTTCTCGATCCATTTCGAGTTCATTCTGGTGTGTCGTGGTACACACTAGTCTAGTTTACAGCACTGTAAAAACTGCAGCAGGAAGAAGAACAAGATGCCGAGAAAATGCCTTGGCAAGGGGGCTCGAGGAAGCTGGGTTTTTGTCTCATTGGCTGTCAGTCCCGATCCCAGGAGAACCTAAGGGGACCCTCGTGGCTCGGTTGACGTGGCTGCAAGATGAGAGGATTTTAAATGTTTTTTTAATGTTCATATTTCATGTAATGCTAACTGATGATTGCTTTCATTCAGGAAAAACCGAAATGGCACTTGGCCACTGAGGCCCTTGACACGCAATCGGGGTGCCCGCCACCTTCTCTGTCTGTCTCTCACTGAACTTTTGACTATATTCTTGTAAAAAAAAAAAAAAAAATGGCAAAGCCAAAAGAGAAAGAAGAAAAGACTGCATGTTCTATTGACTGAAATCGTTAGAGGAGTTGCACTATTTAGAAGCCGAGGTGGCGTGTGGCCCGGGTTTACGCCTCCAGCGAGTTCCCGGGGGCCGGGCCGGGGACCAGGCTTCGCGAACGCCCTGCGTCATGTGTGCCTAATGCTAATGCTAAGGGACAATCGCCAGGGGTTGCTTCGGGGATCTCCTAATTTTTTCCTCTTTTTGGAGAGAGTTCCCTAAAACTAAAACCTAACTAAAGTTCCTAAAGTGAGGGGCCCATTTTTACTAATAAAAAAAGTCTGCCAATAACGAATATTATTTCCAGATACGACAGCAGACAGGCGGTGGGGAACACACTCGGTCATGACCGTGTTCCTCGCTTTCTCCCTGAACCACACTCAGGCTGAAGCACAAGCCTCTGGGGACACCCTCTGGGTCCTCCCTCCACTTCTGGGAGCAGCTGTGAGACCAGGGGGCCAAAAAAAATTGTCTCCAGATTTGAGTCACCCAGACTGAGAACCGTTTAAGACATCCTGTAGCAAATAAGCTGATAACACATATCAAGCGTGTTACGTAGGAAAAAGAACTATTTTTAAAAGGATGTGCGTGCGGTATATGCATCTGTGTATGTATGTGGTATGTGTGTTTTTCCATAAATGATAAAAAAGAGAGAGAGAGAGAAAGAGTTCCCCGAGACTCTCTCTGGTTAGCTCGAAAGACATGAGACTTGTGTTTCCGGCCAACACAGGGCGAGAGCAAGTGGACTCCCCTTTCTGCCTGAAACCACCCAAACGCCAGGCGAGGGCTCGGCTGCAGCAGTTCCAGACCCCGGCCCTCGGTCCCTGGACAGGAGAAGTGGGGGCCGCACATCGCCTGGCCCGCTGCCCAGGGACGATCCAGGAAGGTGACTCCAGCTGCCTCCCAGAGCTAGGAGAAGGGATGGTGGGGGCGGGGCGGGGGGGTGCTTCTAACCCAGGCTCCTCGGAACAGCATGTCATCCGTCTTGTGTAATCACGGAATCACGATGGACCCCAAATCGCCACTTGTGCTTCCCGCAGAGCCCCCACCCGAAGCGACAGTGTGCCCACAGCCATGGGAGGCCCGCCCAGGGGCCCTGAGGGTCAGCCCTCAGCCCTCGCCTGGAGCCGGGGTGCGCGACTTCACACTCAAAGTGTGTCTGAAGGCACAACGATTTCCCATTGCAAAGAAATTATTTCCTTCCTAAAAAGGCTGCTCCCTTTTGTACACCTGCCCCATGTAATTTGGGGAAAAGTACTCACATTCTTATTAATAAATATACTTTATACTTTTCCTTACTGAAAATAGCAGTAATTTCCAATCTGACTATAGTCAGTCATAATCATTTTTTTTTTTCTGACATGGAAATCTTCAGCCTTTGCATCAAACAGCGTCCCCCTCTCCCGCCATTCAACCCCGCACCCCCTTTCCCGGCCCCACAGAAACAGAGGGACGGGCTGTGCTCCCTACTTGCCAAACCTCAATTCTCTTTCCTGTTAAAAAGAGATAACGCGGTAATAATAATACTAATAACAATATTTTCCTCCCGAGTTCGCAGGGAGGATAGACGAGTTTACGCACACATGACGCTTGGCGCGGCCTGCGCGTCATCAACGCGGAGTAAAGGTCGCCGCGGTCGGAGTCGCCCTGGCCGCTGTCGTCACCTCTCTCCTCTCACTGAGAGAGGGGGGCGTGGAGGAGGGCGACAGACAGGGTTGGAATCCGGACCCCGTGATCTACTGGCCGTTCCATCACAGGAAGCCATTACTGCTTCTCGTCCTGTGTCCCATAAGCAAATGTGACGATGATGAAGCCTCTCAAAGCTCAGGGAAGCCACGGCCGTCCGACTCCAAGACGCTTGCTACTTCACCCCCCGCAAAACACAGTTACTGGGGACGCTGAACTGAAAAGCCACACCGTGGCGCAGCAGAAAGGGCGGGACGGCGGCCACCTCCCGGCGGTGGGTTATCTAGGTTTTCACACATAAAACGGCTCAGGACAAACATGCGTTTGTACCGTTCTTATCTCTTGCCAGAGACGTGATACCGTGTCCAGAACATGTCTGAGCGGCGCGTGGCCCGCCATCTGCAGACACGCCGTCCTCCCAGGCGAGCCTTCCTGCGGCGGCAGAGGCAGGAGGGGGCAGACACGACTCAGAGTTCCAATTAAAAGAAGGACATTTGCATCGGGCCATCCGCCGCCTGTTTCGGGAGGAGCAGCTGGTCGCTCCTCCTCCCTCCCAAGGAGAAGGGTTTGGGTTGTGCAGAGGGGGTGGCCTGGTTCAAGGTGGTCCCTGGGGGACAGGGTCAGTGACATGGCCACGTACAAAGGCCTGCTCCGTGCCCAGGGGAAGAGGATGGTGCCTCCCGTCGTGGGGCTCCCTCGTCTCTTCACCTCCTCCCCGCCCCATCTCCCTGAGGCCCAGGCGGCCCCTCACAGCTGTGACCTCTCTAAACTGTCAGCCTCAGATTAACTGATACTTCATCAATTTCGCCTGAACTGCATTTGCAACCTGGTCTCAGGAGGCCTGCCCAGTGCATCAAACGCCAGGCACCAGCCCCCAGAGCCAGATTTTCTTCAAAACGATGGGGGCATTTTTCAATCTGCTTGCAGGGGCCTGGGCAACAGCCCTGGGGGATGGGGTGCCCGGAGGGGAACGCATAGGAGCCTCTGATTACTCCTTGTAAATTTTTCATGAGGACATCTGCCCACGCTCCACTCCTCCCAGCTGCCCTGCCCCCTCTGCAGCCGGGCCTCCTGACAAGGCATGAAAAACGAGAATGACGGCCGTCCCCATCAGCCAGGAAGTGCTGCTCAGAGGCCGAGCGATTTCAGGCGCGCCGAGGGGCTGGCTCCGCTGGGGAAGGGACTCTGGAACAAAGGATGGCCTGAGATGGATGAGGCTTAGGTGAGTCTGCAGAGCGAGGCCCCGCCGTGGGCAGGTGACCGCAGCCTCCCGAAAGGTCAGGCTGATAAAGCCCACCTGGCCTAGAGAGCGCGGTGCGTTTTGCAGACGCCACTGATCTGGGGGACTGGGGAGCCGGGCGCAGGATCCCCAGCCCGACTCCCCTCCGTTTTCGTTGTAGGGGGCGGCCTCCGGCATGCAGTGAAGGGAAGGCTCCCTGGGGCACCACGTCCACGTCCCCAAGTCAAAGCCAGGAGGAACCCAAGTGTAGGAGGGGGAAGGGCAGCAGCGCTTCCTTGTTCAAACAAGAAAACACGACCTTCCCGTTGGAAATAACCGGCAGCTCACGAGCCTAACCCAGTCTCTTCCCGTGCAGTTCAGGGCACGAGCCGCCAGCTCTTTCTCATTAATGCCCCGAGCCGAGCCGACGTCCTTTCTGTGCTCCCTTTGAAGTGACATGTGCTTCGATTTATTCCTAATCTCCTCAGTGATGGCGTCAGGGCCGCGCCCCTGCGCCACGACGCCGGGGTCTGGGGCCCTAGAGCCGGCGTCGCGCGCGCAGCCCGGGGCCCCCGCGTCGGACACCGACCCCGGGAGGCAGGCGGCGCGGAGGGGGGGCGGCAGCCACGCGGAACGCGCCGCGCGCCCCCGAAACGCCGCCTCCGCGCGCCCCCGGCCGCCGCGCGTGGAGCAACAGCGCCGCCCAGCGGCCGCCCAGGGCCGCGGCGACCACGCGCTGGAGCGAGCGCCGCCCACGTGCGGGACGTCGCGGGGCGCGCGCAGCCGCCTGGGCGGGGACCCCGGGCGCCCGACGGGCCGCGCGCGCGCCACTCGGGGCTGCGGCCGCTCTGCTTCCTCTCGCTCCGCTGGCGCTCGAGTCCCGGGGGCAGTCGGACCGGACCCCGGCGCTTGCCTGCTGCAGCAATGCGCGGGTGTTGCGTACACACATGTGCCATGCGCCATAGGCCAATCCCAAGACCTACGCAGCGCGACGTCACGGGCAGGGGGGCGCCCCCCCCCCCCCGGTCCCCGAAACCGGGCGCAGTGGCGGAGGCTCGCAGGACGTGGGCCAGGACGCGGGTGAAGTGTAGTGTGCGCCGTGCACGCGCCGCTGTCGGCCGCTCGCTCCTCCGCAGGCTGCCTCGTTCTCTCACCTGAGCAATGGGTCACCCGGGACGAAATTTGTGGAGAAGGTGGTCGCGAACGATGCCAGCGCAGACGGGCGTTGCCGCGAAGATGGAGCTTCCTCCAGCCCTTGCCCAGCCGGGGAGCCCCGCGCGCACCCCGCCTCCGCGGGGCACCGCTCCCCACCCGCCTCAGTGCCCGCGGCTCCCAGTCGTTTTCCGATCGACCCGCCGCAGGGCTGTGTCCCCTCGCGGATTCTCTTATTTTTCCTTCCTTAGCCACACAAGGGACGCTCAAAAAATCCTCATTGGTGAACAAATTGATGATCAAATCAGAAACGCCTGAATTTGGGGCCAGGAAAATATAACGGCAAAACCCAGGGGCCCGGAACCTGACTCTGCCTCCGGCTCGATCTCCCTGTATCAACCTGAGCGATCGCAACCTCCGTGATGATGATTATTATTTTTTAATCTTTAAGATAAAACGTTCTGCTGGGAGAAAAATAGTTTATAGTATCATTTTTGTCCTAGAAGTTTGCAACTAATTACTTACTGAAGCCTTTAAAAATCTGTTCTAGTAAATGAGTTCAGAAAGGTTGTTTAGAGAGCCCTGCAAATTATATTAAACCCTGTAAAGTTGCTATTTGGGCTAACAATCATTAATCATGAGAAAGTGATAAGATATAACCTAAACTGTCTCTTCCTAGAGAATTCGACTGTACCGATTGTCTACGTTGTCAGGTGTTTTAGAATTGGCGTGAGCTGTGTGACTGGCCTTGCCATTGTTGGCCATTTTGGATTTTCTGGGTCTATGAGGATTGGAAACTGCAGTCTTATTATGTGCTAGGCACACATGAAATCATTTAGAAATGTGTTGAGGATAAAAAGGTAAAAATCGTAAGGAAAGTCTTACCAAATACTGGAGGTCGCAGCCGTGTCAATATTTTCTGCCGTAAATACACACAGGATTGTTTGCTCGAAAGCTCACGTAGCAGACAGCTAAGATCTCATCCACCGTACAGGTGTTCGTATACTCTAAAAATTGGATTAATTAGTGGGAAGAGCATCTGATGTCCTTAACTATTTTCCCTTCCTCACTGGTCTTTCGTCCTCTCGAAGCCCTTCTGACATGCCCTCATTTCTTACCTAGAATGGCATCCATTTTTGTTTTCTCGCCATTTTGTTTTCTCGTGCATCCATTTAGTGTAACAATCTGAGCACAAAAAAACATGTGTATGCGTGCTATTGTATTCATCACTCATTACACACATTTATTGCTGAAGATGTGTACATTGTAAAACAAAGGAAAAATAGACATCTTAAAGGATGAGATCAGAGAAAATGAATGATGTTTTAAATAAATGTTTAAACTTTTATTTATAAACAAAATATTCTGTGCTTTGATAAGAAATATTTTATTAATAATATTTTAGAGAAAAATATAATTAAATAGGTTTATTTTCTATACAGGTTTGACATTGTGATAAAATAAAGTTAAAACTCTAAGTTCAGTTTGTTCTTGATACTAATTGTCAGCCGAAAAACATATTTCGTAAAAGTACATAAATTCAAGTAGAAGTGAGTCATTAGCTGTGCTTTCTAAATTGGGGCACCACGTTTCAATCCCATTCAGCAATTATATGAAGATTTGTCATCGTGTTAATAAAATTCAGCTGCTGAACTTCCTTTTTCCTCAATGTCAGTCAGGTGTTCTTTCAAGCTAATTAAAAAATTGGGGCGCTTTTGTAACTTTATCAAAGGAGTTTTAAAAGACTATACTTCCTTTCAGAAAGTTTTAAATAAAAATATAGTTTGGAGATTGTACAATGTACAGATTTGAGAGTTTTGCTTTCATTGCTGACATATTCTGATGATGAAATCACATCATGGTAGAATCGCTTCCGAATCTTCAGTCTCAAGTTACTTTCTGTAGCATCAATTTCTCTCAAAAAGCAGTTACTTTCTTGGTCATTGTTTTAAAATCACCTATAAGTTAAAATATATACTTAAGATTACTTATTAGTTATTTATTTATTTTCAGTTTATTTATTAAAAACAATTCTGGTTGGCAGCATCGGATGACAGCAAGCAGTCACCGCATTGCTTCCCCAGAGCACCGTTTGCATTGAACAAATAATTGTCATGATTCATTTTTAAGTTTCATAACTCTTAAGTACTTTGAAGTGTAATAAACAGCAAATGCATATGTGCTACAAAAGATTTTCATATTTGTTTTTCACGTCTTTAAAACGTACTGCAACGTGGTACAGGGTCCCATACTAGGAGCAACGTCGTGAATGAATGATACATGCCCCGACCCTTGCTGTTCCTGTCATTAGTTAGGCAAAGCATCACTGGTTTTTCATCAAACATTGTTTTGTCAACTGAATCATTTGCTGTTCAGAAAATACCTTCTCTTAGACATCTCTCTTCAGCAGATCATAAAGAAACTGTTCTTTGTGTTTCATGATTGAACCTGAACTCAGCAAGTACCAGAAGGCTGGACAAGTTAGAAACATCTGCATTTTTACCCAACTGGACAGCAGCAATCCAAGACTGAGCGATTTACCCACAAACTGGTTCAGTCCAGTCTTCCACAACATTTTATGCATCTTCCAAAGAGTTTGAAGACAAGGAGTGCAGTCTCGTACATGCCACGTTGTTTTCTCTGTTGTCTCAGCCATTTTCACTGAAGTAGGAAGGAAAAATTTTTTATCAATTGATTTTATCAATTTGTCTTTACCTACTAAGAAAGAAAACTCGAAAGAGACTTCTAAAGAATTGTCATTGAGTTTAGTGGAATTTTGGAAAGCAGAGGATTAGATAATGTAAAACTGTCAGGATTTTTGCCCAGAAAGTTTAATCTTCCTATGTTGATTCTTAGTTTTCAATGCCTCCCTAATTGTGATGGATTCATACCTTGATTAGTTAATATCTCAAGGCGCTAGCTCTCTGTGCATAGATAGTGAGGGTCACAGTTAATAACAGCAGATGTAAATCTGTATTTAACATAACTTTCCATAGTGCTGAAATTCATGTTTGCTATTACACATTTCATTAGGTTGTCAAGGTTTTAATCTGTTATGACGGACAAGGATCGGGCATCAATAGCAGGGTATAACAGCAGCTCCGGTGTCGTGGTCACCTATTCTTATGATATGGGCATCAACCTCAACCTGTGGTATTTGCAGAAATATTTTTGAGGCATGCGTCCACTCTCTCTGGAGGGCTAGCAAAGTTAAAACTAGATAAAATAATCCATAAGTGCATTTGACAAGTAAACTACAGTCGCTCACGGCACTGAAAACATAGGAGTGAGTATGGCAGCAGCCTTGACCCTCTGCCCTCCAGGCCTCCAGCTCGTCCCTGGGGAAGACTGTCGGGCGCCCGAGCTGGGAGAGCCCCAGGGTCCCTGCGCTCACCAGCGCGGTCGGTTCCTCTTTGATGCTTGTTTTGACATGCACGTTGGCTTCAAGGAAGTCAGTATGTTAGAGGACAATTTGAGAAGTATGCCGATGTGTTTGCAGATGTGTGATTTCATAGGCCAACGTGAAAAACTGCTCCCAGCTGGTCCGAGCTTAGGCACTTAGGCACACACACACACACACACACGCACACACACGCACACGCCCCTGCATCATCTCCCGGCTACCGCAGATCACCGCCTGTGCCCCGAGCCGCACCCCACGCCCTCCCTCCGTTTCCGCAGCTCCCCAGCCCTCCACCTCACACCGCTCACAAGCAGCCGCCTCAGCACCCACGTCCTCAGCAACCTCAGGCCTCTCTCCAGGCGCCACGTCCACTGCAGCGCCGATACCCGTCTTAACCACTTAACGTGGAAAACGGTGCAACCTTTTATAAGCTTCTTGTCCTTTTTTTATATCACTGACAAAGGTTTCAATTTTAAGGCCCCATTTTCCCCATAAATAATTAGTCCATCGCCCAATTTTACATCACGTGGAGAATTTTAGGAACACGTGCATCCTGTTACAGCAGAGAAAACATCCCTAATCTCCTTGTCCGAGCACCGAAACTGAACACGAGGAGCTGGCGAAGCCGAGCGGAGCAGGCTGCTTTCAAGCTAACAGCTGGAGGAGGACGGGCCAGGGCTCCGGGCCCGGGAGACAAACTCCGCTGACATCGGATCAGGCGCTTCACACGCGTGATTTCAATGACCCTCACCTTGACCACCTCCAGATGGAGGTGGGCCAAGGGGGATAGATTCTGGAGCAGCCAAAGGTCGGGTTGCCCCAAATCCTGGGCCGGCGGGTTCCAGTCAGATCCCACCAGGACCACTGGACAGACTGCGTGCGGTGAAGGCCACTGCAGTGAGCTGGGCTGACGCCCAGGGCCGGAGCCCAGGCCATCCTGCTTCGCCTCCGCCTTGCTCCTGCCTCTGCTCGGTCTGGCATGTGCTAGGCTCTCGGCTCCTGATGCGCTTCCTTCGCTCTGCTTGGTCTTCGGTGGACGGGGCCGCAGCTGTGCCGACCTGAGGGCAGCTATGCGCTGGCACGTCCCTGCCCGTCCGCTCCCTGCATGGCCCCTGGGCACGTGCGCGGCCAGCTCAGAGCTGCCTGAGGTCAGCCTCCTCCTCCGCCAGACCATCTTCAGCGGACAGAGAGAAACAGTGACTTTGTTAGTGTATTGCATTCTTTAGTCAAAAATTGTAATAAAGGTGCAGCTTCCTATGCACTTCATGGCGCACACCGCGCGAGTACGGAATTCACGTCCTTCCATTTAAAAAACAAAATGAAGGATGGTTCTTTCCTCTGCCTGTGGGAAGGAACCAAAGGGGTTGAGCATGTCATGAACTTCGCTGGCAGCTGGCAGCTTTCGAGAATGAAAACCCCATCGCGCATTGTTCCAATGAACAGGACACGCCTTGGGAGCCAAGTGGGCTCCTCGTAGAGCACTGAGCCTCTCCGGGCTTCCCGGCCGTGCAGTCTCCGTCGCTACCCAGGTTCATTATGGCTGCCGGAGACGAGGAACACTGGGCCCAGCCGGAAATCGCAGCAGCGAGGCCTCCTGTGTGAGCCGGAGCGGGTCGCTGGATCTGGGGACCCACCCCATGGAAGATGCGCCTCACACTGGTGGTCAACGGATGTCCCGGGTAAAATGAGACAGGGCACCAGACACGAAATGCCTATTGAGTGAGTGGCTAGATGAATAAAACGAGAGAAGGGTACTCGCGCTTTGTTAAATAGTTAGCAAGTGTAAGGGGTCGGTACATCCGTGGTAAGGACGAATTCTCTATTTTCATATTTGAATGAAATGGTGGACCTTCTATCATTACCCTTCAGACACAGAGAAATAAACTAAGAAACACTGGAAAGGGAGAAAGAGAGAAAGAGCGAGACAGAGAGAGAGGGCGCTGATGACTCAGATGAAAGGACAGAGGGCTCGGAAAGGACGAATCTATGCGGAATGAGCTGCAAGCGCGGGGCGGGGGGAAGCTCTCTGCTGGGCTGGCGTTTCACGGAGCCCTTCCCATCCGGTCCTCCTCACTGCCGGTCAGGGCAGGAGAACCATTTGCATTTTTATTTTATGTAGGAAGAAGGCACAGGTAGATCACGCAGGCTGAGTCCCACAGGCAGGGAGGCACACGCAGGGGCCCCCAGAGGCCCCCACCGCGAGGCCTGGGCTCTCTCCGCGCCCTCATGACGCCCCCGATTCTGTGTGCTCCTCTGCCTTCCGAGCTCCAGTCCATGGGCATCTCCCGACACCCTGGAGAAATGCAGGTACCAGAGAAGGAAGAGGGCTTTGCTCCTGGGCGGGACCAGGACGGAGATGCAGAGAAGGGAGGGCGCTCAGCGCGAACCTTAACATGTCGGGAAGAGGAGATTGGAATGTTGGTGCAAACCACAAAATGAACAAAGCACCCTCTGAGAAGAACACTCATCCAGTGAGGCTGAGAGTATTTCCTTGTAAGATACCTCATTTCACAGGAAAGCTATGAAGTCATTGGTCAAGGAAATCAGGGCAAAATGGGTGATAGCAATTAAGAAACATCAGCCGTAACACCTGAACTGCGCAAACGCAGAGACACAGACACTTGCTCACAGCTGTTAGTAAGGTCATTCCCTGGGGCACAGTGAGGAAGAAGGCTGGGGCAGGATGTGGGCATGCCGGGGGGGCGGGCGCAGGGCGCGGGGCGTCTGTGCTGCCTGGCGGCCAGCTGCTCACAGGTCTCTTAGTCAGCGCTGCCTGGCCGGGGGACCGGACTGGCACGGCCCATGGGGACATGCCCACACTTCCATTGCGGACTCAGCCACCATCCAGCCCCTCCCTGGGAGCTCAAGAGGCCACATGGGCTGGGGCCCTCTAAACAGGACGAGGGACGACCCCGGCTCCCTCAGTCCCCAGCCCCACACCCGTCACTCCTTCTCAACCCCAAACCCCCACATCTAACAGGAACTGTTATGTTTCCAGGGAATTCTGAGGTAGAGCAAAGTAGAAAGAAAATAGAATAAGAATGCACCTGCCCGCACCCTCCCCCCTGAGCCCCACACCAGGCCAGAGAACCCCAAGGCTTGGCAGCTCCTTCTTCGCCAGCCCCTACGCTAGGTTTTGCTCAGATGGCCCCCAGCAGAGCGCCCGTCCCTCTCTACTCTCCAAAATCCTAAGGCAGTTTCAGGCCCTAAGGCAGCCTCTGCCCTGTGGTTACCAGCCTGTCCCGTGCGGAGGGCGGGGCTTGGACGCTGACAGGCGCACTCGTGGCCTGTGAGAGCCTGACCCGGTCACCGGAGCTCTCAGAGCTGCGTTCCTCGTTTGTAAAATGAGGGTAACAGCGGAGCCTCCCCTGGGGTGTGGAGGAGTGAGTACGGCCCCCTGCGCAGAGAGCTCAGCCTGGGGCCTGGCACGTGGTGAGCCTGCTGCGCATTAGTCCTGTTCTTCCTCATGAGAAAGGCCCAGGCCCCTTCCAGCCGTCCCCTAGTGCGGCCAGCCCTCCCTGGGATCGTCTCCACATGGTGTCCTTTCTGCCCCTCAGGATACTTGGTCCCCATCTCTCATGCTACCTTCTGGGCTGCGGGCAGCTTAGCTAATCATAGGCGTCAGTCTCTTTCTCTGGATCAGGCAAGCATCGTTTGGGGGCGGGAGGGTGCTACGCCACTTCCAGACTCTAGTGAAACCAACAGACTGTCTCCGGAAACACGTGCTGAGTGATGCCGAACTTGCACAGGGACGATTCTGTGCCACCCGATTGACTCACTCAATTACCTAAACACAGGGAGAAAAGAGTTGTTCGTACTCTGATATTGAAGAGGGTGGGCCTCTGCCGGGCAGGTTCAGTGGTCGTCCAAGATTTCGGGGTCACACGAGTCACAGACCAGCCTCAAACATGCATGTCCCTCCTCTGCAGCTACTTAGAATTTCACAGGGTTTGAGAATCCCAGGTTGAGGAATGTGGGTCTCGATTACGAGATCTGGAGAGCTGCTTCTCGACTCGTGGGGCTTCGGGACTTGCGCTAAAATAACAAGTGCGAACATGTGTTATATGTTATAAAATAGGAACGATTACTGTTCTCGGTCAGTGCTTTTCACTTCTTGCCTGGCTGTAACACAGTCATTGTTGAGGACACTGCTTTACTGCAGCGGGCACGACGTTGGCACATGACAGATGCCAGGCCACGTTCGTTGTGGGCAACTTGCTTTGCAGCAGGGACAGCAGCTGCCCCGCTTTTGCCGCGCGCCGGATGTCAGGCCGCGGGTGTCGTTAGGAAACTTGCTTTACGGCAGCAGCTGTGGCATTTGGCGCATTGTGGACGTGAGAGTGTGGTTGTCCTCAGGGACTTGCTTTACAACAGCGGCTGCCACACTTTTATAGCATTGCGAATGTCGGGCCGCTGCTGTCGTCTAAAGAACTCGCTCTGTGGCAGTGGCTGCTGCATTTTGCCACACTGCAGGTGTCGAGCTGTGTTTGTCCTCACGGAACTGGATTTATAGCAACAACGGTGGAAACGTCGTTGCATTGCGGGTCTCGGGCTTTGTCGGTTAGGGGACCTGCTTTACGCCAGCACTGTCCCAATCTGCTGCACAGCAGACATTGCTTAGCGGCGGTCCTTTGGGACCATCCTTACAACGCAGGCTGCCGCTGTTTGCCACATCGCCAGTTTCAGTTCACATTTGTCACTAGAGGACACGCTCTCCGTCAGCGGCTGCCGCACTCTACCTCCGCCACTTGTTTTACGGCAGCTGCTGTCGTAAATGTGCCGCCTGTGGGCGTTGGGCGGTTACCGTCGTTAGGGGGCTTGCTTTACGGCAGCGGCATTGCGGGAGTTTGCGGCAGACCTCGCGCTACAGCAGCCGGCAGCGAACCTGCGGCGTTGCCGACCTCAGGTAGAGTCTGTCACTGAAGAAGTCGCTTTGCGGTAGTGGCCGCATTGGAAAGGTCAGTTTGCGCGTTTTGATAAGTCGCTTTGTGATAGCGGCTGCTGCACCGCCGCTTTGTGGCAAGTGCCGCTTTGCATCCGCGGTTAGGACCTTAGCCTTAGGCAGCGGCTGTCCCGGTTCCGCGGCATTGCGGCTATCAGGCCGCGCCTGCTGTGAGGGAACTGGCTTTATGGAGGCGACTGTCGCAATTTTGCCGCTCTGGCTTCGGCGAGATCCCATCTGTCACTGGAGAACGTCCTTTCAGCCCAGGCCGCCAGTTTGGTGCATTGTGGATTGCAGTTGCGTCTGTAGCTGTGGACGTTGCTTTGCAACGCGGCTGTCGGTATCCGCGGCCACGCCAGGCCGGTCTGTCGTTAAGGAACTTGCCCGGGGGCAGCGGCCGCCGCAGTTGTGTTGCTTTGCGGACCGCCGGTGCGCGTGGCGTTTGGGCACTCGCTTTACGGCAGCGGCTGCCGCGCTTGCGTCGCATGGCAACGTCGGGCTGCGTCTGCCGTCAGATGAATTGCTGCACGAAAGCCGCAGCAGGACGTTGCGGCATTGAGCACTTCAAGCTCGTCTGTCCTCAGGGAGCCAGCTTTACGACAGCAGAAACCGCCGCAGACCGTCTTTACGTTGCAAATGTCAGGATGTGTCTGTCGTTAGGGAATTCACTTTACGGCAGGGGCCGTCGCAGTTTTGCCGCAGCAGATGACGGTGTCCGTTGTTAGGGAATTCGCTTCATGGCAGTGGCAGCTGCTGCTGCACTTTTACCTCCTTTCAGCTCAACTGTTCAGTCATTTTTCGGAAACTCTTTATGGCAGCCTCAGTGGCCTCAAGCCCGTCTGTTCCTAGCAGGAAGTTCAGTGGAGGATTTAACCCCTGGCACATAGTCTGTCCCCGTTTAACAGGAAGTAGGGTGGACACCTTGGCCCACAGCACCCAGCCTGGCCTCTCCTAACAAACGCTAGAGTGGAGGAACAACTTCCCAGCCTGTTCCCCTTCCCAGGAGGTGGAGGGGAGGCCTGGGCCGCCGGCATCGCCCCGTCCTCCTAACACAAACGGGAGTGAAACTTGGCCCTCGCAGCAGGCTCGCCCTCTCGCGAAAGACAGTAGAGGGGAAGTCTATCACACCACACCAAGCCTTCGTTAGAAAAAAATCACAGTGGGGACCTTGTCCCATGACGGAGCTTGTCCTCTTTTAATGGGAAACTGAGCAGAAACTTTTGCCCACAAACCAAGCTTGTTCCATTGGGAAAATCAGGCCCTGGACCCTTTTTTTTTTTTTCTCCTTAATCAGTCAAAACATTTCAGGCCGTCCCGGTTCAGTCCTCTCCTCATCCCTCCTACTACTTGTTCCTTCAGCTGCGTGGCTGACTCTCCACCAGACTCAACGTGCGTCTCGGTCTTTGGAACAATGGCCCTGGTCCTACCAGCTGCCCTGCTGTTTCTGCCACCTCAGTCTGCCCTCAGTCCACTCACGGTGGGCACTCTTTGCCCTACAGGGGACACCGAGTGTTCGCATCAGCTGAGCACGGAGTCTGGCATGAGGCAGTCACTTAGTACTTGCCAGATGCTGTTGTGGCAGGAGCAAGATGTTAATAACCAGAGCCAGATGTTCTGCTTGGGGCGCGAAGGCCTGGCCCATGCTCTCTGAGCGCTAATAAAAACCTTGGCAAATCACCCATGTTAAAAATCACACCGCGTTCTTATGATTTGGGAATATCCATCTCCACTGAGCACACAGAAGATCCCTGGAGTCGCGTTCTTTATAGACAGGATGAGAGCAAAGAACGAGGCAGGACTGTGAGGCCCAGGGCATCTCGACGCATTACACGCAGCTGCACGACCCACCACGGCCTCCACGCCTCCACCAGTGTCACCTTCTCTGGGCCCCAGGGAGCAGAAACCTGTGGAAAGTGGGCTCACACGGCCTCGCAGGCAAACCCATCAGACCTTGGACCGCTCACATGATAACTGGGGCCTGGAATTCTGTGTTGAACTTCTCATGCATTAGCAAGGCACTCAGGCATCTCTCCATGGAATTACAGCCCTATTATGTACAATTGGGTATGCATTACTCCTTATTTTTATACCATTAACTTGGATGAGGCTATTTCTCAAGCACTGAAGTGTGTAAGAGTTAGGGGCAGAGAAAGCCGAACTGGGGAAGCAAGACGCATATGAGCGGGTGGAAGCTGCCTCGTTAGCAATGTGTTTACTGTCAGCTAGGTTAATTAAACAAATATGAAGTCGGGCAAAATGTTTTATTCCTTTGCATTTTCACCGCCGTCTAGTCAACTTTAGATCTAAATCCACCTGTACAAGAGACACATTGCCACGGTCCTGTCACCGAGAGGATCTCAAAGCTCGAGCCTCCTGCAGTGCGTCCTCACGTAAGTTCTTGGAAACTGTGATTTTAAGCAAAATGACTTAAAATCAATTTTACCCTAGCCTAATTTATATAAACAAGAGTTAAGCTCCTGTGACATATTTTTCATCACGAAACTATCACCAAACTTCTAAATAAAGATCCCACTGACCCCAGTCCGGGTGGTGGCCGGCCTGAGCCTCTCCTGGTTAGGACTCTCATACCCTTTTTGAGCCTCGATTTGCGGGTCCATAAAATGGCAGCAATGATAACACGTGTGTCACAGTGTTACTACGAGGGCAGAAAGTGGTGATGGTGGCCGTTGCTATTGCTGAGCACCGTCGGTCGGGAGGAAAAGGCAAACTCCTGGAAGATGGGAAATTCTAGCCTCATCTGGAAGAACAAACAGGATCCTAAGGGTCATCGAGCAGGAGAGCAGAGTGTCACAGAGCTGCACCCGCTGTGACAACATGCCCTGGGGGCAGAGGGTGTGGCGGCCCAAGCCACCCACTTGGGTGAGACATACGACGATCATGAGAGCAGCCTGGCAGGAGCCAGGACGTGCGGCCTGGTTCGAGAAGACTCGACCCAGGCCAACCCACAGGAAGCAGCCTAAGTGGCCCCACACGTGAGGCCAGGGAGAGGTCACGTGCTCAGGGTTAAGTTGATGGTAGTCGGGCGGTGGCTGTGGAAAGCGGAGTGAGCGGGCCAGCCACACGGGAGGTTCTGCAGGAGTACAGGACGAGACGAGGAGGACGGCCTCTGTGACTGTCGCGGCTGCTCTACTGTATCGTCCCAGTGCTTCTCGTGGCATCACGGTGACGTTCTCATCCGTGGCCCCCCTTTTCCCGTGGCGTCATTGATCCTCAGGTTATCTGTACAGCTGTGTCCTCTTGGCCAGATGAAAAGCTCAAACAGAAGAACTAGGTCAAGTTGCTGCCAAGGAAACCCACTGCCCAGGGCCACGGAGCCGGCCGAGCGTGGCGGGACGGACTGGACAGCAGTCCCCAGCAGGGCCGAGTGTGCGGTCCCGGGGCGCTGCCTGAGGCCGGGGTGGGGGCGTAGCGGGGAGCGAACGAAGGATTGCTGTGGTTCCCAGGGTAGAAGGAAGTTTTTCCGGCGCTCTAAGATCAACTCGGGGCGGAACTTCCTAAGTAAAGGGGAAAATAAAAGGTAAGAAATAGAGTTTTCTGTTCTCACTTTCTGGCTCGTGGACAGACAGCCTGGAAAGGGTATAAGCGGAAAATGGCAGAAAGAAAAACAGGAAAAACAATCATGTTGTATTGACACAAATTTCCACCAAAATTACCTGGTAATTTACCTTGGCAGTTAAAGAAAAGCGTCCGTTTACGATCGACCTATCGAAACTTCCCCAGAGATTTGTCAGCGTGAGTTCAGGAGATGGGAACAGGCGTTTGGCGGGAGCCCTGCCTGCCGCCGCCCCGTTCACATCCTGTAATTAAATCCGCGAGCCTTGCAGACGATTTCTGTTCTGAAATTACAGTGAATGGGGGGCGTTCGGAGGGCTGTTTACATGCAGTTTGTTCTGTCCCTGTCCCTTGGAAGAATGCTGGGGAAAAAGAAGTGAGTCCATCTGGGAGTTTCATTCAACAAGGGAGTGCCGGGGGAAGGGGCCTATAAACAAGTTTTACAAACACGGTCCTCTCCGGTCTCCAGCCCTCCATGCAGGAAAGCAAGAGGAGAGGTCCAGGATTGGTTCTTCGGAGCCCACGTTTTAAAATCACAGACTCCTACTTCATTTCCACATGGCAAGTATGTTATCCTCAGTAACAGACCAAGGTTTCTGCATGAATTATTAAGGATCCAGGCCAGAAAACCCTAGATAATTGCTTCACTTTGTCAAGAGAAATGCAACGTGTGGCCAGACCAAGAGGATTTGAGACAGAAATCAAAGAAAAAGGAAATGACATAGCACTGTTATTAAGTAGATGGCCCGCCCCTAGTTCAAATGCTAACGCTCCTTGTGAACTGTGTCACCTTAACCGAGGTACTTGACCGCGCTCTGGGGTACAATCCCCTCATCTGTAAACAGCGTTGTGGTGCTCGTTTATGCATCTTCCCTCAGGAGACTACTGAGGGGCCGCAGCGGGCACAGTCGGCGTGCATAAGGACTCAATAGATGTTATGTGTCGTGAGCACTCAGTTGCTTGCAAGGCAAGTAGGAGGCTTTTGTGGAATTGTGGAAGGGCTTTGATTTGTGATGAAGACAGTGCAGGGTTTAAATATTGTCTCTCCCATTCCCTGACCTGTGGCTCTGGACACATTCAAGCTTCTGAGTCCTGGTTGGTAAAGTGCCGGGGATGATGCCAGCCTCTAAGGAGGCACCATGCAAGCGAACAGGCTGGCCGACGTTGACGTGGGCCCCGCCCTGCGTGCCTCTCGCCTTCCCCCTTCATCGGAGTGAACCGGGAAGAGCCGAAGCGGATCAATCTATCTGAGTCAAGGCAGAGGATGAGCATGGGCAGGAGTTGCGTGGTTACCTTTCCCGAATGTCAGGGAGAGAGACGGCAGCCGAGAGGGACTGTGCATGTCACACAGCGCTACCCAGGTATCGCCCACCCAGCCTTCCCCAAGACCAGGCTGCCCTCCTGATCGCACGCGGGAGGTGCACACTGTCTGGGGCTTGATCTCCCGCACGTTTCTGATGCCAGAAAGTGCTAGGTGGACCAGCCGTGGCTGCTGCTGGCGCTCGCCGACGCCCCACGAATCCACGAGGGGAGAAGAGGCGGCCCCCAGTTCATCCTGCAAAATCCCGTCATGGACTTCTGTGGTGCAATACTCCTTATTAGTAAGTATTATATATTTGATATTATTAGTCTCCACATAAAACGAGATGACGGAATGATTCTATTTCTCATCAGAAGATCAGCTCAAACACTCGATTTTCTCTGAGCTGTCTGTGTGACGTGATTACAACTGCACAAAAATCACATACCCTGAAAATTATGGGTTTCCTGTGAATATAAAGCGATGAAAATAGTTGTTATGTGAGGATGGTGAGATGATGTGTGATTTTTAAATTTTATTCATAATGTGAATTTATGAAATGTATGTGTGTATATGTATTTAATCTGTTTCTTTTCATTTAGAGTGGTTCTGCTTTCCTAGATAAAAACTAGAAAAGCAAAAGAAAACATGTCCTCGGACTTTGCCTTTCATCCTCTCTTCTGTTGAATGCGCCTGGAAAACAATGAAATATTGTAAAGTTCAAAGTGACATGTAAGGTCATCTTATCCACACACTGTAGCCCACAATATACTTACCACATAAACAGCCAGCTTAGGAATTCCAGTGATAAGTAACTCACTGCAAAATAGAACTCTCCGCGCTGAGCGGACTGTACAGTGAGCTGAAATTTGTACCATTGACCGTGCAAAAGTATAGCTTAGCTCTTCCTTCTGGGGCACAGAGGACATGGATGTTCTCTGTATCAGTTTAATAATAATTTGTCAGCCACTTATAAAAAAAAAAAAACAGCTATCGAAATACCTCTGTCTCACCATCTGAGGACGCCCAATGCAACACACGCCAAGGTCAGCGCCCAGAGCCGGCCGCCTCGTCCTCCACCCGCATCAGGGTGTTAGTCTTATCGCCATATTGATTTCCCTACACCAATCATTAAAATGCATAGGTGCATGGAGCAGGTACTCCCGAGGCGGAAATGCTGGTCTTATTTACAGCTTGAAACTTCAAGAGGAGACCTCTGAGCACATTTGACGAACAGCATCGTGTGCGGACGTACGGCAAAAGGACCGGCAGTTCCTTCAACCCGTGAGCGATTTCATCGGCATATGCCGAGGAGGCTGGTTTTCTTGCCTCCACCAGGCAGATTACAAAAGCCGGGAGTCCGCCTTTAAGTGGTCAGATTCGACGGGCGCCATTCAGGACGTCGCGGGCCGAGCCTGGAGGCCAGCCCACAAGGGCAGGGCGAGGGTGCTGCAGAGCCTCTGGCAGGACGGGTGGTGGCCACGTGGAACACACATGGGTCGAGCAGCCGACAAAGACCGAAACTGCAGCCGAAGTCCCCCGCTCCTCCCGGCGAGCGTCCCCCGTACCCGCAAGGGGCCCCCTTTCTGGCGTGCCCAGATGCGTGGGCGTGGCCCGCCTCCGCGCTCACCCCACGCCAGGCACAGCACTTCGGCCCTCCGGCTGCCCCGTGTCCACTCGTAGGTGCTTCCTGAAGAGTCCCGCCTGACACCCACGGCCTCCTGAGATCGCAGGACCCTGGTGGGGGAAAGAGCAGGAGGGGCCCGAGGTCGCGATGTCCAGGGACGGGCTGGGTCAGGAGCCAGGGGCCTCGGGCGAGCCCGGCTCCCTCGTGCAGCCGCGTCGCAGCGGGCACACGTGTCCTCGGGTAAAGGACTAAGATGCGAGGCGGGGCAGGGGACACGGAACAAACCGGCAGCCGGGGACATGCGAGAGAGAACTCAAGATGAAGCCGAAGGTTCGAAAGAGGCACGAGGCAACCACGGCATCGCAGCGGGGACGCTCGCTCGTGTTGGGTGCCGGCCGCACTGTCCCCGGGAGGGAGGGCTCGGGACGCCCGGACGCGCCCTGGCACGCGGCAGCGTGACAAGAGCCAGGGCTCATACCTACCGGATGAGCAGGTTTGTGCGGGTTCGGGCAGGTCTCACAGAGAAGCAACGTTATCAGCTCCAGGTGACGCCGGCCACGGTTTTGCGGACACCAGCAGTAAGATACGTGACGGCTCTCCTGCGGCTCCCGGCACGCGGCGGGACGCACGTGAGCTCTCGGCGTCACTGCCGTCGTTGAGAGCAAGTCGTCAGCCACGTCAGCCCAGTACGCAGGATCTCTCGGTGACCTCGTGATTGCAAATACTCTGCCCCACAAGTGAAATGGCGGCGCCGGTTTTCTGACCGTTTGTTCGGGGAACCCCTTCTGCATATGCGGGAACTCAGCGGACTCGAGGGGCCCTGGCTTTGGACCACGGAAGCCCCCAGAGCCCCCAGGGCTGCGAGTGTAGACGGCGCAGCACCACCAGCGGCTGCCGTGCGCCCCGCTGCCGATGGGCGCTTTCGCTTAGCAACGGGGGAAGAGGCCAGGCTGTGGCTTGAACCGAGGGCCCTGCGAGGGGAGGCGGCGGAGCGTCTGCCGCCCCTTCATCGCCTGCCTCAGAGCCACGCCAAGGTGGAGGTGCCGGCGGGAAACCTCGTGGCCCCGCTGAGGCAGGGCCTCACCCGCTGTGCCCAGGTCCCAGTGTCCCCCAGCACCTCCTGCTGGCTCGGCGGCGGCCAGGCCTCTGCGCAAACATCGGACTTCTTTCCGTGGGTCCTCGACACCGGCATGGCAACAAGCCCGTCAAGGAGCAACGTGGCCGGATCTGGACACCGCGAGACGAGCAGGCGGGGGGCCGTGCCCTCCGGTCGCTGGGGCTGCCCCGTCAGCAGTGCACGGGCCGCACTGGGGACCTGTGGCTGCGGTCGCAGGTGGATGTGGCTAAAAGTCGCCAGCACGACCATGAGGGGGAGATGGGGGAGCTGACAGAGCCAGTGCCACGAAGGGGGCCCCACGTCCACCCAGCGCGTGGTTCTGAAACCGTGGGGAGGGTCCTTCTCAGACTAAGCTTGGGGCGGTGTTCCCAGCGTCCCGTGGCTGGAGGAAGCCGAAGACGACCCAGCGACGGCACAGACGGCGCCGCCCTTTCGAGCCCCCGCAGGACTGCGTTTCTCCCTTTTCAAAGAAAGGACACTGAGGCACAGCACGCCGCGACACGTGCCCGACGACGTCGGCCCAGCCACATCCTGGTCCTGCGGCCTCCGACCGGCTGCCGCCACCTCCTGGGAGGGCCGAGGGTGTGCGCATTTAATCAGCACGATTCGGAGGCTGAATGGACCTGCTTCCTCCGCAGTCAGGAGACGATTTTTCTAGGCTGTGAAACACAATGAGGAATTTCCATTAAATATACAACATTCTTCAACGGCAGCAACGAGTGCGCAGTCCGTTCAGGCAGAGCTGTCCGTCCGCCGCCCTCTTTCTGATTGTATCGGGCGGGGCCGGGCCCCCTGAGGACGTAGAAGCAGCCCCAGCCCTGCCCATGCGCCGCCCTCCAGCCCGGGCAAGGACAACTGGATGCTCTGTGGCAGACGCGTGGCCCGTGTTGACAGCCATTGTGCCACAGCGAGGAAATAATCAAAAAACTAAATAATTTGAGTTAAATGTTACACGAGAAATTGGCAAAATGAGAAATTAGCCTGGATTTTAAATTCAGGCAAACACAAGCTTCGACACAAATTTTCTCTGAATAATGACCTTGTTCTTTCGCTTCGCCCCTGTCTCAGCGGGAGACAGTGGACGCCAGCCCTGCCCGGCCCGACCTGTCCCACCCCAGCTCGGAGACTCGGGGTCCCTCCCCTTCTCCACTGTCTGGAGGCCTTCGCTTCAACTCTCCGCTTTTTTCTTTAGACCTGCAATCTCATCCCTTCCACCGGCTCCTTTGCCCTGAACCTACAAGCTTGTGCAAGTCTCCACGAGCCACGGGTTAATTTTAAAAAGAGAAAGAATGAAGCTCGGTCGCCTTTGATTTGTGTTTTTACCATCTCCCCCCTCCCTCGCGGCTCTAGAAAGACAGTCGGAGGAGAGAGATCCCACGAGCAGCAAAGGCAGCGAGGCCGGAGCTGGGAGAGCCGGGGGGCTTGGGGTCACCCCTGGGGCGGCATGTCCTGCGGAGCCCAACCTGGGTGACTGAGGTCACCCACCCTGCTTGCCCCTGGCCCTCGTCCACTCCTCACAGGCGCAGAGACAGCGAGATGCAGGGCCTGGGGCTGGAAGGAGACGAGAGGGGAGCAGACCCGTCGGGCCCGAGGAGGCGGGGGATGCCTGTGTTCACACTGCTCTCCTGAGACGTCGCCACACGACCCCTGCCCAGCTCTTTGCAGATTTATTTGACAAGGCCAGAGCTGGGGTGGGGGCCACAGAAATGAAAGGCCTGGTGCTCCCATGCGGCCCCCACCCGGCAGGAGACGGAGACACAGCCAACAGCAGGAGCGCCGTCCTGGGGGCCCCGGGGCGCGGCCCGACCCCGGCCGGGCCGGCAACAGGGGCCTCAGCTCCATTGCTAAGGCCTGGTGGGGACCGGGGGCCGGGCCGAGCGGGGCCGAGCACGCGTTGTGCACGGGGCAGGCGTCACCCGGAACCCTCTGGTCGAGCGGACTCTGCGGGGACCTGCCGACTGTGGTCACGCGTGGCTGGATTGTCTCCGCACTGTGCCCCCCCGGTTCCCTCGTCCTCTCTTTCCAGTGGATTTAGGATTCGAAGATGCTCGGGAAGCGATCGTAATGCAGGATACTTTTAGTTTTCACCATTTCCCCCTCCTTTACGGTCCTCGTCCCTCTAACAGAAAAGGAGGGGTGTCCCCATGGTCACGGCAGCCGTCACCACGAGCGCCAAGAGGCAGAAGCAAACCGAGGGGTGCGAAGGCACGGACCAGCGAGGCGTGGTCTGCCCACGTGATGGAACGTGGCTCTGCCGTTACGAGACGGGCACCCTGACACGCTGCAGTGGGTGAGCCTTGGTGCCAGGCCACAACTGTTAGAGCTAAAACGGAAACTTATGAAAAACCCTTCAATCATCTGTCTTCGTGGTTCGCAGGTGCCAGAGCCTGAATGGAGCCCGACGTGTCTCCGGAACCCGCGGGGTCGGCCCCTGCGCTCGCTCAGCCGAAGCGGGGTCCCGCGGCCCAGAGGAAGCAGGGTCATAATGCAGGCGTGGCCGCATGGAGGACATGAGCCAGCGTGCACGGCGCGGGACCGGCGGGGGGAGCAGGTCTCCGGCCACCGGGGAGATTCCGAGGAGGCGCCCAGCGCAGACGGCCACTTCGAACGTCCCCTCCAAGGCCCGCGCCATCAGCTCAGACCCGTCAGACCGCGGCCCCGAGCCCCGGTGTAGGAACCACGGCTTGCGGAGGGGGAGGGAGAGTCACGGAACTTATCGGGTTGAATGGACCTCGGCGCCAGTCGGCTGACTTTCCAGCAAAGGAAACGCCAGGCCAGAGGGGGTGGCTTGTCCCAAACGGGCGAGGCGTGAATGAGGGGACCGGAGCCCACGTTCTGTGGCCGACACAGACCTCGCGCGTCTGCTTCGCGTGGAACGGCTTCTCAGAAAGCCCGGGAATTCGGTGGCAAAGGCAGTGAGCAAAGACGAAAATTTGAAGGTAGAAACTGCCTTTTGAGATTTAAATCGCTCTTTTAACTTGTCTCCAAATTCGTGTTCTTGGACATTTTCACAGGCCCGGGGAAAATGCCGTGCCGACACACCGGCCGGCGGGAGGGAGCAGAGCACCGTGCGGAGCCGCGACGGCATCGCCGCCTCGGCGGGCGAAGCCGACCCGGCCGTGCAGGGCCGCCGGCCGCCCAGCACGATCGGCCAGGCGAGCGCCGGCCCGATAGACCTCGGGACGAGCGTGGGAGGGGGCACTGATGTCCGCTTCAGGAAACGTGCTCTCCCTTCACGGACGAGGAGTGAGACGTCCATCTCCTGGTCTCCCGCCAGCTCCTCGAAGGCGGGGCTGAGACCCCCGGCACGGCTGCCCGGGTTCACGTTTCCCGCCCTCTCGCTGGTCCCCAGTGTGAGTCTCCCGCAAAGCGCAGCGCGCTCAGGTTCACGGGGCTCGGCCTGGCCCCAAGACAGTGAGAATTCACGCCAACATCAATGCTTCCTCCTCATGATTTCTCTGCAGTTAGTGTGAAAACCCTAAGACCCCTGGAGCCCTGAAAATCACGTCTCAGTGGGACGTAGATGAAAGGGGGAGAGAGGCAGGTTCATCAATGTTGTTTTTTTTCTTTTATTTCTATAGTATTTTCTTTAACAAAAAGAGCAAAAAGTGCCTCTCCGTCTGAGTTTCATGTCAATTTCTCCATGCGTCTTTCGCGCCTCCGGCCGCACCCCCCCCCAGGCTCCTGGCTGCCCCTCCCCCACCCCACCCCGTCCCACCCCCTCAGCCCAGGAAAACTGCTCCAGCTCCGGCTGGCACTGCCCGAAGCCGGCTGGGGGACAGGCTGACGCGCCCCCCCGCCCCGTCCTCAGCCCCCGCCATCCCTGGAAGTTCCACCGAGGGACGCAGAAGCCATGTCGCCCTCTGCAGCGTCGGCCCCTTCCGCGGGGCACGGCCGGCCGCCCCGCGGTGTCTGGGTGTCTGTCCCCCTGCTCCCGCGGGGTGCCCGGCGCCCCAGGCTGCTCTGACGCCGCCCCCCGCGCCCCTCCGTGGCCTTGGGTGTGCGCAGGACCTGGAAACCACAGCGTGCGGGCGGCGAACCTGCTCGTCATGCTGACCTGCGCGGTGCGCTTGCGTGTGGTGCCGGGGAGGGGATTCGGGGGCGAGGGCTCCTGAGCGTCCGGATGTCAGAGCTCGAGGCGCTCCGGGGACCCTCGCTGCCAGTGCTTTGGCTCTCGTTCGCCCTGGGGGCTTGTGACACGTGACGGGCAAGGCTGAGGGGCTGAGCAGGAACTGAGGGACACGTCCCTCCCAGCCCCTTCCGTGCAGAGGCCCCGAGTCACCGCTGCAGGGCCGCTGACCCCATAGACACTCTGAGACGCCTTGGCCCCGGCGGCCTCGATTCCCAGGTCGCGTTCCCTCAGCCACCCTCCCGTCTCCAGAGAGGCTTGGTGGGGGGGCGCCTCCCCAGATCACCCACTGCCCACACGGCCGGTCCCTCAGGCCACCTTTTTCCTCTTGGCCCCGCTTGCCTCTGACCCAGCTGTTTTTCGGTGTGTGTGAATTTGCATTTAGATGGAGAACACGGTCCATTTGCTAAGGTACATTTCCGTAAGCGACAAATTCCAGAATGGCCGTGCATTAGTTACAACCAATTAGGAGGGAATTATCACTGCAAAGTGCTCGCGCGCACTGTGCTGGGGCCGGAGCCGGCGTGCAGCACTCAGCGAGCCTTGCCTCATCGGGCTCGGCGCGTGGCGAAGAGGCTTAGGTCCAATTCAGTAAAACAGTCGGTGCAGAGACGGAGCCTTCAGGATGTAAATTCTGTGAACGGCCTGGAGAAGGGTGACTTCTTGTACTGGTACCCCGTTCGTCTCCCTCTCCCTCGGTCACCGACGCTGACGGGGGCCGTCGGACACCCTGGCTTCTTCGAGCTGCACCGGCCCGTATTCGAGCCCAAGCTCTGCCACTTTTAAGATGTGTGACCTCGAGATCGCTCATTCTCTCATGTGCAAACGGGAGACAGTGATCGACGCCTGGCAGGACCGTTGGGTTTAAGATGGGCAAACCTTGTGCAGAGTCTCCCCAGCTCGTGGTGACCGCTCCATAAATGGCAGCTGCCCCTACGGTGGAAGCAGTTCCTACGTGTGAGTCGTCCGCTTAATGTTTATTAAAGCGGATATGTATCGTCGCAGCTAACAGGTGCATCCCAAACATTTTGCCACGTCTTAGGTAGATTTTGAAGAAGTGCTAAATGTAGCTCTAGCCGTCCATGTAACTCACGAGATAGGTGAAGAGAAAATGGATATACGCTCTAACACTAAAATAATTTCAAATGGATTGAAAAATAAATGGTAAAACCACAAGCTGGAAGAAAAATAGAATATAAGAAATTAAATGGTTCGGAATTGAGAAAAGCTTTCAAAGAAAACCCGGCGAGCCAGAGGGACACAGATGGTGATGGCAGTTCCATTCACAGGCGCCAAAACCTGGACGCAAGCAAGCCGTCCTCCTGCAGGTGACGGACGAGTGCGCTGCGGCCCGTCCGGACAGCGGGACGTGACTCAGCGCTAGAAGGAAATGCGCTCTCAAGCCACGAAGAGGCGTGGAGGAAACTTAAACGCATGTCGCTAAGTGAAAGAAGCCAATTTGAAAAAAGTTAATACAATGTGATGCTTCCAACTACAGGACTTAGAAGAGGCCAAACTATGGGGACAGCGAAAAGGTCAGTGGTAGCCAGAGGCTGGGGCAGAGAGGACAGTGAGCAGGCTGAGCACGGAGGAGTTTTTAGGGCGGTGGAACTGCTCCGTAAGGTCCCATGATGGCGGGTTGACACTGTTGCACGTTCGCCCAAACTCAGGGAATGTACGCCCCCCCAGAGCGAATCCGAAAGTCAACTGTAGGCTCTGGGGGCTGACGACGTTTGGTGCCGGTCCGTCGATTGTACCGATGCGCCACGTTGGCGAGGATGTTGACGATGGCGGAGGTGTGTGTGTGAGAGGCCGGGGGCACGTGGAAACTCTCTGTACCTGCCTCTCGATTCTGCTGTGAACCAAAAACCGCTCGAAAAATATAATGTCTAGAAAGAAAGAAAAGAAAGAAATAAACAAACAAACAAACAAACAAAGCCATTAAGGAAAAACATGTCAATTGAGGTAAATTTTAATACTTCTTCAGGAAAAAAAAAAAAAAAGCATGAAACCGAGCTGGAAATATTTACAGCACATACACCATAGAACTAATGCCTAAATATATGAAGAAGTCTCACAAATCAATAGGCTAGAAATACAGAGACCCAATAAATACTCCGGAGCAGTGTGAACAGATGGAAAAGAACATACGAAAGACTTAGAAAAGAAATTGATCCTCAGACCCATTTATATTTAAAAATACAAATTAAAACTGCACTAGGATCATTTACCTATGCAACCTGAAAAAGTTAAAATGGGGAAATATACATTGGTGTGCGACTAAATCGATACAACCTTTTTGGATACAAAATTGATCAATTTTGAACCAATTAAAAATGAATAAAACACGCATTCTTCACTCAGCAGTCACTCCGTCATGCATTTATTCTACAGACGCATTCACAGAATAGAGATGCACAAATACATTTACATCGGCGCACACACACACACTCATGCACATACACTCATGCACACACATACTCATACACACACAGACATACACTCACAGGCACACACTCACAGACACACACACTCATGCATACACACCCATACACACAATAATGCCCACACACACACTCACAGGCACAGACATTCATACATACACTCACGCACATACACTCATGCACATGCACTCACAGGCACAGATTCACACACACACTCATGCACACGCACTCACAGACACTGGCATTCAATGAAGATAATTGCTAACACCTGGAAACAGCTGTCCATCAATCAAGAATCGTTAGATTACGCTTTATACGTACAAGGAAACACTATACAAATGTGAAAATGGATAAAGTAGGTCTGTGCTCTCATGTGAAAAAATTCTAAGGTATATTTTAAGTGAGAAACAAGGTACAAAAAATATTCATTGTAAGCTGCCATATGTTTTAGCAAAACAAAACAAAAAAGAACAGACCGTATCCCCATGAGTAGTTATTTTCTGCATGAAAAAGACAGGGGTCCAGTGAGGGTTCTCATGGAAGGGAGCCGGGGGGCCAGTCGGGAACGACGCCGGGAGGAGGCAAACGTGGGTCATTTCACGGGAGGGACAGTCGGTTGACAGTGCGAAACCACCTCGGAGAGGACCTGGCGTGGAGCCTTGCGTCAGCCACGTCACCCTTGGGAGAGCCCGCAGGCCGCTAGGGGTTTTAAAACAGCGACCTTCACGTCAGCGCGGCCAGAGGAGCTGGGAGAGCCTGCGTCCAGGCTGACCCCACAGTGGCCGCTTGGGCGGGAGCTCCGCCGCAGGGGGCAGGGGCCAGGGTGAGAGCGTGTGCACGCAGTTTGACGTCACGGGTCGGAGCACGTGTTTTCCACGCTGGCTGAGATCTCGCCCCATGAAATCACACTCGCCGGGGGGCAGGTGGGAACTGGGGGTGCGGGAGGCACCAATAAACACACGCACGCTATGTGGATACAGCTGCAGTTACAGGTGTGGACACGGCGTAGACGTGGTCATGGATACGGGAGATGCAGATGATACAGCTAGAGCGAGGGACAGAGACAGGGACAGAGGGAGAGAGACGGTCGGGAACAGAGGCCGACACGGGCGTGTCGGGCGCAGGTGTGGACGAGGACACAGGAGCACGCACAGACGTGGGCGGAGACGAGCAGGGATGCGTCAGAGCTGCGGGGACGAGAACGGCGCAGGCATCTTGGACCGAGCCGTGCGGAGGGCCTCTCAGCAACGATGCTCAACGGCGGCCTGAACCAAGGCCTCAGGGGGACCGTACGAGGGACGAACGCGGCGGCGACTCGTCAGAACCGCGTCGGGCGCTGCCCAGGCACTAGGGCGCGGGGCGCAGCAGACCGTGGGCGGAGGTGCCCGTCGGGCGCTGCCCAGGCACTAGGGCGCGGGGCGCAGCAGACCGTGGGCGGAGGTGCCATCGACGGTCCTGTGGGGGAGAGCGGGGCTCGACTCGGTGGGCGCGACGCGACCTGGTCACTCATCGGTCACATCGTAAGTCACGTTAGATTTCCCTAGGGACTCAGACGGGCGTCCTTTCACAAAAGACTGATTTACCTGGAGGCGTCGTGGGAACCGATCGACGCCTTGAACACCAGCACCAGACTTTCCCAAGTCATCAGAACGGTAACAAAACGGCAGAGAAACAACAGACTCCGCGTTACGACCCTGTTAAAAATTATAAGCGACTTAGGGCCGTAAGTAAATTCCACTCAGCATGCAGTTATGAAGTCATGGCCACAAGAAGTCTTGGGTGGGGAGGGTCTTTGATTCTCTTCCAGACCAATCTTCTTGTTCTGCAAATGAAGCCCCTTAACCAAGATCACGTAACCTCAGTTGGGGGTGATAACGGCATTTGCTTGAAGCCAGTTCTTTCGAGCATTGCTTTGTTTTAAAATCTCGACTCTTCACCCTTAACTCTCATTGTAAGTACATCTCCACATTCACTGACTCTACCTTAGAAAGAGACAAGCTGCTACTCAGAACGTTTGGAGGCCTAGGGAAAACTCCTTAACAAAAGCTCCACTACAGAAAATGTTGAGGGGAATATTCCTTCTTGACTTCTAACGAGTACACGTTTGTTGATGGCCCTTTTTTTTTTTTAACTACTTCAGAGTATAAGATTTGTTTCGTTTTGTTTTAACTTAGAAAACCATCTTTCCCGCCTCGAAGATGAACACAAACACATTCCACGTAGAAGAGCTTGCAGCCAGGTTCAGCCAAAAGTGAGATTTGATAGCTCCCTCAAATGCCTCATTGTTCTCGAGAGGTGGGGCACACCCTCCATTACGGCAAAAGAAGCCCAACCATTAACGTCATGCACGTTAATAAAAATTTTGGAGACTTCGCAGGGAAGTTTACAATGTGCTTTCTAAGCTGTGGTCTTTCGGCGATTGGTCAATTGTTTCAAGAGCTTGGCCCGTGTGGAACCCATTAGCCCATCCCCAACATAAGCACTGCCATTTGCATCCAGTTTCATAAGGAAGGGAGTCGGGGCGGAGAGGCTTTAAAAGCATATAAACAAGGACACATAAAAGCCCCAGAATGTTTCTTAATGCCAGACCTGCAATCGTAAACCTCTCAAATCATAAATCATCGGGAAAGAATATATACACGTACATATATATGTACATAAAAACTCTATGCGTGTGTGTGAATACTCCATCTGCCGACTCCATCCTCTGTGCTGGCCCTGAGGATCGCATGGGCCAGGGCCCCAGAAAAGGGATAGGAACTTATTTCCAGTGTCGCCTCTGCTACTAACAAATCATCTGACCCTGGGCGGGGCGAGCCTTTCTGGGCGCCCTGTATTCCACCGCTATTAGAGAAAGAGATCGGGTTCTGTGATCACTGCGGTCTTTCTTTGAATATTTTCCTGACCCCAGGGCTGTATTTAGAATTCTCGAAGCAAGAAATTAGCCCCTTTTAAAGACTGGCCACTTCGACCTGGGACCGTCCTGCGTTTTGTCCTTTGCTCTCCCATTAGAGCAGACGTTTAAATAAAAATCAAAGGAGCCACTGTGTTTTGCCAGGCGGTCTGTGTGTCAGAGGGAGGTGATCATCTCAGCCCCGGAGGGCTCCCTGGCCACGGTGTAAAACCAGCGCTTTTGCGCCCTCTGGCGGACGCGGGTGCATTTGCTCTGCGTTGACTGACTTCCCTCCCTCGCAGACGCAGTGGGGAGAAAAGGCTCACAGACGAAGTCTTCGCCAGGAATCACACCTAACGCACTTTGTTACAGGTTTTCCTCACGTCTGAACATTTTACTCTTCCTTTTTTTCTCTAGAATAATCTTAAATAGTTTACTTGTTTTGAAAAAAGTCGAAGGCTAACGATGAAAAGCTGCAGAGTAGATTTAAACCAGTGTGCACGGTCTCCAAGTGACACACACCAGTCGAAGTCCGATGTTTTGTACATAGTTTATGCCCACGAGAACCCTGAGATCAGTTCATTTGTGAACAGCACCAAGTCAAAACTAGCTGACAGAAGAGGACGAGTGACAGCAGCTCTGAGCAACGAGGCCAGGACATTTGGACAAGAAACGCCCATCTCGGTCCAGTCCGACATGCCTCGTACGCGCTCCGTGTGAAGCTCTTCTGGACCCCCGGGAAAGTGAGCCACGCCCCGGCTCGTCCTCGGCGTGTGCGACCGCGGGCGGCACACGGGGACAGCGGTCTCCGCGTGCCCGTCGCCCTCCCCGTCTGGACGGCGCGCTCCTGCCAGGGACCTTCTTCCTCTCCTAAGTCTCCCTCCCCTACAGCCGGAGAGGAACAGAAGGTGCTTGGGGACAGTGACAGAGCTGCAGAGGCTGCGGCTTCAGAGGCGCTCGCCGTCAATCGTCTCGAAAAATCACTGCGCCAAAAAGCTGTGTGTGTGCATGCGTGTGTGCGTGTGTGCGCGCGTGTGTGCACGCATGCGTGCATGTTTTAAATGAAATTAAGTAACCCTGTGCTTGGACCTGGGAGAGGAAATTTTCCACAGGGACAAGTTGTAAGAAGACCTGCACTTTCAAGAGAGAAGAGGAAAAACACAAGCTGGATGAGGCGGCCACGGGGTCAAAAGGAAAAACCCAGAAGATGGGAGCAGCGCCCGGCGAGCCCGGGAGCTGCACACCACGGCCTCGGGCCCCCACGCGGTCCCGAGCCACCGCCGAGCACGACCTGGATCTGAAGAACGCGTCTCACCCAGAAGACGCAAAGGAAACAAAAACGAATCCGCCTCGCAGAAAACAGAGACTTTGCAGAAAGAACTTCAAACGAGGCGAGAACTGACAGGCTCAGAAAGATAAGGGAAGACATTGCGTCCAAGGAAAGAGAAATTATTCTTTAAAAATGTAGATGACGAGTGAAAGAAAGGAAGAAGAAAATGGCAGGACGTGCAGGAGAGAGGATAAGAATGCTTTTAGGGTTTCGAAACTTGATGGCAGAAATGGAAATCTTAATAGAAGATTTTAAACACAAAGTTGGGTAAATATTATAAAACGTTGTAAAGGTGTGTAAAAAGGAAACATATATGAAAAAAAAGATGAGAAAATTAGAAAAACAGTCCCAAATGCCCAACATCTGAATAAGAAAAAGAGTGAGAAGCATAATTCATCAAAAAAACAATTCAAGAGAATGTCCAAGTCAAGAACATAAATTTCCAGACTGAAAGGACCCGTCAAGATCCTAGCAGAAACAAACAAACAAAAAACAGACGAAGACGGACCCACGCCGAAGGACATCGCTGGGGAATTCGGAACCGGAATGGAACGGAAGATTCCATTTGCCTCCTTAGGGAAAAAGCGAAGCGTGCGATGGCGAGGCGTGTGCCCCGTTTCCTGTCTGCAGGCTTCGCCCTGGAACCGGGAGCAACAGCTCAGCGAGGGGACGAGGGGACCACCCATCTCTCCGTCTGTGACCTGGAGCGAGGGTCCCCGAACCAGCCCGGAACAGGCTCCCGTCAGAATAAACCCAGCCGTGCGGACTCTTCTTCGACAGTCTCTACTGTTCTCAGTTCCTCGACATCTGAGTGCACCCCAGGGGTGCGTGGGCCCCCGAGGGGAGGCTCTGATGGCAGGGGGACTGAGGCCGAGCATGAAGGTCACTCCGGCTGGGCCTGAGACGTGGGCAGAGACTCAGCGCTGCCGGAGGCCAGTGAGGCCCAGCGGAGCCCAGTGAGGCCCAGCGGAGCCCACGTGTGTCATAAAGGGCTACAGGAGACAAATGTCGACTGCCTCTCGGCGCGGCAAGCCACGTCCAGCTAGCGAGAGGTTCGGCGACCACAGGCCCCCTCCGCCCCCCAAGGTGGCCCGAATGACACTCTTGGCCCCAGACACCCTGACACCCTCCTGGAGGAAGGCCAGGGTGGGCCTTGGAGAATTCAGAAAGCCAAGATGCTGAGTGTCTTCTCTAAAAGAGGGTGTGCATGACCTAAAACTGCTCAAAGTTCCAATTATATTAAGTTTCAAACCTGATAGAACTAAGTATTTTTCCTCCACTGGCCAGGAATGGTGCTGTGAGCAAGACCAGATTATTTATAGGCAACATAAAGGGACGTTTTCCCCCAGCTGTAGATTGGGGGGCGGGGGCAGCAGCTCTCTGCTCCCCGCTCACCTAAGGAAATGTCAGAGCACGGGACGAAGCTGCACTTACAGGAGCCCTGCGATTCGAACGAACTCGCCAGGGGGCGCCCTGCCCGAGCGGGGCTGAGTCTCGTGTCTGAGCCCTGGGTTCAGAAGCCAAAGGCAAGCAGCAGCAGGAGCCCCGGGGCCCCGCAGTCCTGCTGCGGCTCCAACCTGCGTCGCGCTCGGGTCTGCCAGCCGGCGTCGCCGGTAGCTCGGGGCTGGCGACGGCTCCGCGGCGTGAGGTTAAACCCCCAGCTGCCACTGCGAGAAATGTGCGTTTGATGCTCCGGGCCTTCTGAGGTGGCTCTGTGTCCTGCTGAGAAGTCCGTCATGTGTCACCTTACACTAAATGCACCTCGTGCGGACGCACGGCTGTGTTCCGACCGCCGGAAGCGCAGTGCGCAGACACGATTTTATGTGCTTTCCCAACATTCCCTTGGCGTGCCTACGTTTCCAAAGGACCCCGCGGCCGAAGCACTTTTAAGACGCCACGTGATGTCCCCTAGGAGAGACGTCACAGGGAGAAGGGCCGGCGAACGGGGCGGGCCGGGTCCAGAAGGCAGAGCGATCAGAGAACGCAGACCGGCCGCCCGCCCGGGGGGCCCCGCGCTTCGGGGTGCCCCCTCCCCCGACCCCGTCCTCGCCCTGTGCGTACGCGAAGGCAGTGGGCATTCACCCTGCTGCTCCTCTGCCTCCCATGGTGCCCCCTGGGGCCCCTGATCCCGCGATGGCTCAGTACCAGGACGAGGGGTTCACAGAGGGGCGCTCCTCGACCGCCAGTGTGTGCCCCCCCACACACCGGGCGGGCCCCAACTAGCTGGTGGCCGGTCCCAGCTGCAAGACAGCCTTAAAAGGTGCTCATGTGTCTCGGCAGCTTCGTGTCAAGCTAAAAATTCTGTGACTGTGACAGAGGATAAACAGTGAGCGCAGCCAGATCGGTGTAGGGCAGGATCACAACACAGCTCACCTTGTAATGAAACAGCCAAGCAAACCGTTCCTCGCCATCAGGGTCTGGGCACCAGGCGCCGCCTTATCCCAGACTCCTGAAACCCTCCACCCCGGTGTCGAAAGGGCCCACGCGAACCAAGAGCGGTGCTCCCTGGACTAGAACATCCCATGGGCATTTGCGATGAAGGAGGGAAGGCAATCTCTTAAAAAGATGTTTAAGACGAAACCAGAAGCCCTCCCCTCCGGGAGCACCCAGATGCAAACGCCCTCGGCCCCGGCGCCCACACCTCTCCACCCCCTGCCCGCTCGGCCCCCTAGACAGGAGCAGGGCTGGGGGCGCATCTCCAGAAAACCAGCGCACACCTGTGACAGCAGAGTGAGCTGAAAACCACAGCGAGTTTATTCATTTGCAAGGTGCGTCGAGGAGGCATTAAACGCTTGTCTTTCCAGGCTGCCGGCGTAAGCTTTTCAGAATGTTTAAAGTAATTAATATCAATAATGCAATTAGATATCACCTCTTAAAGAACCCTAATGCTACTTATCGGCTTTAACCATATTTTCAAATCAAACCAATCACAGATTTATATACATAGATTTATCGTGTATCAATTACCTATAGTTCTTTTGAAAAATAGTATGAGATAATTAAGACTAAACTTTATTGAAATTTAACATTCCATATGACAAACCTGATAAAGGCATGAAGGTCTCAGAAAAGACATTTCCCCCACGTAATATGCAGATTCATTTATCTTAGAACAGGAAGGAATTGTAGGTAGTCACCAGCTTCAGCCGACTCCCTAAAGCGAAGAATTATCATCACAGTGTAGCTCACGCCACACAGACTGCTGATGCTGCCTGACTCACCCGCGGCCACGGAGCTCGGCTGTTTCCTCTTTCTGCCACTATGCTTGTCTAGCCAGATCGCAAAGCCAGTCTCCTGTGCTATCACAAGGCATTCGAGGCCAAGGTAACTTACTACGAGGTCCCGTTCTGGGATCCCCTGTACGTATTAAGATGAATTAAGTCTCCGTAATGAAATTACACGTTGAGCGTCGCGACACCTTCCTGGCTTCCGTCCTGACGGGCGGAGCATCGTCCCCGCAGGGGGACACGCGGCGGGAACGGCCGGGCGAGCACACCGCGGGCGACCGGCTCGGCGTGAAGCCATCCTCACGCCTGAAGCCGTGTTTTCAGCGGGGAGGGCGCGGATATAAAACAGCAGCACGCAGCTCAGACAAGGCGGGTGCATCTGAACTCAGAGGTGGTGGGGTCGGCTGTCTGTACGCTTGGCCGTGAAGCGCTACCGAGAGGACCGGCCCAGGCTGTGAGTCACAGGCGCAAGCCAGACGCCTTCTGTGGGAGTGTGCCCTGCCCGCGACGCGCCCCGAGGGAGTGTCTCCAAACAGCCGGGACCCACAGGTACCTGCTTCGGAGGCCCTTGGCTCTAGGGTTTGGGGCCAAGTCATGATGACTGGGAAGAAGTCAGCAGTGATGTCAAGGTGTTATCAGCGAGCCAGGTCCAGGCTCGGGAGAGGCTGGGGTGGTGCGGGGGGTGGGGGGGGGGTCTGGGAGCAGGGACGGAGAGGGTGGCTTCCGTTGACTCGGGAGATCTCTCTACTTGCTTCTGTACACCTCGTGTTTTCTGGATGCGACAAACCTTGGCAGGGATGTGGTTAAAAATACGTTCCCAGGAAATGCGCATTACACGAGGCCGAAAGCGATCACAGGCCTCTCCCTGGAGTGCGACCGGTCTCGACCCTAAACGGGTCCATCGCTCAGAAGCAAGTGCGGTCTCTGGCTCTCTGCTGCCCGACATGCTTACGTAACAGAAATCTGAGAAACTGCACAATCACTGGTGGCCGAGGCGCATCAAACAACATCAGGTCTGGTAAAATGTGTGACGACAACTAATTGCAATTGTTCTGGATCAGGCTTAAGACCCTCCGGAGGACCTCTTCTCGGGAGGGGCTGGCGTCGAGCACGTGGCAGCCGGGGTTCTCCATCCGCTGGTAGGACACCTCCACCCTGGGACAGGCAGAACGAGAGGAGGTGACACACTTTCGCACAGCTCCACGCACCGCAGGATCCGCGTCCCGAAGCCAGGGCCCCGTCGGCTCCATCGCCCGGCTCCCCCGGCTCCCGGCTCCGCCCACAGAACACCTTTGAGACACTGTGTCTGATCCACGGTAACAGGAAACACTAGCGCTTAACCGGGGCGTCTACCGAGGACCCACTCTCTGCCCAGCGCTGGCATTCTGCGCGATCTCCCAGTTCACACTCTGCGAGGTCACAGGGTGACCTCGGGAAGGGACCATCGACGCCCCCGTTTTGCAGGCGAGGCAGCAGTGGCTCGCGCCCAAGGACAACTGTCCACATCTGCGCCCCGCAGGGTTCTAGACAAGCCAGAGGCCCTCGGCGCATTGTTTGCACTTCTGAAACATCCAGAATGTCATCAGAACCCTGCGCTGACGGCAGCATGGAGGGGTCACGGTCAGAGCGGGAGCCCGAGGCAGGCGGCCTGGGCCCCCCGCCACCGGCCCCGGTTTCCTCACCCCCAAAACGAGCACCGAAACCATCCCTGCGCGTGTGCCCTGGGGTCCAACTGAACGGAGTCGCGGGCGCCGCCCGCCGCGGCTGCTCTGCCGTTTGGCCCACGGCGTGACCGCGCCGCGCGGTGACTGCGCTCGCGCCCCCGACGGGCGTCACCTGCTCCATCGTCCCGGCCAACCTTTCCCGAAGACCGGACTCGCACCCAGCCACGAAGCAGGGAGATGCCGCCGGCCCGCCTGTCCCTGCGCTCACGGCTCCCGACGCGTTCAGAGCCACCGCCTCGAAGGCAGCACGAGCTTGGTCGTGAGCCCCGGTTTTCCTACGTGGCGCCCACGCGAACTCGGAGGAACTGGGGAGCCCTTCGGGCCTCCGAGTTCTGAACCGTGCGACGTGGCGGGTGTCGTCCTCGCGCGCACGGCGGAGCGTCAGGGGCAGCGCGTGTGACTCGCGGCAAGCGCCGCGCAGGGCGAAGGCACGCGGCGTTGGCCAGGCCTCGCCCTGCGCCCGTCACACTGTGCCGCCGGGCGCCGACGCCCAGAGGCGAGCGCCCCCCGGCCCGGGTCCGTGCGTCCCTGTCACCGCTGGGACTGGGGGCAGACAGGTCTCATCCCCAGCGGGACGTCCGTGGCTCTACACACACTGACAGCCCTGCGGCCCCGTCAGGGCAAGCCCGTCGGAAGCGGCTGCAGGAGCCTGGAGAACGCGAGTGCTGCCCACCGCGTGGCCCCGGACACCTACTTCTGACGGAAGACGCTGTTGGCCTCCAGCTCGGCCTCCTCCTGCGTCCTCTCCAGCCCGCGGCCCTGGAGCCTCCGCGCCCTCTCCTCGGGGCCCAGGGACAGCAGCAGCACCAGGTCAGGCTTGAGCAGGTCCCGCGGCCACTGGTAGACGGGGTGCCGGGCGGGGGGCAGGTGCTGGGGGCCGCCGCTCACCTCGGTGGCGATGGTGTAGGTGGCCGTGCTGTGCCAGTACCTGAGGAGGGAGACGCAGCGAGGTGAGGCGCAGCGGCGGGGGCCCCGGGGCGCCCCAAAACCGGCCCCTGGGCGCGGCGCATCTGCTCGCACTTCCTCGGCGTGGCACCGATTAAGTAAGCGAAACTCGATCATGTCTCTCAAACTATTTACAAAACGTGAAAAGCCTGACCAGTGGCCCCAGCGAGACCGCGCTGGGCGCCACTCGAGCCGCCGCTGCTGGGCAGCCCCGAGGCCGTCCTGCTCCGTGACGCGGTGACACACGGGCGTGCGGCTCCGTTCACACTCGTGATGCCGCGTCCGGGCCGAACCCTGCAGGCCCGTTCAGGTCCCGCCCTGTTGTGAACTTGGGCTTGCCGATGAAACCCCCGCGTGGGGACCCCGGCCGCAGCCTGCGACCTCCCCAGCCCTGCGGAGTCGTGGCCGGGCCCGGGCATCGGGCAGGGAGGGACAGAAACCCAGACGCAGCCCCCGAAATGCCGGGCGAGCCCCGGGCGCAGCCGGTCGTGACTGGCTGGCTGTTTTAAAGAGTGTTTTTCGGGGGGAAAAAAGAAAAATCACAACACAAAAGAAAATCAATCGGCCTCTATTTCAATATGCCGATGGCTCCCCGCCGCCCGCGGGCGAGCGGCGGCCTCATGCTGGGACATGGAGCCCTTTGGGACACGTCCCAGGCCCTCCTGCGCGTGGCTGTCCTCACACTGCTTTCTCCGGCCGGGGGGCGCTCAGCCCGCAGGCCCCCCCGTCCCTCGGAGGCCCACTCGGCCGAAGCCCCACACAGCGGTCACTGTTCCTCCCCAGGCGTCCCCCGCCCCTCCCGCCCGACCCGCCGCAGAGCAGAGGAGGGTCGGGGGGCCTTGTCGCCTCCACCCCACGAGTCCCTCTCGGTCCCCTCCGCATTCCAGCCCCCGAGGCCGGCGTGCGACACACGGTGTGCGGTGCGTGTCACGTGGGGTGTGAATGGACGGAGGGGACGAGCTGGCACAGCCCGTCACGCTCTTGCCCGGTCCGTGCCATATTCCAACTTTAAGGGACTAAATGCAAAACTCCAAACCCAGCACAGGGCCTTCTCCTGTGGCGATTCGCACACAAGAACCGCACCCAGCGTGGAAGAGGCACCCACGGCCTGCGTTTCCAGTTCCCCGCCGTCATCGTTTTAAAAGCCTGACTTCTCAATCGTTTGGGGCTTGAACCACTTTTCACAGAGGAAACACACACTGCTGTCTACACAACAAACCCGCAGCGTCACCCGAGCTGCGCAGTCTCACCTGCGGCCACCCACTGGCGCTGCGGACGCGGGTGAGCATGGCCTCAGCGTCCTCCTCTGGAAAGTGAAACTCATGCAAGCCTTTCCTTCCACAGTTGTAAAAACAGACAAATGTTAAAACAAACAAACAAACAAACAAAAAAACTGTACTGTGCTGTCATCGTGAGACATTATCCGCGTCTTACTGGACACGAAAGCCAGACCGTGTTAAACTCTGATGGCACAATGCGCTCAGCACTGCAAAGGGCACCCGTCAAAATTACTTGGGAGTCGATCGATTCTGAAGCCACGCGCCTCCGAAGCCCCTGGCCATCTCCCAGAGCATGCTCTGCGCCCGGAACCCTGCCTGGAACAGCCCAGGCCCCACGGCCCGGCTCCTGCCACTTAGCGGCCACGGCCACCTTCTCCATCAGGTGCGCCTTGTCCCCAAGCTGAATAAACCCAGGTAGCTTCACAGGCTTCCCAGTCTCGGCAACCGAAATACGACTCGCCCTGTGTTTGCACATGCTCCACGCTCGCTGAATCAGACACTCAGCTACGAACACAGAGGCCGATAACGTTCTAACATTTAGAAACCTTTAGTGTAGAAAAATCACACGCAAGAATAGGTTTTTAAAGATAATGAGGGCGATTAAGTTGCCAAACTTAACTACAACCACCATCAAAAATTACTCCGGCTCCCTCCCACTTTCAGCCGGAGGGTGTTGTCTAAAATGGATTTCATTAAAATCTTTAAACAGGAACAAAACCCCAGACAACAAATAACTGCTCTTTTCTTCTCATCTGACAAGGTGATACAGTATGTCCTTAAGAAACAAAATTGCAGACAATTCACAGACACAAAGAAGGAGAATGGGAAGAATCCGCCCGCCCGGCTTTCTATGGGCGGGGCTGTCTCACTGACAGTACCGTGGCTCATTTTAAATAATCATCCCCTCCGGCCATCAATTTCAGACGTCTCCACTATTTAGTATTCTCCATTCCCACCCAGGAAAACCACATTAGTTCAAATCAACCGCAATTTGCCAACACATTATACACAGCTTAGATAATGATGCTTTGTATTTTAACAGCAATTTGCTATTTTCAAAGCACTTCCCTCTGCATCTTCCCATTGGCTATTCATCGCAAGTCTTGGGGGTCGGCAGGGAAGGAATAATGCGCACCTCCACTTAACAGACAGGAAACCAGGGGACAGAGGGGGTGTCCACCCACATGTAGAAGCTGGTGCTACCTCAGGGTCTTTGGACATCTTAGGAAATAAAGTGCCTCGTGCAGTTACACTCAGCTTGGAAAAGTTAGGGCTTTCTCCTTGAAATAAAAGGCCTGGAAGAAGAGATACTAAATACGGTAGATGTAACTTTTTTAACTATGGGGCAAAAAACTCTGGGCAGCGCGCACCAGGCAAAGAAGTCCCACAAAAGAACACAATTCCTCACCCTACCCTAGGATTCTTCGTAACTTGCTGACTTTGTAATAATTGTCTCACCAACCCCGAAGTTAAAACCCCCTGCTGGCGTGAGTTCAGATGAGGGCAGCGACCTTCTGACTAATGTGGACGGTCTTCCTCCTGTCCCCCGGTCCCCCCAAACCAACGAGCCCACACACCTTCATTCTCTGCAGACGGGCGCAGCGATCTCTCTATGGAACATTTCTGAGATATCGAAAAGTGAACAGAAAACAACAGTTCAGGCACGGGGTAGAAGTTCTGTTTCCGGACGTGGCAAGCCAGCTTTTTAACTGACCAACTTACCCACCGGAAACCAGAGGAAAAGCTGGCGTGAAGGTCCAGACCGGCGATGCTAAGGGCCGGTGAGGTTGCAGCCCACGAGAAGGCCCAGAGAGCACCTGGGGGGGATTGGGGGCGGGGTAGGGGGGATGGGGGTGGGACGGGGGGGGGGGGGGCGTCTCAGAAAACTCCGGGCAGCGCACACTAAAGCTGAACATGCGCAAGCCCCGTGTCCCCGCGGCACCCCGCCCCCGGGACTCCACGCGACAGAGCTGCACGTGCGTGGGCGGCAGTGGCGTGGAAAAGGCTGTCCGCACCCACGAGGACGAGGCCCCGTGCTCGTCCTGACGCAGCGCGCGCCCCCCGGGCATCTGCGTTCGGGTCGGGTCCAGGCAGGCCCACCCCGTGCGGACGGAAGTCGCTCGCCCGTCAGCGTGGGGGCGCGGGGGGCGGGGTGCGGGCTCGGGGTGCGGGCTCAGGGTGAGGGCAGCCGCCACCGCCTGACACGCGTGCCGTGCGCGCTGGACCCCGCTGTGCTCGCTTCTTGAAATTCATCGAGGTTTACGCTTATGGCTAATACCTTTTTCGGCTTCAACTGCTTATCTTTCCAAAAGCGAGTACTTTGCAGACAGAACGACAAAATGAGTATTTCGCGTGAATTCTCCTGAACCTGCTTCTGCTACCTGATTTTTCTCACTTGAAGCCGTGGCTTTGGGGTGCTCCGTTCGCACACGCCAGTGTTTATTTACTGTTTTGCTGGGCTTCCGGTTTCTCAAAGTTAGCAACACTGTGCGCGAAGCGGAAACAGACTCTCCGAGTGTCTCTCGCTTTGCTACATCTTTTCACGCTGCTCGGTCCCCGCCCCCCACCAGCCCAGAGGAGAGTCCTCCGTCCTCCGTCCTCCGTCCTCCTCCTCCATCCTCGCCGCCCGCAGCTCTGAGTGTCAGCGCACTTTTAACTCGTCCTCACCAACCCGGCGAGAACAGAACGGGACCCCCTCGCAGCGGCCGCTCCCCCATCACCGCGACGGCGAGCAAGCCTGCACGACGCACTTGCCCTACCCTTCGGCCATTTTCGCGGCGTGTTCAAGCTGTTGTCTATGTACAGAACTTCAAAAACATAACCCAGGTTACGCCCCTTCTGCGATGGCTCCCCGCTGCGCCCGGGGGATGGGGGGGTGCCATGCCCCCCCCGTGGCTGCAGACCTCGCCTGCCTGCCGCCGCCTCTTTTCATTCGTCCGCAAAGCACCCCTCGTCCACCGTGTTCATCACCCCGGCCGGTTTCTAGTTCTCAGGTATGTCGGCTTCTTTCTGCCTCTGTTCTTCCTGGTCCCTCTCTCCATAACGCTTTCTGTGACTTCGTAACTTCACGTCCGTCTCTCTGTCATTCAGAGCTCAGGTCGGTGGCCCCTCCTTGCCTAGGCCTTCCTCCGCCATTCCCCCCACATGGTCCTGATTTAGCCTCTCCCCAGCACAGTGTCCTCTGACCTGATCTGATGTAATTAGGGCTTCGGTTACCACCTGCCCCTCCGAGGGCACGTCTGCTCCACGAAAGGACACTAGCTCGTTTGCCGTCGAATTCCTTAAACTGGGAACTGTCTTTGGCATACAGTAGGTGCCCAATAAATGTCTGTTGAGTACGCCAATGAACAAACCAGCCAATGAGAGCACTGATTTGTGAAGCACAGAGTTTGGTGAATAACCCCAACATGCTATTTCTAGCTCAGTCACTTTGGCAAGTTCCTTAATAGGCCTGTGTCATCGTAGGTCTGTGTCATAGACCTATGTCAACAGTAAATAGGGGATAACATTTAATATCCATCCAGGCAAGTCACCGTTCCAGGTATTAGTGTAATACATGTAAAGTTCTTAGCAAAACACCAGGCAGTCGTGTAGGCAACTAATGAACGATACACATTATTCCACTATGGTCATGTTTCACTTAATAAACGTAGTTGTATACTTGCGTGTATGTGCACGCATACGCACACACTCATACATCACGAAGAAAATGCCAAAGCCATCTTCATACCCACCTGTCCACAATCACGGGAGACTTGGTGGATTCTTTAGCTATTTCAGAAGCCACGATGTAATTGCCCAAAGAGTAAAAGGCTCTTCTAATGATAGTGGGTTCGTCATCAAAGAGTTTCCTCCATTGGCTGATGCAAGCAGGCGGGGACTTCAAGAGGACAGCCTTGAGGGACTCTGAAACCGACTGAGTCACCGTGGTCTTCCCTGCAGGTCACAGAGAAAATACAGCACGTCCTCACCCTTGATACCATACCGCTCCCCACAGTTAATATTAACTCAGAATGAGCAATGACTTCCTCTCGACCTGTAGGTCAAAGGAGGTTAAACAATACGAGTCTTTACGTACACCTAAGACCCTCGGAAACGGCGGGCTCTCTGGTACGACGACACTCGGGGGCGGGGAGCACAGGGGTCTGTCCTCTTCTTGACACAGCAGTGGCGGACTTCGGCGCGGAGGCCCCGTTATCAGCTCTGCCTCACTCCATGTGACACTTGTCAGCTGACACGGGCAGGAGCCACGGGATGCTTGTCCCCGAGGCTGACCTTGCCCTTGGGCGTCTCCTGCTGCCCCCAGGCCCCCCTCCTCCTGCGTCCACGTCTGGGGCTAAGTGCAGGCACATCCGCCAACTCTGACACCTATTTGGTAGCTCTCAAGGCATCTTCACTCCACTTCCTACTCTACCCCCTTTTACCCCCAAAAGGGCCTCTGAGGTCCCGGCCTCCCCACTGGCTCGAGTCCCACGCCTTCGCCCATGCTGCTGCTCGAGCCTGCCTGTCCGGAGGACCTCACCCCCGTTCCTTGCCTGAGCTGCTGCCATGTGTCCTGAAAACACAAGCCAGGTGTCAGCCCTTCCAGGCTCTGCCTGACCATGCCCCCGGCCCCTTGCCTCCCACGCCAAGGCTGCATCCAGAGCCTTCCGGGGTTCAGCTGAGGCTCGGTGCCCCCACCCCTCCAGTGGCCTCACACAGAAGGCCCTACGCTCCTCTGTCCCAGGCCTGCCCAGCTCCGGGCCAGCACACACTGACGATCACACGAGGCTTATGATCTGAACTCTGTGCAAAGTTCTGTCATGACCTGTCTAGTCCCTCAACTGACCTGTTAACTCACTGCTGTGACCAAAAGGTAACATGCTCTTACCGGTGGCATCCAGTCCTTCGATGACGACCACCGGGAACTTTCCTTTCTGGGCTTGTTTGGGACACTGGTCGACCAGGTCGAGCACAGCTCGGGCTTCGGGAATGAAGGGCGTACACTGTAAAACAGCATCCAGAAATCGGCAGTGAGGCGCCGGGGCTGCGTGGCAGCCCCGGGGAATCGCCAAGAGCCAGCTGGCCACCCGAACATGTACATTTGGCACCACGCCAAAATTCAGAGTATTTTTTTTTTGAAGGCCTGGGTGGCTACTTTATGCTGTGTGGCTGCAGCTCAAAGAGGCAGTGGTCAGGATCACCCAGCCTGCAGCCCTACGGACCCGCCCCCGCAGTGGAGGAAGGACAGGAAGGACAGGCGGTCACAGAGCAGGTGACCAGCACATGGAACCACAGGCCGGGCCCGGAACAGCGCGTCGCGGGCGGGGAATCGGCTACACTGCACGGCAGGCCCCACACGGCAGCCAGCGCCACCTCCCCTACCTGCACCGGGCCGAGCGCGGGGGCTGCGGTCACGGAGGCGCGGAGCACGGTGTTTGGGGGTGGGGGGGCTCCAGGTTCTCGCCCTGTCACCTCACCGCACAGCCCGGGCACCTCTGCCCGGGGGCCGGACCCTGGTCCCGCGCTTCACTCTGCGCGCGCGCTATTCTAAGTGCTTCCGGCGCGAACATGGCCAGTCGCCACCGTGGCGCGAGGACGGGGGCGCCCACCTGTCGCTGAGGAAGCTGACGCGGGGCACGCTTAAGAAACTCGCCGAAGGCGATGGCGGTAATAAATGCGAGTTCGGATTGCAACCCACGCTGCGGGCTGGCCCCGCACTCTTCAGTCTCCAAAGCTGTCCCGGAGTCTTGTGAGTTAGCCTAGGACCCACGTGCAGCCCCCTGCAGGCCGCCTCTGGACGCCCCGCTCTGCCTGGAGAGCCCCAGCTCCCCATCCACAGCACCTGCTGTGTATCAGGTGCCCCCCTGACCTTCGCAACACTTACAGGTGAAAGGGGAAAACCAAACAACTGGGCTGAGTGACTGGTCTGCCGCCCAGCAGGTGGCCCTGTGCGTCTAAGCTCCTCAAACCTCCAAGCTCTCCCTGCCAGCCCAAGCCCCGGGAACCGCGGGATCGCTTCTGACCTGGCACCCCTCCCACCCACCCCCCCCCCCCGTCCGCAGCGGCGCCTCGCCTACGGGGCCACCTGCGCACGCGTTCACGGCAGCCGCCGCACTGCTGGCTGCGAGGCTATCAGTGTCTCGCGTCAGGATGGAAGGTCCCGGCCGCTGGAACCCAGAAAAGGCCTCGGCGCGCAGACGGCCTGGCAGCCCCCACCCCGTCCCCGGGCTCTGACCCCTCCTGGGGCAGGGCGTCTGCCCACCCTGTGCGCTGGGGAGCGACGGAGCCCTTACCGCCTCCAGGACCGCACGGGCGGATTCGCGGTCGGGGAAGACCCCGGAGCCGGGCAGGTCGGGCACCACGGGGTGCAGCGCGGGCTCCGGGGCGCGCGCGACGGGCTCGGGGCCGCCCTGCCGCCAGCCCTGGCCGTCCTGCGGCTCCCACGCGAAGTGCCACAGCTCGCGGCGCGGGCCGCCCACGAACTCGCCCAGGCGCGGGCGCGGCGCCTCCACGTGTGCGTCCAGCAGCGCGAGCAGCGCGCGCCGCGTGTCGGGGCTGTCGCCGGGGTCGCGGAGCAGGACGCCGCGCTGCACGGCGCCGGGCCCGCCGCCCGGGCAGTAGCTCAGCAGCCGGTGCAGCTGGCAGCCCCGCAGCGGCCCGGCGCGCAGCTGGCGCAGCAGACGCTGGTGCAGGCGCGCGGCGCGCACGCGGGCCGCGCAGTCCCCGCCGGGCGCCACCGGCACGCACAGCGAGAAGCTGCGGCCCGGGCCGCCCAGCAGCGCCGCGGCGCGGGGGTCGGGGCACGCGTCCGCGGCGCCGGCGCCCACGGCCAGGTGCGCCAGGGTGCAGCCCGGCAGCTCCAGCGCCAGGCAGCGCGGCGGCGCCATGGTCCGAGCTCTGGCCCCGCGCCGCGGTCCCGAGAGGCGCGCGAGCAGCGGCTGGGCGCGCGGGAGGCTGGCGAAGGCCATGGGCGCCGCCGGGTCCCGCCCCGCCGCGCCCGCCAGCGACAGCCGGGCGCGGCCCGCAGGCGCCGCGGGAAACGAAACCGGAACGGCCTGGCGCGGGCGCCCTCCCCCCCCCCGCCCTTCCCCTTTCTCCTCCCCTCCTCCTCCCCCTCCCCGTCCCCGCGAGGCCCGCCCCGCCGCGGAAACAGACGGGGAGGGGTCCCCTGGCGCCGCCGGGGGAGCCGCTGTTCCCCGCAGGGCCCCGCAGGCGGGCTCGCATGGGCCGGTGACACGGGGACCCCGGAGGGGCAGCTGGCCCCCCGCCCCGGTGTGAATCCGTTCTTGCTGGCTCTGCAGACTCCGTGACCTGCGAGGCCCTGCAGCCCCGCTGGCCAGTCCCGGGTCACCCCTTCGCTCCGACCACCCACTCGCCCGGACCCCCGCACCTCCGGGTTGCGTACAGCTGCTCCTCACTCCCCTCTGCTCATGCTTCTCCCCTCCCTGCAGGCACCCCCTTCCTCCTGCTGACTTCCTCCTGGCAAGGCACCAGATGTGCACCCCCAAATTCTTCCATAAGCTCCAACCCGGAGCTCGGGCCGTCGCCGTCGCTGTCGCCCAGGGCCGTCTAGCGCGCTTACCGGCCGCAGGTCCAGCGGAGGCAGTCTCAGCCCCTTTGCAATAGTATTTATGGTTTTTTTTTTTTATTTTTTGTTTTGTTTTGACTCATTAATTGATATCTTTAAAAGTGATTGTCAAGCAGGCAAATCCATGGAGAAAAAAATCTTGAAATTTTAGAATTGAGAGAAAGATGGAATACGTCAAATGAACTGAAAGCAAAGAAACCATATTTTAATCAATTCATATATATCGTGGGGTCATGTTTAATTCTGAAAGAAAAAAAAAAACCTCCTGTTTTTGGGATAAGGAAAAGTTTGTTCATCCAAAAGACACAAGCTTGAGACAATGGGCTCTAATGCTTCCCAGTTCTATCTTAAGAGCACCTCAAATTCAAGCTTTTTTTTTTAATGTCAGAGGAAGGGAGGAGAGACTCAGCAAGAGAGGCCTGAGGACTACAGCCAGCCAGGTCGCAAAAGCGCCCAAATCTCTTTGTTTCAAGTCAGTCCCACTTACTGCCCCCAGCTGACCTGAGCCTGGTCCTGAGGCAGCAGCAAGTCTTTGACCAAAACCACAGTTTTGTACCTGTTTCTCCACCTTCTCAGGGGAAGCACTCTCTGATAAGGGGCGGTTTTTGCGAAATACTCAAGCCTCGAGCAGAATTCCTCCCCCCTGGTCAGACTATCTATAGCAAGAGCGATTAGCCCTAGGGCTATGGGAGAAACTCAGGCTTGAATTTATGGTAGTGTCAGAAGAGAGAGAGAGAGGGCTAGAGGGGGGGGCTCCGGGGAGAGAAGGGGAGTGGGGGGGTTCGCTCAGTTCACTCTGTTACAAGTCCCCCCTTTTCCGGTCATCCCTCAATCTCAAGGGCAGTCGGGCTACTGCGTCCAGGTTTGCTCAAGAGGGAGGATCAGCTTGTGAGACAGAGTCTGACTTGTCCGCCCACTGTGCCCCTTCCGTCCAGCTCTTACACCTTCTCGTGCCCACCTCTTCCGAGATGGCCCCTGAGCTCACCGGCGACATTCTGGGCGCTCGGCTTACAAGCAGAGCAGCAAAAACGTTAGAAGAAGCAGCTGGCCAGTAGCCGGCCTCCTAATGTGAGACAAGGAGTAAAAACTAACGGAGGTGGGCGCGATGATCTTCGGAGAATCCGGGTCCAGAGTCCAGAGTCCTCCGACGATGTCATCAGGTACTTAGGCAAACCCTCCACGTGGCTCACACAGCTTCAGTCACTGAGACTGTCCCAGCGTGAGATGTTGCTCATGTGACAGTTTCTCTGAAGTTCATTATCATGTACCTAGCTGCGGTCTGCAATTGCAAGGCTCAGAGGAAAAAAAAAAAAACAGTTTTCGTTCTCAATAATTTCAAGGCAAAGGATGGGGGCGGGGCGGGCAGGGGAATAACACTAGTTGGGAGGGTCGCACAGCCAAGCACTTTCACTAGAAAAATTCAGGGTCCAGTCCAGGCCACAGGTGAAAAATAAAGCTTTAAGGACAACTGAACTAGAATCTAATATTCGCAATTGCACATTATGGTTTCTACTGAAACATTTTTCTTTCTAAAATCACTGCCATTTTTTGTTTTTTAGCAAAGATAGCCAAATTAACACTAATCCATTGCCCAAGTCTAGTCCCAATAACTTTGGCGTGCTATTTGCGTAAGTACTGCAAGGGCAGCAATCGCTCCTGGAGGTCCCTTTGAATCTGCTTCGCTGGCATTTCAAAAGAAATTTCCAGATACCTCTTAAGTTAGCTTCTCGGGGCCAAGAAGCCATCGGTCTTCGGGGGCAATACCTATAGATTTGGGTGAATTCCTTAGGTTCGTGAAGTCTCCAAAGATGTCCTGAGGTTCCTTTGCCATCTCCCAGGAAAGCAACCTTCATTCCTTACCTGACTTACCTGGAGAGACTGCTGTGAACCACGTGGGCAAGGTACTAGGCTGTTTTTCCAAGGGGCTTGTATGGGCCTCCGAAGTCAGTCTTAATTCCTTAAAGCTTTCTGGTGACATCCAGAGTCTGTGCATGTCTCTTCTACACATGGCATTCAGTCAAAGCCTTATCAAGGGTTTCCAATTGTGTCCTATTTTGAAGAGAACAGATTCCTATGGAATTTATGCAAGTGACTTTATTGCTGTGAAAATAATAATACTCATTCAGAGTCTCCAAATTTCTGGAGGGATCAGGTAGGGAGAAAAATATAAATGTTTTAATACCACTTAGAAAAGTACAATTTACCGAACTACCCTGAAAGAGAGAGAAAAAGAAAAGAAGCAAGTTTAATCCAGTTATTCCTTACATGTCTACAAGTTGTCATCCAGTTTAAAGCCATGACCCAAAAAATTCGCTCTCAGAAGCATGTCTCCTAAGCCAGAGTCCTCTCCACAGATCTTTCTGGAGATGAGACTCTTGTAAAAATGTCAGCGCAAAGCAAGGACCACCTGTAAATGCTAAGGCTCAAAATGACATGGTTATAGATCTGATTATAGTGTAATTGACAAAGGACTTTACTTTCCTGTGACATGTAACAGTGTGATGTAACAATGAAAATTACAAATGAAAATATATCATGACTTTGGAGATGGACCGTTGGAGATTTTTATGCTTCTGGACAAACACAAACTAGCGTAGATACGTGGGTGACGTATGGTTACCAGGCAAAGAGTAATTCCGAGGTGAGGAGGATTTAACCCTTTGCAAACAGAATCGTTTTCACTCTCCATGAGCAGTTTGACTGTTGGACACTGGCCGTGCAGAGATGTCTTCGTGTGTGTAGCTCATGCGAAAATAAAAAAGGAAGGAACTCCTTTTTATCCTTCAGGACAGGGCCGGCGCCCTCCCATGGGCCTTCCCCGACCCTTTTCCATGCCTCCCCATCAGGTTTCCCTCTGCACCTGCACCAAACTGCCCCCAACGAGGAGACCGAAAATGAGTGACGCTGCAGCATCTGAGCTCGGTCGGTGTCAAAATAGGTTTCGAAGGCTGAAGATCCAGTACCTGCTTTCGTAAAGGACGGGGAAACCTCCATGGTGTTGTTGAGCTCCAGTTTCAAATTTCCAAGACACGGGATCTCATGGGCCCAACTCGGGTGGATGTTTAGATTAAATAAATTTGCCCATGATTTCGAGAGAGGGACAAGCTGGGAGCTGGAAGAACGCTTCGAAGAAGTCTTTGAATGAATGAATAACACGGCTTTATTCATTTAAAAAGCTACATCGTCTTCGGCACTTACAGTATCAAAGAGAAAAAAACTAAAACTATTCTAGCCATTCTGCTCATAAAAAAGCAGAGAGGATTCACAAATATAAATGTAGTGATTAATAAGAAATAAAATGAAAAATAGCATTTATTTTGAAAGAGATTTGGTTTTCGAACACCTATGTAGATATACACGCTTCTAGGTAGACCAGGTGGATAAAAAGAATGAAACCGAAATCAGCATCACAGGGACACCAGAGAGGAGGGGACCACCAACGAAAAAGGCCACGGAAAAGACGGAGACTGTGGCCTGCAATTTGGCGTCAATAAGCCTGGGCGTCACAAGGTGAGCGGTGCGTCTCCAGGTGGTTTGGCATGCATCTGTTGCTGCTGCGCTCGCTCTGCACCTTTCACCTGAAACAAGTCCTACTTGTGCGTGTGACCGGCTCCTGAGTCTTACGAGTGCTTTCGGCCAATTAGCCGACCTGAGGCTCATCTTGAGACCACTAAAACAATCCGGCACGCGCGCGCGCACACACACACACAGAGACCTCTGTAAATTGGTGACATTACACTCACTGACAAGCAGTAAATAAGTGAGCAGTAGAGCCAAAGAGTGAAAGAAGGTGTTTGCAATACCTAAAACCAAGGAAGTGCGTGGTATACGAGGAATTCCTATAAATTAACGATAAAAATGCAGAAAACCCAACACAGAAATGGGTAAGAGATTTGAACAGGCACTTCAGGAAAGAGAATAGCTAAATGGCTAATAAGCATATAAAAAAAAAGGTGCTTAACAGCATTAGCCAGAGAACCGGAAATGAAAACCCCAAGGAGACGCAGACTATAACCTCCTCGGGATGGCTAAGAGTAAGGAAGACAAGACGGGAAGGCGCAGGGGCGACCGGGCGGCCCCCCTTTCCGGTCGGAGTGCGAACTGGCCCAAGCGCTCTGCATGTCCGCGCGAGGCGCACAGGCCTCTCCCCCTTGCGGACCAGAATTCCACTCCTGGGCGCGTACCCCACATGAATGCAAACGTGTTTTGACCAGAAGACACGTACCAGGAATGTCACAGCAATGTCACAGGAAAACGTTCCAAAGGCTGGCCGGGATAGAAGATTAAATGAGTTGTGATAGATTCGAACCATGGGATCCTGGGTAGGTACGAACATGAACGCGCTATTGCTAAACTCGGCGCGATGGATAAGCCCACGACTACCGGGCGAAGAAAGCTGGGCAGAGGAGACCACATGCTGCGCGATCCCCTCTGTATAAACCTCGGAAACAGGCACCCCGGGAATGTGTTGTAGAAAACAGCGCGGGGCGATTCTGGGCCCCGGGTAGGGGTTTAGGGACTGGGAGGAGGTTTTGGAGACTTTGTGGTTTTGGTAAAGTTTTATTTTTCTATCAAGATGGTCATTTACATACATGTGTTCATTCCGTCGAAACTTTGCTGTGCTGTCCGTTTATGAGTTAACGCACTTTTCTTTATGTACAATGTGCTTCAATAAAAGATTCGCCAAAGAGATAATACGATGGTTGCAAGTGGTAAACCGATTCCACAGTCTGCTGATGCATGGCAGCCACTGAGTGACGCTGCTCCAGGTGACAGTCCTCGCTGGGGACCGTGGAGTGTTACGGATGTGCATGGATGTAGAGGGAAAAAAAGTCCTTGGGCAAAAAATAAAAAAAAAAAGATGGTGACCATTGATTGGGTGTTAACCCGGATGTGTGTGGATGCCGTCAGAGATAGCCAGCTTTGAGGGGGGCAGAGCTGCCTCGGCCTCCCTCGGCACGTCCGTCCTGAGCAGAAACGCCTCCTTGGCCTTCACAAGCCGTGGCGTTGAGGAAGAAAGTCTCCGACTCACTCGTAGATGGGTGGAGAAAGACAGGTCAGGAATAAACACGCTCGTGCCAATAGAATATCGTAATGACTATTGACTTCTGTGAGCTCTTTGTCAGAACAAACTTCGACTTATTTTATTTACATTTTTTTATACACGTTAATATTTTATCTGATATATACGAAGCTCCCAATGAACACTTGTTGAAGGGAAGAAGAAAAGAAGGAAGGAAAGAAAGAAAGCCTGAATGGACGAATAAATGAATGAGGGAATGAATGAATGAACAAATGAATGAATGAAAGAAACTGAGCTGGGCAGAATCAACTGAGGAAGTAATCATAAAGTAACATGATAATAATGCTCACTTGTAGAGCAGTATTGCAAGTGCTTCAATCCCAGTTCAGACGTATGTCCTGTGTGACACAAGTTTTTCCAGGCGTAAAATGAGTGAGCCCATGCAAAGTACGACACAGTGCCCGGCGCACAGAGCGGCCTGTGTGTAAATGTTTGTATTTTCTTTTGTCCAGTAGTACTCACAGCGCTGAGGATACATTGTGCCATTTAATCCTTAAAACACCCCGTGTGAGTTAGACACTAATACTCACACTTGCCAGAGGCGTCGAAAAGATCAGGCAGGTAAAGAAATTCACCCCCGACGAACTATTATCGGCTCACCTAGGATTCGAACCTTAAAACGGTTTAGCTTCGAAAGCCCGCATGTGTCAGTCACACCCGGTATTCGATTCGAAGTGTCAACTGACTTAGTTTTCATTTTCCTCACGTGCACGTGATCTAGCAAGAACAGTGTTTGTTGTTTGCACCAGACCGTGGTGCAAGTTCAAAACCTTTCTGGCCGAGAAGATTTCCACGACCTACATGGCAGCCGCCCTTGCACAACAGGAAGCCGCAGAGGACGACGCCCGGGCTGTGTGCTGCAGGCTGCTTTCAGTTTCCATTCTGAGCAAAACGCAGTCCTCTGCGCTCCCATGGGAGCGGACCAAAACAACAACGGCTCCCAGCCCAACGTGTTTGTTTAACACTTTTCCTGGAATGCCTCCCGGTGAGTCACGTAACTCAGGAAACTCCATGCCCGAGCTGGCTTGCCAGGCCAGGAGCGAGATCCCAGGAAACGAAACTGATCAAAGGCACTCAGCCCAGGAGCCAGCGAGGAGCTCGGCTGGTGGCCCGGGAGCGAGGGGTCTCCGGCTGCTGCAGCTCTCCGTGAGTCTCCTGGAAACAGAAGACCACAGCCTCGGACACAGACCTGCTGGAAGAGGGAAAGCGTCAGCCCGGAGCTCGGCGATGCTGTCTAAGGAAACCGAGGAAGTAAAGAGCAAGCCACAGCAGTTCTTGCCAATTAAGAAACATCCGTTCTTCCTGTCGTCTGTTGCAAATAGTACAGAAACGCATAGAAATGCAGGAAAACACTAGTGTCTAGATGTTAACCCTGATATTGCATCACTCAAGGCTTAAGGCGAAGGTGCCACTGTGTGCCTGTGGGACGGCCGCCCAAGGCGGGGCTCTGAGGCTGGGGGCGTCTGCTGTCAGCCTCGGCGGGCAGGTCACTCTTTTCACTATTCGGCCTCCTAGTGAGCTGTCGCTGAGTGCACACAATGTCAAGGGCGATAGGGTAGAAGCTCCTGCACGGTGTGTCATGTGTGAGTCACGCAGCCGCTAGAGAGACGGCTGCTTATCCAGCCCCTTCCCTCTGCGCCAGACAGAGATGCAGGGAGGTAGCGCTAGGCGGTCTGTGCGGGGGCGGGGGGCTGTGATTTGCACCGGGAGACCGAGGCCAGCGGCGAGGCAGCCGCGGCCCGAATCCCGAGCCTCAGTCTTGGCTCTGCTCCAACTTTCATTTTCATGAAGATAATAACTGAAACTTAAGCTCAGCCGAGTCTGAGTCAAAGGAGGCGTGTCCGTGCTCCCCGTGTGACAGGTTGCTCGGGAGCCTATAAAGCCAGCCAGACTCCCAGGTGCAGGGCAGCTGCGGGCATCTGGCGCCATGTGGCTGCTCGAGCCGCTGGCGTTCGCGGGAAGGCTGCTGAGCGCGCTCGGGGGGCAGCTGGGCTCGCTGTGGGACAGCCTGCTCCCCCTGTGCCTGTGGCTCAGGGCGACGCTGGGGCTGGCCGGGAGCGACAGGGCACAGAGGCAGCCGGGCGGGAAGGGACCCGAGGGGGCCAGACGGGAGGCGGAGGGGGCCGGCGGCGACCAGCCCCTGACCCCCACGAGCGTCAACTACCATTTCACGCGCCAGTGCAACTACAAGTGCGGCTTCTGCTTCCACACGGCGAAGACGTCCTTCGTGCTGCCGCTGGAGGAGGCCAAGCGCGGGCTGCGGCTGCTGCAGGAAGCCGGTGAGCGGCGTCGCGGGGCTCGGGGCGTCCGGGCACGGGGGGTGGGGGGGCGGCTCGGGGCGTCCGCGCACGGGGGGTGGGGGGGCGGCTCGGGGCGTCCGGGCACGGGGCGGGGGCGCAGGCTGAGCATGGGGGGGCGTCGGGGCGTCCGCGCACGGGGCAGGGGTGCAGGCTGAGCGTCGGGGGGGCGGGGGGCGGGGTGTCCGCGCACGGGGCGGGGGCGCGCGCAGCCTGGACAGTCCCCGCAGCACACGGTGAGGACACTGTGCGGGGGAGTCGCCCTGTGAGCTGGGGAGCGGGCACCGGTGGCTGAGCGGGGCGCCCACCCCGGCTCCTCCCGCCACCTCCGCGGGAGTGGAAGCGTGACCCGCAAGCGTTTGGGAAGGGGCCGGGTGGGAACACTGTGGTCCTCTGAGTCTCTCCAAAGCCCTCGTGGGTCGGGGGCTTCCAGAAACAGTTAAGGAGGAAAGTCGAGAACAAAAACGCACCCCTGGACTTCAGAGCCGCGGCGCCAAGTCGTCCCTTCGGGGTCCCATGCGCACGCCTCCCACGACGCAGCGACCTCGCCCCCGAGACCCTGCAGCCCCCACTCCGCGTCTGCGGCTCAGCCGCGGGGCCCCCCGCCACGAACCCCTTCTCCTTCCGCTCCGGATCCGCCTTCCCCAGCGAACCCCCTAAGCCGATGATCCCAGCAACGGCACCCGCTTTTTTTTTTTTTTTTTTTTGCAACTGGTTGAGCTTTGTCCCAGGAGTGCGACGTGCGTTGAGCTTTGTCCCAGGAGTGCGACGTGCATTCACAGAGCGACTGCCTCCTAAGGGTGGGTCTGGATTTCGCCGCTTGACCACGGAGCCGGGGAGAAGGCGCCGCAGGCCGGGGGCGGGGGGCGCGGGGAGACCTCTGCGCCCCTAGCGCGTCCACGCGGATCCCAGACAGACCCGCGCGGTGGGGTCCGCCCACGGGGTCGCCGTCCCTCGCCAGGAGGCTGCGCTCCGTCTCCCCGTCTCTGCTGTGCCGGCGGGAGGTGCATTTTTGATGCTTTGACTCCCCCGCCCACTTTAACTCTCTTGCATGGCTCCCCCCCCCACACACACACACTTGTTAGCACAGCCTTCGAGGCCCGTGGCCAGGCCGGCGCTGCCACCGGCGTCCGCACCCCAATGCCGTGCGCCCCTGGGCCACGGGCACGTTGCGCACACCCGGGTCCCCTCCGAGGCAGCACGATGGAGCCTGTGGCCGTGCTGTCCCCTCCCGGAGTGCGGACACCCCCTCTCTGCTGGCGACTGCTCAGACGCCCTAGAGGGGCCCCCGCCCCTCCCCCTTCGTTCACGCAGGTCTACTTACCCATGGCGTGTTTAGTTGCATTCCCGCCCATCTCTCCTCCGCTAAAATCACAAGAAAATGCTTGAAAGCAGGGGACGGACCCGGCAGCAGTCAGCACGCGGTCACCACAACTGCCCGGTGGCGTGGGGACAGCCCCAGCAGGCGTCTGCCGGGCGTGGACTCGCCAGCCTGCCGCGTGCAGGGCAGGCAGGGTCCGGGCGGGAGCCAGCGAGCATGTCCTGCAGAAGTGAGGCTGCGAGGGGTAAGCGAGGCCCGGGGCGGGGTCAGACCGGCCTACCCCTCTCCTGACCACAGTGGGGGAGCCCCACCCCGGTTCCTGCAGGTGACAGAGGCTCGTTTGCTGCTAGAGCTGAACCAGGAGGGCCATGCTCAGGGAGCCCCAGGCGGCAGGGAGGAGGAAGGGTCCACAGTGAGGACCCGAGGTAGGTGCCCGTCTGCCCGCTGGGCGTGCGAGTCCCGCGAGCCCGAGGGACAAGCAGCTGGTGTACATGGCAGAGGAGGAGAGTTAAGAATCTTCTCCAGGAAAACAAAAAGGCCCGGAGAAAAGGCCAAGGCGCCAGCATGAGGGGCATTAGCCAGTGACCCAACCGGCCGCCCTCCCGGTCCCTGCCCAGAGAAAGCCGCGTCTGAGTGGTCCCTTCCGTCATCACAGAAATGCCGTCCGTCTCCTTCGTGCCTCGCTCCACGATGAACCGACACATAAAAACACCGAGTGAAAAGGCAGATGGTAAAACGGACAAGAGAGAGGATATGGAAAAACGAAAACTTCGAACGATCTGTAATTAAAAGTCGCGGACGGCTGAGCGAGAGGGCTGTGTGCTCGAAATCAGACGCATCCTGCACAAGGAAGGGTCAGGTTAGGGCAGAGGTTTGAGAACTAACAACTGGATTTCTAAAATTAAAGTTTTAATACAAAGTCTCAAAGGTAAAATCTTAGGACAATTGGACGAAAGGTGAAACAGGAGAGACAATAGGAAGACGAATAGGGCTTAAGTCCAGAAGCTCCCGCACGCCGCTAATGGAATTTCCCAGAAGAAAAAGAAGTAGATTTGAGAAGCGGTGGGAGTTACATAAGGAAAATTCCCATAACGGAAAGAGCCGTGTTTTGAGCCCGAGTGCCTCCCAGGTGGCCCAGACAATGAGCAGGGACAGATTCCACTGAAGCACGTCATCTCGAAATTTCAGGACATTAGAAAGAAAGCGTCTGTAAGAGAAAAATGCATACACTTAAAAAAAGATGATTTACGAGAGCGTTACCAGACTAATGAACAAAAATATTAAATCCTAGAAGACAATAAGCAAAGCTCCCAACATGCAGAGTATGGAGCGATTTCACCCAGAACAAGGCCAAACTACTGACCACGAATCTCTAATAAAACCTTCAGGTCCTCATTTGGAGTCAATTATGTTTTTGTTTTTGTTCTTGTTTCAGGAAACTCCTAAAATAATTTTCCAAAATAAGGGAGTAAACCGACAGAGCGGGTCAAGGATTCCAGGACGAGGGACATCCCGTGCACCGGAGAGGAGGGGAGGGGACCCCGGGACCGCACAGAACGGTCTCCGAGGGCCGAGTGTCCTGACGGTTCTGGGGGGGCGGGGCAGCAGTGTTCACAAGTCTCTGAGGCATCTTCTCAGCAGGTGCCTCATCCGTGTAACTAATTCCTTACGGTACAGCGCGTCCGTTTTAAAATAGGGGCAAAACACCTTGAGATGCTTTTGTCCTGGTTTCGCCCTGGATTCCATACATGGGCATTCCCTTAAATAAGCGAGACTGACGGGTCCCCAGCGTCAGAGGAGGCGAGGAGAGTGAGAAGTTTAATTTCACGTCTGTCGCATTGAGAAAATACGACTTGTGCCATTAAGATAGTAACAGATGTGTGTGCCGCAGAGCACCGGAAGGGACCATGTGGCTGTCGCCCCTCCCAGGTATGGAGAAGATCAACTTCTCGGGTGGAGAGCCTTTCATTTACCAGCGAGGTGAGTACCTGGGCCAGCTGGTGAAGTTTTGTAAAGAGGAGCTTCGTCTGCCCAGCGTGAGCATCGTCAGCAATGGGAGCCTGGTCCGTGAGCGCTGGTTCAAGAGTTACGGTAGGACCCCCCCCACCCCCCCACCCCCCCACCCCCCCCACCCCCGTCCCCCTTGCCTGAGACTTCCCCGTCCTGTGGTCGAAGGTAGCTCTATCTCCTTCCATCCTGGGCCCCGGGCCAGGCCTGCGGGGCGCTGGCGGAGAGAGAGCCTAGCAGGCTTATTCTAATCTTCTTTCAAGCTGTGCACGAAGTTAATGGTGTTTTATTAGCTCTGGAGGGCTCTCGGTAAACAAGTGTGGCCAGACAGATAAGGAAAGCATCAGGAAGCATACCTCCTGCGAGTCTCAGCGGAGCGAGTGCCGAGGGCGAGGCCGCCGGGGAGAAGGTTCACACGGCTGCGGCCTTGCAGGCCGCAGCCTCACTGTCGATTGCTCTCAATGTGTATTTATTTTTTTTACTTAACACTCACAGAGCTATTTATTTTTCATGAGTCTCATATAAAGTAAGCAACCGGACGACAGCAGTCCTTCTCGCTGCTTTTGGAATCCCCGGTTTCTGTAATTTGAGAGCGGTTTTGAGAGTTGCGAACTGACGTTGAGAATTAACTTTGCAGTCGAGGCTGCGCAGCCACGAGAACTAGGAAAACTCAAAGCCAGTCCCCTGCGAGGACTTGGCAACGAGCGACCAGGCGGTGAAGGACGCCCGTGCTCAGGGGACAGGTGGATCGTAGGGGGCAGAGGAAAGCGAAGGGGCAAAGAGAAACGCGGAGGAGGAGGCGGCATTACAGAAGCCACGAAACGGGGGCCCCGACAGAGATAAGTCCCGCCAGCACCTTCTGGGCTCCGGTGCCGCCCACTAATCGCGGCCCGCAGTCTGCTGCATTGTGGGGGGTTTGGGGTGTGTGTGTGTGTGGGGTGGGGTTCTGTGCACGGTCCAGCAGCTCCACCAGACCCCCATTATCTTCGCTTCCTCAGCACCTCGTACGGTTGCACATGGCACATCGCAGGATGTCTACACATATGTAGATGATGAGTCATGTTTATAAAAGATGTCGGTGTGCGTGGCAAAACTGATAGGCTTCTTCGAATGAGCGACTTTATTTATGTGGCGGCTAAAGCAGTCAAGCTCTGAGTGCCCAGGTCCACGACAGCAGCCCGCCTCGGAAGTTCCCTGACCCTCGGGCGGCCATTCGCGAAAAGCCTCATTTTAATATATTGATAAATGCTCTGTCTGGTATAAGAATCTCTGTCATCTCATCATCTGTGTGTGGGTTTTTTTTTTCAAGATTATTTTACACATGTGTCAAGTACAATGCACATTTCACTGAGTTTTGTGGGTAGGAAGCAAAATGTTTTCAAAAAAAAAAAAAAAACTAAAGCAAAAATTCAAGCAAGATATGTTGTATCACAAGGAGGTAGGACCAGCTGGAGGGGCCTGGTCCCTTGGGGCAAATGCTTCACGATGATCGTCTTCCCACAGGTGAATATCTGGACATCCTCGCCATCTCCTGCGACAGCTTCGACGAGCAAGTCAACGTCCTCATTGGCCGCGGCCAAGGAAAAATCAACCACGTGGAGAACCTTCAGAAACTGAGGAAATGGTGTCGCGATTACAGAGTGGCCTTCAAAATCAACTCGGTCATTAATCGATTCAACGTGGGAGAGGACATGAGGGAAGCTATTAAAGCCCTGAACCCCGTCCGCTGGAAGGTAGGTTCGCGGCGCCGCCTGGCTGACTGTACTTAAACTGGAGGTAAAAACATAACAAAAGCGTGAGGAAGAATCGAAATGATAAGGACCCAGAGAACGCGGAAGCCGGAGTGCCGGCCGGGAGGCTGGGCCCCTGGTCCAGCCTTTATCTGTTCGACTTTAAACTCCTCCCAGGCCCTTGGCCTCAGTTTTCTCTTCTGAAAACTGGAATGGATTCCCGTCGGGAATCGTGTGAGGATAGAGGCCAGAGATACAATGAGCGCTTGGGATGGTCTGAAGAATATGCCCGCAGAAAGCTTAACCTGTATTTACTTACGAAATACAATGAGACTGAATTTCTTCTCAAAACTCCTGGGTTAAGAATAAATGGACAGTCTTCATAAATCCCGTGAATCCATTCCTCATTGAATTAGTAAAAGATATTGAGGGCCAGACTCTCCTCAAGTTGTAGCAACGTTCATTCACCAAAATTCGTGCTTTGAGACTGGCCCCGATTATCAGCTACTGAGATGTCTGACGTTCAAGGACACGTGAGCCGGTTCAAGGTGTAGCACCCGCAACGTGCGGACGCTTGCACGTACTTATAAATTAAAGTTTCCTACCCCTGGCTGTCCTTCAGAATCAACTCGGACAGTTGTTTAAAAAGCGGCTTCTTGGGCCTCACTGCATAACCACCTTGCTGAATCGGACCCCTGGCGTGGGGGTCGGGAGGGGTAGGACTTTAGCAGGAGGGCTTGCACGAATCTGCATTCTTAACAAGCTCCCCTGGCGATGATGGTCACGTAGCCATCCCAACTCTGTGCCTGACCTCAGACTGGACGCAACTGAGGATAAGACGTCGAGTTTGATTCTAGTAATGAAAAGAGGCCAGGAAACTCATTCAGTGCAAGGCCGTGTGTGTTAGCATGACATGGGGAGGCGGACCAGGCGTTCGGCTCTGCCGGAGTGCCTGGAAGCCTTCCCGTAGGAGGTGGTATTTGGCCCAGCCTGCCTGGAGTGCGTTTTAATCCCATGGGTGCATTCAGGACAGAGTGATGGATATGGGGGAAAGGGTTATTCTGTTACCTCCCTGAGGTCACTCTGCAATAGGTGGAAATGGGTCAGGAAAATAGAAATTACACATTTTTAAAATTTTAAATTGGTCTGCAGAACCTGAACTTTGGTTACATATAAAAGCATGCGAACTATCAGCGACTCTCCTAGGTCTAACAGGGTCTAGAAAAAGTAAATAAATAAAAGAATAAAGAGGGGTGATAGGAGGGAGAGAAACTGTGATCCAACAGCCTGGGGCCAGAGGGCGGCTCCGAGTCCTCAGACCCTCTCTCTCTCCCTCTCTCTCTCCCTCTCCCTCCCTCCCTCTCCCCCCCCCCCCCCGCCACCTCCATCCCGGCCTCCGATGGCTCATGGCTCCTTGTCTCTCATTCTCTATTGCATGACTTTTGCCCACTGTCTTTTTCAGTTCAGGCTTCCACTTGCCTCCCGACCTCTGGAATTGCCTTTTCAAAATTCCGATTTTGATTCCAAGTGATTTGTTTATTTTATTTTTTTCACGCTTTTGTATATGGCCCATATTGCCTTCAGCGAACGTCCATTATCTTGTAGTCTAAAAAATTAGATTATGAGACTAGATCAAATAGAATCTAGGCCAGTTTTGAAAGTTTCCATTTTAGAAACGTGTGTGCTTTCTAACTTTCCGAGCGGCGTCTTCCTAGACTGCTCCGTAGTCAGGGGGTCTGGTGTCTTGGGCGGCGAGGCGGGGTCCGGGGAGGGCGGGGGTCCCACAGTGCCCGCTTGTCCCCCAGGTCTTCCAGTGCCTCCTGATCGAGGGCGAGAATTCCGGGGAAGGCGCAGTGAGGGAGGCCGAGCGGTTCCTCATCAGCGATGCGGAGTTCGAGGCATTTCTGGACCGCCACAGAGAGGTGTCCTGCCTGGTCCCCGAGTCCAACCAGAAGGTGGGCGCACGAGCGCTGGCCATCCGCGCTCGCACCTCGCGCTGGGCCGGCCGCGGGCGCTCCGGGGCGCGCCGTGGGGAGGCGCGGGGGGCGGCCTCGGGCCTGGGGGCCTCGTCGGCCCTGCGCCCTCCAGCCGTGGGGCCTGGGAGGAGCACAGGGCGGCCTGTGACCTGTGCGTGACGTGCTGCCGTGGACATGGAGACGAGCCGGGTCTCTCCGCCCGGGCCGTGTACACTGAGCAAGGGGAGGATCTGGGCGCCAAGTGGACAGAGCCACCGGGAATAGTGATCAGTAAAGAACAGCCCCCCCCGCCCCCCACGCACACACACAGAGCGACCCTGGACCCTGGTCAAGGGGCGGAGGCTCTAGCCCGCGAGAATCTGTTGGACTCTGACGGGACACAAACACGCTTCCGGGATGCGGGTCACGTGGGGGCGGCCCACCTTGTGAGGGAGACACCCAAAGGTGCTCAGGCGAGTGAGGAGCGCTGATCCAGAAGCAACAACAGTGCGCTCGAAACTAAATCTGTGTTCCCGTCCCCTTTGCAGATGAAAGACTCCTACCTTATTCTGGATGAATACGTGAGTATGCTTAATGGCTTGTTTAAATGGTCGCGTAAAAACAATCGAGCAGCGGCGAGGGGAGCCGAGCCGCGCGATTCCGAGCGTGACCCTCAGTCCGTGTTTGTTCCTCTCGGCCAGCACGTCCCACGCTGAGGCCGACGGGCGTTCGCGGCATCGACTCCCGATGTCGCTGGGCCACGTCCTGAGCTGAGCGCCTGGGGGGTGGGGGGTGGCGTTAGCCTGGACCTGGGCCTCGTATGAGCGCTGCTGCCCCCGACTCCGCTTTCTCCTGTGTGGTCACGAACCCGTGGATGTCGCGCCGAAGCCGACGTCACACAGAGCAGGGCCCTTCGTGATGCTAACAGGGCACCGTGGAGGGGGTCACATCACACTTTGCAGGACACGTCAACGCCCCAGAGACGGCCGCTGTCCCTCCGGCCGTGACCTTGGCTTTGGTGAGAAGGGGTCGCAGCCCCTCTCCAAAAGCCGCAGACACTACGCCTGTCCCCGTGGCCTCCGAAGGAAAAGGAAAACCCGCCTCGCTCAAAACCGAACAAGGTTTCCTTGTCGTTGCTGTTGTTTAGATTCCCAAACCTTCGCCACTGTTTCTAGCACAGAACAAATAATTCCACTCGAAGCCCTGTTTTAGAGAAAGGGACTCCAGCGAGAGCCACGGCTTCGGTATTTAAGTTGGGTTTGGTGTTCTGGGAAATGCGTATTGTGGTATTGCATCGTTTTCAAGTTAGTCAAAGACACTTCGCAGCCATTTCATTGTTGTCGTGGGAGCTTCCTTTACGGGTCATAAGGAAAAAGGGGACAAGGCGAAGTTCCAGTCTGTGGATTCGAGGCGGAGGGGTGCGTGCCAGCGGAACTTACGCCTGGAACCCGGATCTCCACGACTGGAGGTTTTGACCGAGGTTCCTCAACCGCGTCTGGTCTCCACACGGCTGGAACAGAGGCCGACCTTTGCTGTTGGCGATTTCAGGACGTCTTGATCCCGCGAACGTTGCGGGAGCCGCTACGAAACGCCCGGTGCCGAGGGAAGGCTGTGGAAGCGCGCGGGCCGCGGGCCGCGTGCCGGCGGTGGCCGAGGTCAGACGCCGCTCCCCCGACCGCGCTCGCGAGTCTCGTCTGGAGCTGGCGCCTCGGCCTCTGCGGCGCCTTCCCCACCCCCGCCCCCCCTTTCTCTAGAGAACGCTGTGTCGATCGTCACGCTCAGGGCTCCGTGCGCACGGCTCGCCTTCCAGCGTTGTCACCCGGCCGCGCGGCGGGCCCACGCCTCTGGGTTTCGGTGCTTCTGTTCCTTGTCGCTGCGAGTCCGGAGCGTCACTTAGACGCCCGCACTTTCTGAAAGCCTGTGCTGATTACCACTGCCCTCCCGGCCCCATGGAGGGGCGTGCGCCTCCCGCGGCACGTCCAGGGTCCTGTCTGCCGCACCCCGAGTCGATGCGCTGCGTTTATCTCGGTCAGCGAGCCCGGGGGGAGTCGAGAGAGGGGGTCTGAGGGGCTCCGCGTGCTCGGCACAACCCCTGGCCCAAAGCTCTCAATAGACACTCGTCGAAATGAGTGGAATAGCAAGTCATTTGGGATTAAGCCCCCAAATTGAGTTTACGGGATAACTTATACAAACCCCTCGACTTCTGAATTTTCCAGATGCGCTTCCTGAACTGTCAGAACGGGCGGAAGGACCCCTCCCGGTCCATCCTGGACGTCGGAGTGGAAGAAGCGATCAAGTTCAGTGGATTCGATGAGAAGATGTTTCTGAAGCGGGGAGGGAAGTACGTGTGGAGCAAGGCGGCCCTGCGGCTGGACTGGTGAGGCCGGCGGCGGGCCCTCCGCGGCCTCGGCCCCGCCGCCGCCGTCTGGGCCGCGTCCTGCCGGCGCCCGCGGCTGCCCCACGTGGGATCCGATGGTCTGTGGTGACTGGACACACGGATGACTGGAATCCCTAGAGAATGCAAAACCATTCACTTCAGTTAGTTAGCCTATTTCGATATTGGGTTTTTTTTTTGAGCTATGTCTACTGTGACTCCTGCATTGCCATTTTGAAGTTATTTTTTTTTCCCAGTTTGTTCATTGGACAGTCAGTTCTTTTCTGCTAAATAATGAAGTGCCGACTTTCACGTCTGAGAAAAGTGAGCTGCTTGCGGGGACACTCTCCCCCTTTCTGCCCTCATCCGATCCCAATCCTGGCCTTTCTGCCAGGAAAGTCAGAAGTTCAGAAACAGCCAGCAGATGTTTCAAAAGACAAGACGTGCTACGCGGAGCCGTCTCCGGGAGGGACCCGGGAGGAGATGGCCAGCCCCCGGCGCGGGGGCCCGGCCCGCCCACACTGACCGCTCCCCGTCCCGTCCCCTTCCTCCTCTCCCAGGAGTCTCAGCAAAACCACGATGCGCCTTTCATTTCATGACGACGGTGACAAGCGGTCAGTGCTGGGGTTGCTGTGGGCAGCTGCTAGTCAAGCCACACGGGTCCCTCACGCAGCAGCACGCGACTCGACTCGGGTAGAGGGCTGTCCCCGCATCTCCCCGCATCTCTGGACGGGCTCTCTGAGCAGCCTGCAGGCACCGCGGTGACCAGTCGGGGTCGTGCCTGTATTTTATGTACGTGAAGCCGCGGCAGCTCCTCGTCTCCCCCGGTCAGCTCTGATTCACCTGAAATAAGACTTAATGTGGGCTAGAATGACAAGATCCAGCGGCTCCCCTTCCAGCACTAAGGAAGTACCGAAGGGGGGGGAATGGTCACGTAAACCGGGTCAGGGGTCGGGATCTTCTCCCACAAACACACTGCATGGCCGCATCACATGCAGTTTGTTTATGTGACCTAGATATTATCTTGTTGCCTGGAAAATAACAATTTCCTGCCATTGTTTTAAAAAAGCCAAGTCATGGAAAAATTTTTGCCCAAGCAAAAAAAAAAAAAAGATTAGTTTTAATCCAGCTGCCATCCCACCCACCATCACTAGGTGGCGTCCAGACGTTGCCTGATGCCATTAACACACCACCCCGAAATTCTCCTTTATAACTGACTATTTTCAAGACTTGGTGATTTTGAAAGGTTTGTCTTTGTATTTTCTCCAAAAAAAAGTCCAACTTCAAATTTTAAGTCACTATAATTCAACTGAAAAGTGTCATCCCGTTGACTTGCCATGTATTTTCAATTTTATATTGATTTTTTTTTTTTAAGAGGACAATGAATTAGGAAGGTTTTTTTCCCTTTACGGATTTTGATAGTGTCTAGTCTGTGATGGTGTTAATGTCATCGGTATAAACATAAAACCTATTTCTAACTTAACATAAGTATACTTTGCTGACCTTCACATTATTCAAAAAGGAGTAAGTTTAAAAAAGAAACCTCGCACACATGAGAACACCGTGGAACTGTCTGGTGCCCAGCAAGTGCTCGACCAGTATTGTCTGACGCAAAACCTCAGTCCGAGCCCAGATTCTCTGAGTTAGGATAAGTTTGTCTCAAGATGAAGAAAACAAAAAAAAAGCTGCACTTACGAAATAAGCTATAGCATTTTAAATACATTTTCTAGCTCATTTTATAGTATCCTCTCCTTTCATTAGGCACTGTCAGGATTTGCAAAGCCTTAATGTTTAAGATAGTTAAATGTTCATTTTTCTTAAAGGGAAGAAACACGGACTTTTAGCATTGCAGGAAAATTCAGATCTGGATTATACAATGTTTTGCTTGATTTTGTCAGGTTTAAATGTGAGTCTCCGGTTTTATTAAATATGTTCCTTTTTATTGGGAAAACAAAAGATGATTTCACCGAGGTATCTCAATTGACGTGTGTGACGGGCAAATATTTTGTGGCACCTTTAATTGTTGCTTGTCTACATTGTAATAACGTGAGTGGAATTTTGTCTTAAGAGACCTAGATTCATCAGACATTCGTAATAGCATATTGTTTTAAAAATGTGAGTTTTCTCCGTTACTTAGTGATCAGTGATATGACAGTTGCCTGTTTCCTTTGAAAAGGGAAGAGGAGGGAGGGAGGATGTGCACCTGAATCACCTGCAGTGCGGGCTCCTGTCCTATTTCTGTCTGGAGTTTGGAGTCCGGTTGGTGGGTCCATAGAGAGAAGCGTGATACCAGTACGAGGGAACGAAGTCGCGAGAGGGCTCCGGGAGGAGACGACGCGGAGCCTAGGCCGCTCCCCTGGCGAAATGACGGTTTAACCAGCCGTGGTTAGGGGGAGACAGATCTCACTGTGAGATTTTCGGGCTCCATCCTGCATGTGTACGGGAGGTCTGAGTTTTTAGGGAAGTATATGTATATATTTTTTCTCCACGTGTGATTGAATGTTGGTCTGTTGTGTTGTAAGATATTGTAATATATTAAAATATATTTTGTACACTGCCTTCGCTGTCAGCGGGTCATTGTGAATGTTTAAAGGAACCGTGTGTGTTACAAACTGCCATTGCTGAGGGCAAGCACGCTATCAAAATCAACAAGGTTCTCAATAATTAATAAGCGCGCCAGACCCCATTCGGCAATAAGACGGAGTGGGGATGAGCTGCTGGGGAAAATATTCTTCTTTTCTGAGATGAAAGGCTCGTGGCCTTGCCGAGTGGGACCTGGTCAGCAGTCCTGGCAGCGGGCGTCACAGAGTCCCAAGGAGACGCAGCCCCCGCCCCTCGCCCCCAGCACCCTGATTTCTAGCTGACGTTGCCTGGGACGCGTCTGGCTGGCCTGCACCCGTCTGCTCCGTTAGCACACAACAGCCAAGGCGGCCCCATCCCCTGCCGCCCCCTTCTCAGCTCTCTGAGCCCAGGGACCCACGACCTCGGCCCCAGTGTCCACCTCGTGGCCTGCGGGCTCCGGCTGGCCCTCCTCGGACGCGCGGCGTTCTCTGACATGCGCCTGCACTTGACCTCGGGCTGCAAGCGCTCGCTCGTGTCCGGGAAGGATGTGGCCGCACTTCTGTCCCCATCCTGACGTGTGCCAGCCCACAGGACGGGGGCAGGTCCAGCGGCCCCACGGCGGAGAAAGCGACTCCACGGGCAGCAGGCATCCCCTGTCCTCCTGGCCGGGCCACTGTCGGCCACATTCGGGGGGTCTGAGCCCCTGAGGATGCCTGCCTGACTGCCAGGAAAAAGATGGGGGGATCGCACAGAAAACCCGCATGGTGGGTCCCACTCGCAGGCCGGAATGTGCGCTAGATCTGAGCCTGTTCGTGTCCCTAAAAATAACACGCACCGGAGCGTGTCTGAAAAACAGTGAAGCGAAGCGGCGAAAACAGGAACGGACCAGAACCAGGTCAGCGGAGGCGGCTCTGGATCCACTTCCTCTTCTCAGCCGTGCACACTTTATTTTACTCATTTTATTTTATTTTTTTATCATTTATGATTAATTATCATTCAGCCGTGCGTATTCTGATAACACTGAGCCCATGCTCGATTTCATTCTCCGCGCAGTGTCTTCCGACGGCGTCTAAAGCCGGCCGGTGTCCTCATACCTCGCTGGGAGCCATCACTAATCGGGGAGAACGGACCGGACGGAGCTGCTGTGACCAACGCTGCTCGAAACATCAGTAGCTCGGCGCACGTGAGTCTGCGCCCTCCGGGCACTGTCCTGCCGCGGCGGCCCGGTGCAGGCTGATTTTATTTTGTGGTCCGTCTCAGAGGGCGGCTCTGGGTCGCTGTGATGGGGACGGGGGGTGGGGGGTAGGAGGCCGCGAGGGTCTCCCCTGCCTTGGCCCGGCGGTGACCCGCCCGCCGCCATGGTCTGTGTGCACATAGATCTTCAGCGAGCGTGAAATGTCTGGCCGCGGTCATGTCCCCCGGATGCTGACGGCCACCTGATCGCGCCTTCAGACTCATAAAGCCTTTCACATCCGTCACTCTGCCAGGGCCACATCCTGCCGATTGCCGTGGAAAAGCCGTGTGATAAAACGTGAAAAAGAACTGACTCGGCCGAGGGCGTGGCACACCAGCACCGTTTACTCCACTAGCCAGCAGCGCCCTTGGAGCCGCCGAGGGCCGAACACTCGAAATCCAGCGTTTCCGTGTGTGAGGTGACAGGATGAGACGTTTCCTCTCTGGTGTGCCCGACTCCTCCGCCACCGCGCGGCAGAGGGTTGCAGGAAGCAAGTCGCTTACCCACTCGGCGACTGTGCAGCAAGCGTCCAGGACTCGCCCTTCCTGTGCTGGCCGCAGTGGTGATCGGGACAGAACACGGCTCGCCTTTCTGGGAGGACGCCAGGGAAAACATTTTCCCTTTTTTGTTAACGTAGTAGCCTTCTTGGTTATTGTCCTTTATTTTACCACCTTTGTGTGGCGCTTCATTATTACGATGACGCTTACCGTTTAAATCGCAGTCACACGTGGGCCCCGCGGGGCGCGTGTGAGTTTGCTAAGGGCGCTGAGTGTCTTCAGTGACAGGAACTCATCATCTCACTGTCCAGGGGCTGGAAACCCGAGGGCCGGCGTCCGCAGGGCTGGCCCCCTCTGAGTCCCTGGGGGGCTCTGCTCTGCGCCTCCTCTTAGCAGCTGGTGCTTTGCCGGCCACGTCCGGGCATCGTGGTCTGGTAGAAACGCCGCTGACCTCTGCCTTCGTGTTTACAACGTGTCCCTACTGTGTGTACGTCTGTCCTCAAATTGACCCTTTTTACAAAGTCGCCAATCACACTGGCTGAGGGCCCACCCTGCTCTACTCCAGGGTGACCTCGCCCAAAATCACCGCATCTGCGAAGACTCTGTTTCCACATAAGTCACCGTAAGAATTGGGGAACACAGTTCAAGCCACGCTAGATACACACGGGGGAGCATTTTCTTCTTCACCTGTACTTTGTTTCTTGAAGTTTCGTTTTTCTGCCGCAAGCTCTTTGTTGGCTCGAGCACACACATTATTGCGAGTTATGTGGATCATTTTTGGCATCTTCTTTCCAGGTGTTCTAGAAAAACCGCTGCAGCGTGCAGTTTTTCTCAGCTCTGGGGGTGTTTGCGGAGCCGAAGGCAGAGCTGCCTGAGGACACCCTCCCCGCGTCCTGTCTGACGTGGGTGCCGCACCTGAGGAAGAGGTTCCTGGGGACATCCGTGCCGGGAAAGACAGAGGAGAGGCCCTCGAGTGGAGGGGAGCAGCGGTGTGGACAGGGAAGCTCTCACGAGGAGCCCCGAGAACGTAGGGACGTGGCGTCGCCTAGAGAAGTGGGGGCCTGTCGGGCCTCCTGGCCCCCCCCGGGGAGCTGTGCGCTTGGTAGAGAGGCCGTGCGCAGCCCGCTTGGCAATGGACCACGTGGCGTGGAGAAGGACTCTGTCAGAGGACGCTGCGGCGACAGGCTGAGGACCGGTCACCCCACTCCTGCCCCCGCCCATGGAATCTCCCAGATTCCTGTGTGTCCCAACAGAGACACTTTGTTAATTGCTGCTCTCTAAAAATATGGAATTGAATTTAAGTTAATTTTAAAAATTCAATGTGAGTTCAATGTCCTTACAGAATGTGTGATTACAAATTCATACGAACCCCGCTGTCTAAAAAAGTCTCTATTTTAAGCTGCGAGTATGACTCTCGAGCCCCCCTCCATTGGTGTCCAGAGGAGACACTTGGGGGGGGCTCCCCTCTCTCCGGCCTCTGCACTGCTGAGGGCAGCGCTACTCCCCGGCCTGCTGACCCTCTGTGCCTGCCGCGGCCATCACAAAGACACGTGCTCCACGAGCACATGATGACTCTCAAACACTGAGGAACACGAGCTGTCGTTTCGAATGGGCTTGACACGAGCCAGCTCTGGGAGAGACGGGTCAAGGTCACGACCTGGGCAGGGAGGTGGATGGAAGACCAAGCAGTGACGAGTGGCCCGACCTTGGGAGACACCGGCAGCTCCTCGCCGGAGGGAGCCGAGTCAGCTGCTCAGAAGCGGAGCTCAGGGTGGATGAAGTCACTGTTTACTCATCGGGCTCTTAGGATGCTCGAGGCCCTATCAGAGATACACAGAAAAATGACTTCGCTATCCTCCTGAATCTTAAGCATTAAGAATCAGAGAGTAAATAACCAAAACACGAAGTGAGGTTGATGATCAACACAGAAACCAGCTAAGTATTACCCAAGCACGGAGAGCCGGGCCTGGGGAAGGCGGCGACGGCTTGGGAAGACCTCACAGAGGGAAAATGCACTTCAGATGCGTTTTACGGCTTGTTCTAAATCTCATTACCCTCGACATCCATCCACGGTGACAAAGACAAACAAACAAACAAACGTGGGCGAAGTCCCACACCGCTGCATAAGCCCGAGGCTCCGCTATGAAGAAGCCGGGGAAGAGGTTGCTCTGCACCCCAGCCCCCCGACCCAACCACCAGCCCCTAACGCCCTTCCCGCTCGATTTCTCCGCCCCTCTTTACTACAGAAATGTCTGCACCTCAGTGTGAGCCGGCTCACCGCGGAACGCAGCTGCCCGCCCGCTCGTCCGTGCAATCATTCACTCGGCGGCGGCGGCACCCCAGCGCGTCCTCGCACCTCGATCAGAGTGAAGGGGCGCTGGCCTCGTGCAGAGCCACGCTCACCTCGTGAGGGGGGGAGCAGCCAAGCGTCCTTGGGGTTCGTCCCAGAGTCCCTTGCTCTGGAGTGACGTTTCCACAAGGTAGAGCTTCAGAAAGCGAGCGCTCCTTCACGTCTCGGAGGACGGGAAACATTTGCTGGAATAACTTCTCAACGTCCATTAGACGGTTGCGTGGTTTTGTTTGTTTGTTTTTTGTTTTTCGTTTTTTAAGACGTGCACATAGCAGAGGAGGACATCATGCAGTGTGATGATAGTGGAGAACCTTGTGTTTTAATCGTTCGGGGGCCGACAAGACACGTGGCAGCTGAGAACGACTGAGTTCCTGCAGTCGCCAGTGGTGTCGACGTTGTTTTATACATATTCGACTTATTTAATCCCTTCCAAGATCTCTGTGACACACGCACTATTACTCCGTGCGTTTTCAAGTTTAAAAGAACTGGAGCGTGAGGAAGTAGCCGGTTTGACGTCACAGGCCGGCGGGCGGTGACGGCGTCAGGGTTCGGACCGACGCTGGGGAAGGAACAGCGCTGAGGAGAAAAGGTGCTGTGGTGTGTGTCCGCGTCGTTCTGGAGGAGAGACGGCGCGTTGGGGCAGACACTCCTTCCCACACGGGAAGTTTCGCTCTGTTATGAGTTCCTGGCGGACAGGTAACTTACCTGTGAACCTTGTGTCTCCCAAATCTTACAGAAATTCCACCTTCAAAGACTGTCCGGTCTAACAAACTGGAGCCCTAAGAACAGAAATTGAGTCGTTTTGCCTGGATCTGGGGCAGCCACAAAACTGAGGGACCATCGGGTGGGCCCTTTCTCTCTATGGACAAAGCGACCAGGTAGTGAGATGCAAAGACGTTTCCCGAGACCCTGGCGTAGAAAGGCCCAGCGTTCACGGCCACGTCCGCCCCTGACAAGGCGTCGAGCTGAGCGTCTGGGATGCGCCGTGGGGAGCTCGCGTGTGGTGACATTTCCCCCCGGAGTGCTGGCACCGGGGGATCGTCTTCTGGCGGCCACCAGGCCGGGAACCGGCTTTCGTCTGGGTGCCCGCGGGCCACCCCGGGGCGGAGGGAAGGGGGGTGCAGGGCGGGGCGGCAGGGGGCGCGGGCGGGCGGCAGGGGGCGCTGCGCGCAGGGCGGGCGCCGGCGAGCTCCGCGCTCCGCGTCTTTGTGCCGCCGGGCGCCGCGCCCTGTCCCCCGGCGGCCGCGCGCCCCGGCTGGAGGGCGGGCGGGACCAGAGGGCGGCTCCGGGCGCGGACCCCGGCGGCGGACGGCGGGCGCGGCGGCGTGGGAGCCCCGCCGCGGCCGAGCAGGAGCGGCGGCCCGCGGAGCCCGGAGCGCGCGGACCAGGTGGGTGACGCGCGGCGCCTTTGTGTCGGCGTCTCCGCGGGGGGCGCAGCCGCGGGGCGCGCAGGCGGGGGGCCGTGCGGCGCCGGCCTCGGCCTCTCCCCGCGCCGGCCCGGCCCGGCCCGCGTCCCGGGTGGCGTACGCCGCGCCGCCGGGCCGGCTCCGCGCCGGGGGCGCCCCCCTGGCGGCGGCCTGCCCCCCGGATGCTGGGGCACCCCGGCGCCCCCGCCCCGCCCGCGCGCGGGTCTGCGCGCTGCGCCCCGTGCTCCGGCGGCGCCGCAGTGGCCCCTGCGCGGGGCGCGCCAGCAGGCCGCGGGCGACCTGGGCCGGGGGGCGCCCGCCGGGGCGCGCGGGGCGGGGGGGGCCGCCCGGCGGGAGTGCGCGGGGCGCCAGCGTCCTCCGCTCTGCACATCCCTGCGCCCGCAGCACCGCGGCCAAGCCTCCCGCAGCCGAGGGGCGCGCCGGGGGCTCCCGCGGGACCCCCCACTCCACCCTCGCGCCCCCGTGGCCGCTGCCCGCACCGGCCTCCGCGCCCAGCCCGGTGGCTCGCGCAAGCCGACATCCCCGGGTCGCTTCTTGTACCCTAATGATCTCCATGGGGAGGGCTGGGGACGGCCACCCCACAAGTGGCCTCTCGTCCTGTCTCTCTCCACCCCGCGCCCCCCTTCCAGCCCCTAGTCTGTTCTCCACCCCCCCCCGCCCCCCCCCCCAGGGAATTGAAAAATGAAAGAAAAAAAATGTCCGTTCAACCGAAAACATCCGTGCTGGCCTGTGCCAGGTGGCAGGCGGGGCGAGGCAGCCCAGGCCCCATGGGAGCTCCCCCGCCCCGGGGGAGGGGGTGTGGTCCCTGCGCCCCCACGCCCCGCTTTTAACAGTCCTGGAGGGAGCTCTTTCCTGGGAGAGGGGCCGGCGGGTCTGGTGAGGACACGGCCGGTGACTGGCGGGGTGACTGACGGGTGCTGCGTCCTGGGGGCGAGGCGGGCGGGGGACACCGCGTGTTCGTAAGCGCCAGGCGGGAAGTGGGGGGCGCACGTGGCTGTGCGCCTGGGCGTTTCCAGGACGCCGAGGCAGGGCCGGGGCGGCTGCGTGCGGGTGGGGGCCCGAAGGTGGGGCGGGCCCAAGCCCCTGGCCAGAGAGATCCGCCGGGCAGGGGAAGAGGGCCGGGAATTCCAGGCGAGGGTCAGGGAGCGGTCCCTTGGGACCTGCGCCAGATGCTCTGCGGTCCGGGCCCCTTCGCCAGCACTGCTGATAGGGACCTGGTCTTCTTCAGTTTTCTAGTCCCTTTTTAATTTTTGTTTTATTATTTTTTTTTTTTTTAGCGTGCAAAGGGATTGTGACCAGAGAGGTCTGATGGGGACAGATCATGACACATTTGAGTTCTAGGCCATGGGCTGGGTCCTGAAGGGGGGGGTGTGTGGGCTGAGCGCTGCTTTGGGGGAGGAGGCAGGGCTGAGGGGAGGGGCAGGGCCCAGTGCGGGCTTTAGAATAGCCCCCCCCCCCAACCTGTGCTGTTATCACCGGAGGGTCAGGCATAGACTGGGGTCCTCGTGAGAAAATGAGAGGCAAATAACGTAACTTCAACGGCCTGGACAATATCCAGACCCAGCACAGTGGGAATGTGGCCGTTTGTGTTCAGGGGGGCCCCAAATCCAGTGTCGGCGGCCTTGGGAGGGACCGGGGCAGGGGGGGTGGAGGGGGCCGCCCCGGCGGTGGGCAGGGCTGCAGCCAGCCAGTGCCTGACGCGGGCGCCCGAGAGAGGCTGAAACGTTCAGATTCACGCGTTCCGTAACGCGCCCAGCGCCCGGGGTGGGTGGTGCGAGCCGTGTGCCCAGGTCCTCACCGCGTGCCGCGCCTCTCTGTGCTGTGGGACGTGGAAGGGACCTCGCACACCGTTCTGTTGACGCTGCTCACGTCCCCGGGTGAAGGGCCGGGCCGGACGCTGGCAGCCCCGGTGCCTGGTCCCCGCCGGGGTTCCCACATTTCTCTTGGGTGCCTTTCCCTGCGGTATGCACGGGACGAGGCCCCTGTCCTCGGCTGGAGGGCACAGAGCAAGATGGTCGTCACGGATGCCGGGCTTAGCCCGCATTGTGACCATGAGGTGGCTGTAGACTCAGAGCAGAGGTCATAGACCCCAGCCACACAGAGGGCCGTGGCTGGCCGGCCTGGCACCTAGCTGGAGAGGATGGGAGTGTGTCCACTCGGGATGACGTTTGTCCCTCAGACTTCCAGGGCATCTGGCCAAGCAAGGACCCCCTGCTTCCTGGGTGGGGGCGAGCAGAGGCGGCCCAGCGGCCAGGGACAGAGCAGGAAGCCTCTGAGGACGACGCACCTCCACAGTCGCTGTGGGCAGCGTCCAAGGACCACGTGGAAGGTGACTTCCTCTAGGCCTAGGACAGCCATCTGAGGCTGTCATTTCCAGTCCCGGCCTCCTCCGTCCTCTGTGCCCGTTACTGAGACACATGAACACCTTTTCTTAATTAGACGAAGAAATTAATTGGAAGCAACTGTTTGCACACCTGCTGGGGGGGGGAGGGCCGAGGGGCAGGGCAGGTACAACGGTGACCCAGCTACGCGCCCGTGGGGCACAGCCCACTTCCTCCAACTGTGAGACTGAGGTGTCGGCCTCACAGATTTCCAGGGCCCAGGAAGGGAAATGCGGGGTGCCGAGCGCTTCCGCAGCAGGGTCGGTCCGCGCTGGGGGCCACCGTCGCCGAACGCTGCGCTTAAAGGTGGCCACAGCCGACCACGGAGCGCCTCGCCGGCTTCCCCTAGCCTGCCGCGAGCCGGGCGCCGGGCGAGGGGCCGTCTCTCTGCGCTCGGTCTCTGCACGCGAGACGCACGTCGGCCGGCCAGCGACGGGCCGGCGAGACCACCTGCCCCTTCCGTCGGCGTTTGGTGCTTTCGTGAGGGCCAGAGAATCGCGGTCCTGTCCTGTTCGTTTCTGTGTCCCTTGGCACATAGTAGGTGCTTGATCAACATTCATGGAGCTGAACAGGCTGCTTTTCCCTCCGGAGACGTTCGATCCAGAAACAGCCTCATCCATTCGTTCTTGCTTTCGTGCATTTATTTGCTCATTTGGCAAAACCTTTTCCGTGCTGGGGGCTCGGGGCAGATTAAGGGCTGCGTGGTGACAATGAGGATGTGGGAAGGGGAAGGGGAAGGAGCTGGCGGGTCTTTCTAGAACAAGAGAGGGCACCGTGCTCTGCACACAGCAGGACAGGGGTTCGTCCGTCACGCTTTTGGAACCGTGTGAACTGCAGCCTCACCTTGGGGCGAGCAGCCCGTCGGGGCGCAGGGGAAGGAACCCCTCCTCGCCCAGGGGCGCTGCTCGCACCTCGCTTCTCCCGTTGGCGGAGCAGCTCGGGATTCCACGGGCGAGCTTCCTGACGCGCTGAGTAAATGCCCGCGGACCTCCGCCCTCCGCCCTCCGCCCTCCGCCAGGTCCTGGGCTGGGGACGGTGCACGTGCGAACGTGGCTCGGGAAGAATGCGCTCGGTTCGGTCTCCCGTGGCTGCGCTCGTCCCTCGCGGGGGGTGGTGGGGGCGGGGGGGGGAGCAGCTCTTATCTGCTAATACTTTAATCGCTCCTGGGACTCTTTCTCCTTTGGCCCGAAGCCCTGCTTCCTTGGCAGTGACCTCGTTTTCTCCTGTCCCTGGCCAGTGCTGCGGGCCGGCTTCTCTCCAGTTGGATCCGCCCTGCTAGCCGGAGGCCTTGGCCGTGTCCTGCCGGCCTGAGAGATAAGGCTGCCCGCTCAAGGACTGCGGTTATCTGCAGAGGGCAGGACTCGCCCCGGGGCAGGCCCTGGGGGGCCGCCAGGGGAGCCGGGCTGCCCAGGGGGTGGCTCCTGTCCTTGAACTGCAGCCAGGCCCAGGTGGGCCGGGCACCTTAGTCCCCAAGACCCAGTGCGGAAAACAGTGTAAACTATCTCAGAGCTTTTACCGCGATGCCATGTCGCAGTGATTTCGGCTTGTTCTGTGTGGGGTCAGGTAAAGTATGCCGCTCACATTCATTTCCCTTGCTTATTTTTATTTATTTATTTTTTAAATTAATGAGGATGCCAGAAAATTTTAAATTGCATAGGTGGCTCCCATATTTCTTGGGACCGATGACCTGGAGGGACCTGGGAGACGGTCTCTCTTTTGTGGCCGACAGGTGTAGTGCTCTCCCAAGGGTCTGGCCACCCCGGGACTTGGCACGGCCAGCAGAGGTGGGCCGAGCAGTCGCGTGCGTCTCCCTGGTTTGTGCCGTGCTGGCACGGTCACCTGACGGTCCCCACTTCACGTCTTGAGGTTCCGAGCTCCCCGACACGGCCCATTGGGGCTCCCTCTTCTCTGTGGCCTGTATGATCGGGACTGAACTGATTCAGCTCGCTTCAGTCTCAATTCAGCTGCGGGAGTCCTTGGACTTGTTTTGTTTTATTTTTTAACGTGTACGATGCGGGGCTTGGGTTAGGTGACGTGACACGTTTTCTCGCCCAGCTCCGCGGCTGCTGAAACCCAGCCCGACTCGCAGCTCCGCGTCAGGTCATGGCGCCGGGCCCTCCTGATGTCCCTCTGTGTCCACCTGTCTCTCTTGCCGCTTCCACAGTGTTCGCCCTTGAACAAGGCATCCCCCCCGCCTCCCTGCGGCACAAACCGGGGAGACGCACACCGTCTCTTCCACGTGGCCGGCGCCCGGCGCAGGCCGGTCGGGGGAAGCCGCCCCTCGATGCCGCTGCTCTTCGTGAATTCTGCCGCCTGCGCCTGGCATGTCCCATGTCCCAGCTTCGTGCTAGAGGACGAAGACGCGGCACCTGCGGCGCCGAGCCCTTGGCCCGGGCCCCCCCAGCTGACCCCCGCCCCCTCCCCCCCCCCCCCCCCCGCCACGCGCGTTTCCACGTTCCCAGCTGCCCAGGAGTTTTCTTCCGCCCCTTGGAGACGTGCGGCTTTTCTGGCCTGGGCATTCTCCGGCCCGTCCTCCGCGGCCGGACGCCTTCCCCGCTGGCAGCCGACACTGCCCCGCGTCCCCGCATCCCGGCCTCGCCTCGGCTGCCCCCGAAGCCGCGCTGCGCCTTCTCTGCAGGTCACCCGGGTTCCCGCTGTCTCTTCCCGTGCGCTCCGCCCGGCTCCTGCAGGCCGCCTCGCGTCCCCGAGCTGCGCTGGCGTTTTGTGGGTGACATTGAGTCCGCACCCTTTTTTCTCTCTGGACCCGTGGGCATGGCTCCTAGGCCTACCAGCTTTGCACATTTAATATTTTAAAATCCTGGAACAAGTATCAACTCCAAAGAATAAAAAAAACAAAAAACAAAAAAAACACCATTAGAATTGACGTCATCCTGTGTCACACAACGTCAATAAAACGTGAAGGTCGTTTAGGCATCTGGAACTCAAGGCTCAGGTACATGGAAATTGTTTTTCATCTGGAGTGAGCGCGTTTCAGTGCGTGGCGTGGTGCCTGGGAGGCGGCTGGAGGGAGCCCCCCGAGTTGCCGAGGACCTCCCTGCTCTGTCTTCTTTCCTGCTCCGCCCGGCAGTAGAGAGGAGCCGCAGTCACTCTCCCTGGGCGCCTGGAGGAAAGGCGCGTCTCTCTCTCATTTTCGGTCCCCAGCACAGGACCCAGGACAGCCAGCTCTGGTGTGGCAGACCTTCAACTGGACTTAATACATTTAAAAAAAAAAAAAAAAAGATCGTTAAGATCCTGCCTCAATATTTATGTTTTCGTTTTTCTGGAATGCCGCCGTATGGGTTTTTTTTTTTTTAAACCACTGACGTCGATGAACTGACCCCCAATGGCACAGACCCTGAGCCGAGCTGCTAATGAAAATAACCCCGGAAGACGCATGCTTTTCGCTCGGTTCTCCTTGGAGCTCCCTGGCGCGGTTCTGTTATCGGCCCCACACTGTCGGTCTGGAACTCAGTCCCCTTACGCTCAGTATCACCATGTGCTCACACATGCTTCGGGTGGCCAGATAAAGGCGTTCTTGATGAACGTGAAATAATTATTTACCATTCTCTTCTAAGCGAAACTGGGACAAGGAGCCTTTGCTAAGGTGACCATGACCGAAGTGGCCTCCGCTGCAGAGCGGGAAGCATTTACATGTAAATCATGTCACACCGGGAGGGAGGACTGTCCAGGCCTCCGGGGGAGGGGCTGGCTTTAGGGTAAAGGCAGGATTTTTCTTTGCAAATGTGTGATTACATCAGACAGTTGCTCTTGGGAATCAGGCTCAAGGAAGTGATACTCAATGCGGAGGAAAATAAATGCTTTCTGCACAAATGCCTCTTCACCTTTTTTTTTTTTAATCATAGCCTCCAATGGAAAACATCTAAATGTGGTTAAATTAATATTAAGCTGTAATTAGATTAGGTTTTTAGAGATTGTGGACATGGGGACATGCTTATGGTATATCACTAAGTAAAAACGATTATGAGACTGAATTATGTGTGCGGTTCATGTACAAACATGGAAAATATGCAGAAGAAGGGAACCATAACTCATAAGGATTGTGACTGTCCTATATTTGTTTTTTATTTATTTATTTTTATTGTGGGTATATTTCATTTTATAGTGAAATAAATGCCTTTAGTTGGAAAGTTTTAATTGTAAATTTGGCCTCCCAACACACACACATTTTAATATCGCGTATACGACACACTTATATTTCAACAGATAGATGAACCCCGGATCTCAAGAGCATGTTTTGCTGCAGGGGGCTCGGAGAGGGCTGAGTAATGCGCCAAGAGAAAGCCCCCCTTATCGATACACAAAGCAAAGCGAAGCGAAGCCAAAAGAGGCAGCGTGTTTCCCGAAGGGGCGTTCTTCCAGGCTGGCGTTTCTGTCATACCCCTGAACGTCTGAGCAGTGAGGTTATTGTCGGAACCGTGACAGCGTGGCCCCGAGAAGCGCAGGTCACCTCGCGCGTAGCCCAGGGGCCTGATGCCCGGAGATCAAAGGGGTGGGGACTGCCGGCCCTGCCACATCCCGTCTGAGGCTTCCGCCAAGGCCGTGCGCTCTCCGTGAACGCCCCCTTTTTATTCATCTAAAAAGCAAAGTGCGGCAGAGGGAATCGAGTCCATGATGTCGTAGTAACTATATGTAGTTCTGGGTGGAACTAGACTGATCGGGGGAGCACTTTGTAAATCACATAAACGTCTACCCACCGTGCTGTACCCTTGAAACTCATATCAAATAATGTTGGCTGGCAACTCTAATTGAAAATAAAAATATCAAATAACGTTGGCTGTCAACTCTAATTGAAAAATAAAAATTAAAAAAAAAGAGAGAGAGCATAGTCGTAGGGTTCCTTCTTTTTCCAGGCTCCTCTGAGGATTAAAGAAACCGTAAAAAAGAACATTTAAAGAAAAACATTTAATCCCGTGCAGACGGCAGGTTCGCAAGTCGCCCCGCGGAGTCCCACGGGGGGCGGGGGGGGGGGGCAGCCAGGTGTGCAGACCAGGTGTGCAGACCAGGCGTGCAGGGCGCGGAAGTGGTGAGAGCTCCGGGAACTTAGACAGACACTGCCGGACACGCTCAGCCTCCGCCCCGAGAACACGTCCCTTCTGCCCAGTGACACGCTGCCCTCCTGGTCCCCATGCAGGTGAAGTACGAGGCCCCCCAAGGCCGTTCCCATCTCCCCTCGCTTTTCGGCCCGAGGCAGGACGTCCTCCCTTGGCGAAACGGGCGGTTCCCCCTCCCTGTTTTCCTCGTTCCACCGCGGTTCTGCTTCAGGCTTTCGGGGAGAACGCCGGCCAACCGGGGCGCTGCTGGTAGACGTGGCGGATGCCTGGCCGGGGGCCGAGGTTAGCCATTCATCGTTTTCCGGAAAGCTCACACCGCGCAGGTTTTATGTTCCCGTCGTCGCCTCCACGGCTCAGCCCGAGTTGACGCCGATCGATCTCACCGATCGGGCGAAGACCCAGCTGTAGACGCCGTCGCGGCTCTCGGCGGTTCTCCCGCGTGTGGTTTCCTGGACCCCTGCTTCGGGTTCGTTACGTCTTTTCTTCCACTCGCTTTAGGCCTGACTCGCTCCTCTCCCTCTGGTTTCCTAAAGAGGAAGCTCGGAGCATCGACTCTAGATCTTTCTTCTTTTCTAATGCACGCACTTAAATCTCCGGATGCCCCCGGGAGCACCGCGCTTGCTGCCTCGTGCTCGTTTCGACGAGCCGTACTTTTACTTCCGTTCACTTCTCAGTGCTCCTCAGGCTCTCACGAGGCTTCGCCTTCGGCCCCTGGGCTATTTGGAAGTGTGCTGTTTAATCTCTAGGCGTTTGGGGATTTTCCAGTCGTCTTCCTGTCATCGACGCCTGGTTTCATCCCATTTTGATGGGGAAAGCACGCTAAGTGTGATTTCTTTTTCGTTTCGTTACGGGTTAAGCCGTGTTTTCTGGCCTAGCATGTTGCATGCGAGCTAGAGGGATGCGTCTGCCACTGTTACCGGACGGGACGCTCTGTGTCGAGTCGGGTCGGTTCTTGGTGCCGTTCACCCGACTGTGCCTTTGCTGATTTTCCGCTGTCCGCACCTGCCAGTCACTGAGAGGAGCAGCGAAGCCCTCGGCGTTGAGGGGGGTGTGTCCGATTCTCCCCGCAGGTTTGTCCGCGTGCGCTCCACGAACCGTGACGCTCTGTCGTTAGGCGCATTCCTGTTCCGTATTGTTACGTCTTCTTGGCGCTTTTCTCGCTTTGCGGTGCCTCTCTTTATCCCTGACGACTTTCCTTCTTCTGAAATCCGTTCTGTCTGCAGTTAACAGAGCAAACCCAGCTTTCCTTCGATTAGTCTCAGCATGGCCTGTTCGGTCTCCGTCGCTTAACCTGAGTCTTTGTTATTTAAAGTGTGTTTCTGGAGACAACATATTGTTGAGTCTCGTGTTTTTATCCACTCTGAAAACATCTGTATTTTAACTGCTATCTTTAAACTATTCGCATTTAAAGTGATTATGGATCTAGTTGGATCGATACCTACCGTGTTTAGAGTTGTTTTCCATTCATTACATCTATTCTTTATTTTTTTCCCTTCCTCTTTTGCTGATCTCCCCGGTTCTGAGTATTATATATCATCTCATTTTATTTATTCTATTAGCATATCATATTTATTTTCAACATTTTTAGTGGTTGCCCTAGAATTCGCAATTTCTATTTTTAAGCTAAATAAAATCTAATTTCAAATAACACTATGCCATTCGACATGTAGTAATGGTATCTTATAGCAGAGGATTCCCGATTCTTCTCTTCCTTCTCCGATGATATTGCTGTCATTATTTTCCATTATCGTCGCCCAGTAGTTATTATTTCTTTTAGCAATTTTCTTTTCGATCAATTAAGAATAAGAAGAATAGCATTTTATTTTTATTTTCATATATTCCTTCTTTAATTCCCTCCCTGCGTTTATGTTGATCCGAGTTTCCGACACGTAACTTTCCTTCTCTATGAAAAATTTTTAACATTTCTCGCAAGGCAGAGCAACCGGCGACAGAGCCTCTCAATCGCTGCTGATCTGACAAAGTGTTTATTTCTCTTTCGTTTTGGGGGAGAGTTTCGCTGGAAATAGAACTTCAGGTTGGTGGCATTTTCCTTTCGGTGCTGCGAAAGTTTCACTTCCCTCTCGTTTGCTCCTGTGGTTTCTGAAGGGACGTCGAAGCCAGCCCTTCTCACTTCTCTGTCCGTAGGGTGACTGCCACCCCCTGCCCCCTCCGCCCGCCTGTCCCGACTATTTTCAAAATTCTCGCTTTCTCTTTTCTCAGCTGACTGTAGTCCGTCTGGGTGCACACGTTTGGTATTTATCCTGCCGGATGTTCTACGACCTTCCTGAATCTGTGGTTTTGGCATCCGTCATTGATTTTGGAAAATTCTCGGCCATTCTGGCTTCAAATACATATTTTTTTCTGCTCTGTCGTCTCCTGGTTTTCCAATCATGCATGTGCCGCGCATTTTGAAACCATCCTATAGCTCTTGGATGTGGCGTTCTGGTTTGTTGTCGTTGTTGTTTCTGTTTGTATTTATTTTGAGAACTTCCCATTGGCCTCCCGCGAGCCTCACTGACTCTGCCCTTGGCTTCCCCCGTCTGTGGGGGAACCTGACGCAGGCATTCTTCGTTACGGTGTTTTCATTTTGGCATTTCCCTTTATTTTTCAAAAACCCCATCTCTCTGCTATGTGAGCCGTTCACTCTTGCCTTATTTTCTCCTTCGTCCGTTAGGACCCCCGACGTCCGACTCGCCGTCATTTTAGCTCCCGTCTGCTCGTTCCACAGACCGCGGCACACCCGAGCGTGGCTTCGCGCGCGCTCTGGCTCGCGGCCCGGGTTCCCTCGCCCTTCGCCTCCCCCTCGTTGCCGCCGTCGGGAGCCGGGCCCGATGCACGTGCTGGAGGGAGCGAGGGCTCGGCCTTCCGTGCGGGGCTCCGTGTCGGCCCGGCCGGGAGCCGAGCTGAGCTGCGTGTGCGACGCTGGGGCTGCCGGGGGTCTCGGATGCCGGAGGGGCCTCCCCTGCCCCCTGCCCGCGGGCTCCGCCGCCGGGGAGCGTGTCCTTGGGTCGCGCCTGCTTCACGGGCTCGTCCCGCTGCCGGTCGCGGTCTCACGGCGGGAACCGCTCGCGGGTCCTGACTCCACGGGCTCAGGGTTGAACCCCTGTCCCGAGCAGGCCCGAGGGCCTGGGCCGTGTTCGCCCCTCCTTAGGGGACACGGGGAGGCTGGGTGGGGTCGTGCCCGGGTTAGCGGAGGTCTGAAGAGGGGGCCTTTGTTACAGAGACCGCCCGGGGGGGTTTCAACTGGTTGTTCTTTCCTTGTGCCGAGCAGCGGCTGGAATTTTCTGGACTTTTCCCTGCGAGACCGTCGTGGGGGCGTGGGGGTCCCGGAGGGCAGACCCCCAAACGTGTGCGGCTCCCTCCAGGCGGCGGGCCCTGGAATTTTGCTTTTCACTCGAAGCTCGCGCAAACCCAGCCTCTAGCAGCCCAGGAAAACTGCCGTCGGTCCCGGCCCCAGCAGGTTCTCCTCCGGGCGAGAGGATCTGAGCTGCGACTCTCCGATGTCACCTCTCTCCAGGCGTTAGGGGATCGGTTCGCCCTGTGGCCTCAGCGTCCCGATGGTTCAAAGAAGTGGCGGGTCGTCGGCTGGTCCAGCCTCTTCTTGTGAGGGTGACTGACCGCCCCCGGCCGTTGACGTGCTGCAGCCGGAGCCGCGAGCCTCCGCCCTCCCGCCGGCCCCCACGTGGGCCCTCCCGCCTCCCGCTCCTTTGTCCCCTCGCCAGCCAGTGACGCGACGGCGCCGGCCGTGGGCGTGGCGCGGGCGCCGATGGCGACAGGGCTCTCAGGACCGCAGCGTGCGGCTGGGCCGTCCTGTGGGTCTCGACCTCGACTTTGGAGCTTAGCACGGAACGTAACGAAGCTCCTACCTCCTCCTGGCTCTGAAGCTGACGTTCTGTTCCTTCTTCTAAATCACTCGCAATCCCCGGAAAGGTGTTCTGTATAGTTCGGGTGGTCAACATTTTCTTTCGGCTGACTCCTTTTTGCCCTACTGAGCAGAAAAGAATTATCTGGATAATCTTTGCATGGATCGTTTCATTTTTCTGTCATCTGTGGGGCATGATAATTGGTTTACCGATATTAGGCAATCAGACATTTTTGAAAAAAAAAAAATGTAATGAGTTACATGGATAGAATTTTTCCAGGAAATGTTTTATATGGATTTTAGTTTTAAAAATCAAGTACGGAAGAAGTCAGACACAAAAGGCCACTTATGGTATTATTCCATTTACAAAAAATATCCAGAATAGGTAAAACAGGAGAGACCTACAGCAGGTTGCCGCTCGCGAGGGGCCAGGCAGAGGGGAGGGGGGAAGAGCCGTGTCGCGGGGCGTGGGCTTTATTTTGGGGCGATGCAGGTGTTTGGGAATCAGGTGGAGGAGCCGGTTGCACAACATTGGGGAATACCAAACGCCACAGAATTGTTAACTTTAAAATGGTTAATTCAATGTGATGTGAATGTCACCTCAATGGAAAAGCATATAGTACATTAAAAATGCAAAAGTCGAAGAGTGCGGGCACTGTGACAAGACCCGGCCGTTAGCCCCCTGCCCAGGCCTCGGTCTTCGGGGGGGCATCTGCTCACCGCGTCTCACGGGCATCTGCTCAGTGTCTCACAGAGACTCGCAACCCCCTCACCTCCCTTTGTAAGGGAAACTACCGCATGTTGCTTTTTTTCAACTTAAATTGGGGATTTTTTCCCCTTAGCACATAAAAATCTACACGATTCCTTTTCCAAACTACATAGTCAAAGGAATTGATTTCTAAGTTCTTTAAAGTCGGGGTACGTTTTATCTTCCCATGCTAAATACACTTTCTCCCCCGGGGCGTGCCTCTACTCCGAAGAGCTTCTCACTTGGTTCCTCGTTCGGGGTCCAGTTGGGTAAATCAGTGTGTTCTTTCTGAACAGGTTTCGAGCCTAAGAACCAACTTCATTTTGTGAGTCATCTCTTAGAGTCGGAAATGATGGTGGAATTAGCCAAATGCCTTTTATGACAAGAGAATTAAAAAAAAAAAATCTCATGTAATTAATTGATAGTCAATAAGCCAATCAATTTGTTCCAGAGCGGTAATTTGACAGACAACTCCATTGCTGGAGAATGGGTTTTATTTTCCCCCAGAGAGGACAAATGCGAACTAGCTAACTGCAGGACAAATCTGAGCGGCTGACTGTGGAGCCCCGTCTCCCAGGGTGACAACCGGTAGTCTGCAGTGTCTAAACAGAGGTGGCTTTATGGAAGCCGGACAAGACGGCCATTCACGTTAACGCCGAACGAATCGCACAGCCGAAAACGTCCACTCATGGCTGCCTTGCTGGACGTGCCCAGAGCTCACTGAGTTTTAAGGCAGTGACTTGCAAGTTCGTCAGTAGCTAAAGGACGATTCTCGATTTGGAAGTCGATAGGCTGGGGAGCAGCAGCAGCAGGGTTGCCTCGGGGTCCCGTTCGTGTGCCCGTAAGGAGTTCCAGGTAGGTGGGAGGGTCTCTCTTTGGGAGCAGGGTTCTGCTGATGGCTGGCGGGCACCAAGTCGGAGAGAGGCAGGAAGGAGGGGGGCGTGCCCCGCCCTGAGGGGCTGCCGCAGGGAGCCCGGAGGCAAAGCCACGGGGCCTTTTAGTGGGGTTTTAATTCAGAGTTTGCAGTACGTGGGATGTAGATGCTCTTTTTGGTGTGAGGCCAAAGTAAAATAGCTACTTTCTCTCGATGTGTATTCTCTCTTCTCTCTCCTGGGTGGTATAGTACATCAAAAATCTTCGGCTCCAGAAGTTTAGAGTTATAAATGCAGAAGGTAAAGAAAACCAGCTCAATAAGGAGTAAAATGAAGAGCAGAATTCCCTTCAGCCTAAAGCGGTTATCGATAGTCTTCGCTTTACGTCCTCCTAGAAAAGTTAGGTGCGCGCGCGATCGCCTCAAACTCGCATCCACGAGTCGGGCTGCCCGAGCTGTGTGCGCTGGGCCTCCTTATTTGCTGCCGCGTCTCAGACATCTCTTCGTGCCGACCTTGCGGGTCCCGTCACCCACTGAGATGGGTGACGCTGGCGTCGTGGGCGCTGGGAGGGCACAGGGGCTGCTGGGGGGTCGGACCGTGACGGGCACGTGGGTGCCGGGGCGCTGGCGCCCGCGGGAGCAGCCTGCGGTTCTTCTCGCTTCTGTTTTCTGTGTGAAATAGGAAACGAAGTCGCCGGCTGAGATGCTGTGTGTGTGTGGCGGGCAGGGGGGTGGGTGTGGATGGGAAGTTTTGGGGGACAGCGAAGGAGGAAGATGTCCCTAGGAAGAGGGAGGTGCAGAGGGGTCCCCCGGCAGCACTAGCAGCTCGTGGCCAAGCAGCGGGGTCAATGTGATTCTCTAGACAGCTCAGCTGCAGGATCAAAGGCACACAGTAGGTCAAGAACTGAATTCTCCTTTGGCCGAGCAGAGAGGGGCCCCTCGCGCTGGACCCTCGCCGTCCGGCGTGGGGCGGGGGTGTGGCCGGTGGAGAACCGGACGGATTTTACGAGAACACACGAACGTGTCTCGGGCCAAGTCGCTGGTCGGCGCTGTGGTTCCGACGTGTAGCGAGGACGAGAAGCAGTGAGAAGAGTCAGAGGACAAGTCGCGTCATGCGGCTCGCCGGCGTTGAGGCATCGTTCCCCTCTGCTTCGAGACGCGCCGCGCTTTCTGGGTCGCGCCCGAAGCCCGGCAGAGCCGCGGAGACACGCGCATCCGCGTTAGCCGAAGAAATGTCACGCCTCCTCCCACACGCACGCTGCCATCGACGACTAACGCTTTAGCTACACTCAGCGTCGTTTTATTAACCGGCGACGAGGGACCCGTTAGAGTCTGGTCATCGTAATTATTATAAAATGAACGACGCATCTCCGTTACCTCAATCTCGTTTTAGTCCTGACTGTACTGATTTTAATAATCGATCTGACGAGCGTGTCCCATAACTCGTTTCTCAGCGTTTCAACAAGTATCTAGCCACACACTTATTCGCATTTAAAGATGAGGTGAAACTTGTTCTGATAGGAAGGCCGTCTCCGGCTGACGGGTTTGACAGTGAACTGTCTTTGCCTCAAGTCATTAGAATGAGCTAAACGTGCAAATAATGTGGACAAGCGTAATCGAAGCATCGTTATGATAAAATCACGCATTAAGATATTTAAACGGAAAGGTGCCCTGATAGTAATCCTCGTTGCGAGCACTTTCTGGGGCACCGGTGGAAGGAAGCAGGGCGCCTTCCGAGAGGGCGCGTGATGAGCACCATTGGGCACTTCCCCAGGTTTGGGGCCTGGGTGACTGACAGCCCCGTGCCCCTCCCCCGCAGCCCCAGCGGTTCCCAGAGGGTCCCCCTCCAGATTCAATGGTCAGCTGATCGCTGAAACTGACTGTTTGTTTCTGTGCGGTTTTTGGCGTCTCCGTGGAGGAGCTTCAGAGCCGAGTTTCATTTTCACGAAACGCTGTCCATTCTCGTCTGTGTGCTTAGGGGAGCAAGGGGGTACGATCAGTACACATGCAAAAACGAAGAACTGGAAGAAAACCGATCTCGAACTGGGTCGATATGCGTGGGAGGTACTTCTCTACAGATCCCCAAGCTTCAGGAGAAAACGGTTCAAATCTTTTTTATTTCTGAGGAATACTAAGTAGTTTCATTAACCTCTTTTTTTTGTTTGTTTGTTTGTGTACTTGTTGAGCTTTATCGAGGTGTAATTGGCAAATAAGATCGTGGCGTGAAGTGTCCAGCGAGTCCACGTGGAGGCGACGGCATGCGGGACCTGCCCCTCTCTGCGTGGCTCGTGTCCCTTGGCGTATCGCCTCGAGGTGACAGCATGCGGGACCCGCCGCTCTCTGCGTGGCCCGTTTCCCTTGGCGTAACACCTCGAGCCCCGTCCTGTCTAGTGGCTGAATAATAACCGCCGTCTGTGCAGCTCAGCTCTTCCTCATGCGTTCGTCGTCGGTGGGCACCTGGGTGGGATTCGCGCCTCGGCTACCGAGAACGTCGCTGCAGAGGACCGTGGGCGCGCGGACATCTCTGCGAGTAACGGCCGCGTTTCCTGTGGATGAATTCGCGGAGCGGGCTTGCCATTCTGCAGGCTAGTTTTGCTTTTACTGTTCTGAGGCTGCGGCAGTTGGCAGCCCCGCCAGCGGCGCACGAGCACCCCCTTTCTCCGGACCCTCGCCAGCCTTCGCTCTCGCTCGTCTTTTTGCTGTAGACACCCTAACAGGTGTGAGGTGGCGTCTCCCCGTGGTTTTGGTTTGCGTTTCCCTGGTGATGAGTGACGGCGAGCACCTTTTCAGGAGCGTGTTGGACCTGTACGTCTTCTTTGAAACACATCTATTTAAGGTCTTTGCCCATTTTTAATTTTACACACACACACACACACACACACACACACACACACACGAATTGCCCGAGCTCCTCCTATGTTTCGGATACGAACCCCTTTCGGGGAGGTGGTTCGCAGACACTTTCGCTTTGTGGACGGCTTTTCCTCTGCTGCGCAGAAGCCGCGTCATTCGATGCGGTCCCGCTTACTCCCGCTCGTTTGTGAGGCCTTTGCGTGGGACGTCTTCATTCAAACAGTCGTCGCCGAGACCAGTGTCAAGGAGCCGACTCCCCGCTTCCTTCTGGGACTTCGATGGTTTCAGGTCTCATCTTCAAGTCTTTGTAATCTGGTTAGAGTTGATTTTTCAGTGTCGTGTAAGGTGGGGGTCCAGTTTCATTCTTCTGCGTGTGGATGTCCTGTGTTCCAAACGTCATTTATTGAAGGGACCGTCCTTCCCACAGTGTATATTCTGGGTGCCTTTGTTGAAAACTAATTGACCATATACACATGAATTTATTTCTGGGCTCTCTATTACGTTTCATAGGTCTGTGTGTTTGTTTTATGCCCGTACCGCACTGTTTTTTTAGCTGTAGCTTTGTAACATCATTTGGAGTTAGGAAGTGTTCAGCTTTCTCCTTCTTTCGCAGGATTGCTTTGGCTATTCATGCAAATTTAGAAAAATAAGGGGCATAACTACAAATCACATTTTTTCCCGACTGCTGTGGCTTTAAAAAGACATTATTTTCGATATGCCGGAAATTATGTCTTTTGCAACTATTTAAAATTCTTATGTAATTTTTAGATGGCAACTGAATAATGTGCTAACGGCCTTTGTACTTTTAGAAGTTATTTTGTCTGCAGCCAAGCCAGCCAGCAGCACATAAATCTCCGCTTTGGGCCACACAGAGCGGGCGAGAGGCTCTGCGGCATGGCACACGGGGAGACGGGGGTCAGCTGGGGACCCAGCTCTGCCACTTCCTGCCCCGGTGAGCGTGGGAAAGTCAGCGAACTCTCAGAACCCGGATTTTTTTTTTTTTTTTTTAATAGGAATGAAGCAGTGCCTTCCTGCCTGCCCGGAAGTCGCTTGTGAGCCTCAGACGTGCCTAAGTGCACACAGCAGTTAGGTCATTAGTTCCTCAAAGGTTAGTGACTGGTTAGGAATGGAAAGGAAATGGAGTGGTCAGCTGCAGTCCGCTCTGGGACCTGGGGAAAGAGGAACGGAGGCCAGGGTGTGCGTGTGCGTGTGTGTGTGTGCGTGTGCATGTGTGTGCGCACACGCACATCTCTGTGTGTGCACGTGTCTGTGTGCACACACGCGTGTGTGCATGTGTGCGCATGTGCGCACATGCGTGTGCACACACGCAGTCTCTGTGCGTGCGTGCACACGTGTGTTTGTGCATGTGTGCACACACGTATGTGTACATGTGTGTGCATGTGTGCGGATGCATGTGTGCACACACGTGTCTCTGTATGCGCATGTGCATTTGTGTGTGTGCATGTGTGCACATGTGCGTGTGTGTGTGTGCGCACACACACACATGATGGACCTGGGCACCACGCAGATGCAGACGGGGTGTCGGGAAGCACCCTGGCCCGCAGCAGTGAGGGGGTGGGGCGTGTCACTGGCCGAGCACGTTTTGTTCCTGGGACGCGAATGCTCCGATTGCAAGGAGGGAGGGGCTGTAGGAATCTGGAGGGTCTGGCCAAGGCCTGTCCCCTATCGCAGCTCAGAGAGAGAGGAAGGGGCAGCCTTAGACGGGCTTGGCTCTGATCGCAGGCTCCTGGCGCCCCAGCCCAGCTGCCCAGGGAGGCATGGGGTAACCACCGATCGCTGCAGCTGGGGTGGCCGCCATTCGAATATTGCCCTGTGGTTTGTGAGTGAGCCCCCACCTCCCTGTGCGCTGCTGGAGCACTAGCTGATGCGGCCCCTCCGTGAGTGCAGATGCTCTGCCCGTTGCCCGGCCGAGAACGCCAGGACGGAGAGGGCCTTTGTCAAGACGCGTGAAGGGGTGCGGGGTGGAGACGCTGCACACCGAGGAGGCCCCGGGGCCGGATCTCACGCGACCTTTCTGGGTGCGACGCCTGGGAGGTGGATCTCTGCACCAGCGGGTCAGGGAGGCCTGGGGCGTCTTGGGCCGCGTCTTGTCTCAGAACGTTGTTCACGATCGATTGCAAGACACGTGGGACCCCGATGGGCAGGCGGTCGGTGGGCGGGGGGTGGGGGTCATCTCTGGATGTTGGCGTTTTGGAGGAACCCCTTTAAGGGGTGTCGGCTGGTGCTTTATGAGTTTCCGAAGGTGTCTTGGTCCCCAGCAGGAGCTGGGCCCAGCCGTACGGGGGTCCTGCTAGTATACGATGCATTGTTGGCAGAGCGTGGGCGCGTCGGGCGAAGTCCTCTCCCGGGCGGGGCCGCTGTGGGCAGAGGGGAGGTGCCGGCGTCTCCGGGGGGCCTGCGCCCGGACGCGGGGGCCCGGCGAGGTGACCACGCAGCACGTCGTCTCTTCGTTCTGGGCCCTCTTGGCCCGATCCAAGTTCAGCACTGTGCTGCCAGGTGAAGGGGAGGCCGGGGACACGAATCGTTTCGCCGGTACCCCCGAGGAAAGCCTGCAATGCGGGGTTTCGAAAAATCGGGGTGAAGCGCATGCCGTGGGCCCCCCACGGCCTGAGCAGGTGGACCAAATGTGAGGATCGACGGGAAACAGGAGGTCGAGAGTCCACGGTGTGCCAAGATGGGGAAAAGCCATGTTTCCTAAGCTTTCGGGAGGGGGCTCGCCTGCCGGAAGCGTCTCGCGGTCATTTTTTTTTTTTTTCTTTTTTTAAGAGAATCAAAAGGTTTCCAGTAGAACAGAGAACAAACGAAGGCGTGAGGAAGGGGCCGCGTCCTGCGGAGGCCAGCGCGGAGGCCAGCGCGGAGGCCGCCCCGCACCCGCGGGGCCGGGGTCCCGCCAGGTGTCAGGCGCAGGGGCCGCGCCGCGGCCGCCCGGTCACCGGGTCGCGGCCTCGGAGCCCCGCCCCGTCTCCCGCGGCGAGTCCGGCCGTTCTGGGGCTTCACGGAAATATCAGAGTCAGTTCATGACGCAGCACCAGCAATGATAAAAACAGCAAGCAGACCCCTTGGGAATTCGCTGGGATCGCCTTAAACCTGTAGGTCATTTAGAAAGGACTGACTGTTTTTTTTTTTTTTTTTTGCCGTGGTGGACCTCTGCCTTTAACACCGTGTTGCTGTCCGTCTGTCTGTCTGTCTTCACACGTGTCTTTTGGCGAAGGGTTACACTCTTCCGTAGATGAGTCTTGCTCATCTCCGTGGTCCCAGTTACGTCCGGCGGATGTGTGTCCGTCCCTCGGGGCCACAGTTCGGGGGAGGCGGTGGCCTCTTTGCTGGAGCATGAGAAGTATAATCGACATTTGTACGTTGATCTTGCTTTCGGCCACTGTGCTAAGCCTTTAGTACTTGTACTATGTTGTCTGTAGATCCCCCCACGTGTAAAAGTCCGTATGTGAGTGTAAAGTATTGCCTGTTTCTTTTCATTTCTCAAATACGTCTCTCCTTGTCCTCCTGTTTGAGTTAGGGCAACTCGAACGTACAGTGTTCATGCAGCGGTAGAAGGCACCCTTCCCCCCTTCCCGATTTTTACGAGGAATGTTCTCATTTAATCACAAATGATGTCTGCTGTCACTTTTTGCCTCAAATGACCCTATCGGGTTAAGGAAGTCCCTTTAGGTATCTGTTTGGCAGAGTTGTGGGTCATGATTTTAATCATAAATGCGTGTCGCATCTTACTGAAGGCAGGAGCCTTTGATGACCATATGGTCTCTCGCTTTCCTCTTGGTGTGTGATGTTAAATGCACGGATTTTTCCAGTATGAAAACTTTCTCGTACTCCTAGGATAAATGTAGCTTGTCTGCTTTATGTTTTATTTTTCCTTCCTCAATGCACAGCCGATGAACATCTGGGTTTTATTTGCTTTTATTTTGTTTTAAATTTTTGTTTCTTTACTCATGAGTGAGGTTGGCCTGCATTTTTCCTTTAACTGCTTTTGTCTGGTTTAGAGGGAAGTTTTTTCCCATATTTTTTTTCCCCTATCCCTTGCAAGATTTTGTGCATGATTTATCTGCTCTTAAAACTTTGGTAGTACTCAGCTAAAATCAAAATCTAGTGATTTTTCCTGGTCGTAAGATTTCTATCCAGTTTTTTCAAGGATTATGAAATTATTTGAACTCCTATTTCTTTATGAGTCAGTTTTCTTAAATTGTATTTTTCTAGGAGTATGTTCTTTGTTCCCTATTTCGAGTTAAACATCATAAAATTTTTCATTTAGTTTTCAATCTCTACTATCTGTTTCACTACAAATATAGTTTATTTAGGCCATATCTTTTCCTTGACTAGAGAGTGTTGGTTTTCTTATTATTTTCAAAGAAAAATACTTTTGACTGTTTTGACTCTATTTTGTGTGTTTTATTTATTTTTGTTTTTATGTCATAGGTCTTTTCCGAATACTTGCTTTGCGTCAATTTTGCGCTTGCTTTTCTTACTTCTTAAGCTAGAGACAGCTCATTAACTTTGTCTTTTTTAATATTAGCATTTAAGATTATGAGTTTTCCTCTCAGTACTGCTTTAATGGCATCTGATAGTTTTTGTTAAATAATATTCTCACTTTTTAGTTCTACACGTTTTTAAAGTTCTGTATTTTCTTATAAACCCACTAGTTATTGATCAGTCTTTCATAGTTTTCAAACCTGGAGAATCTTTTCATCACGATGTCTATATTAATTGCATTGACGTCTGGATACATGATCCATACGATACCAGTTATTTGAAATTTACAAGGTTATTTTTTATGTTCCTGTGTAATGTCAGTTTTTGTAAATGTTCTGTGCATTTTTGAGAAGATCGTGAATTCTCAGCTTAATTATGAGATTTACATTGTCCGTTCAGATCGTTAATAGTGCTTTTCATATCTTCTACATTTTTGCTAATTTTCTGTTTGTTATATTAAGCAGTGTAGTGAATTTCTTCACTGATGGTGTATTTGTCATTTTTTTCAATAACTGTATCATTTTTGTTTATATTTTGAAGCTATTTGATGTATACGAACTTTGAATTATTGAATTATAGCTCCAGAGTAGATTGGACTTTTTTTGTTGTTGTTATATAGTCACCTTCTCTTCCTCTAGTTACGCTTTTTGCTTTACTCCTATTTTGTCTGACAAAAGCTTTCTTTTGGCAGGCATTTTCTCGGTTACCTTTCTCCACCCTTTACGTTATAATCTTTCCAATGTCTTGTGGTTTTATGTGTATCTCTGTCTTTTTAAAATTAAATTTTAACATGTTTTTCTTTTGGCTATCAAATTTAACTTATTTATGTCTTATGATCTTTAGTAAATTTGGATTTTTTTACTCCCAATTATTTTTATACTATTTTCTTTAAAAAAATTCATCTTCGTTTCTTTGTCTTCTTATTCTAATTTTTCCTTTTGTATATTGTACAAAGATATACGAAGAACACGATGTTAAAATTGGTTATCATCACCATGGTAGTCTAGGTTTTTATTCTATAATTTCATTTTATCTTTAATTTTTATAGTATATCAGCATTTATACAGAGACTCACAACATCCTCCCCAACCCCCGCCCCCGAACAAAAGATAAAAATTAGAAAGGTCGGTGGTGCATGTTTTTAAAGAAACCTCTTTGTTCCACGAGTTCCTCAGCGACTTGCCACTCCGGGGCGTGGACGTCTCATGACCAAATGTGTTTACTAGGTGTCGGTGGCACTGTGCCAGGCCCTGTTAGGGCAAGGTCAGAAGTCCCTGTCCTCCTGAACGTTTCATGGTGACACTGATGGGTCTCGTGGCCCCCACGTGACGTCGGGGAACCCCAGAACCCACACAAAGCTCTTTCCGTTTCAGCCCCGCATTCCAGCGGGGGAGACGCCGGAGCGCCGGGGACTCTGGCTGGTGGCTGGACCAGAGTTCAGTCCCTCACAGCCCCTTCTACACCCTCCTGCCTCCTCCCTCCCCTCGACCACCCTGTGAGGGGCAGGGCGGTGTCCTTGACCCTAATTTTTTTTTTTTTTTTGACAGTGGAAGATTTTATTTTCCCTTTTACTCTTATCCAAACACATCCTTTTCTGGAAAACATCAAAGCGTGCACACTGGCGGGTTTCTTACAACGAAAAACGAAGCAGTAACCAAGCTGTAAATCACCAACAATTACAACAGAAACAAGAGCTTAGGTGAACAGGATCATCGGCTCCTTTCCCCAGCCAGGCAGCGTTTCCCTCGCTTAGGAAGACAGTCGGCTACGAGGCGATGTGCACGTTTCCCCTTACTCCAGGTCACGTCTGGGTGTCTTGCTCGGGTCACCCCGGTGTGCCAGCCGTGCGTCCACGCCTTGATGTGCAGTCCTGGGGTCTGCGACTGGCTTCCCCGGGGGTCTCTCAGACCATGTGAAAGCACGTCTGGTGTTTGTGACAGGGACGTGGTGACAGAAAGCCTCGTTTGGTCCCCCGTGTTTGCCACCTCCTCGGTGTGAGGTCCCAGAGGGACCGGTCCTGGCGGCCAGACCACACGCTATTTCTGTGCCGTGCATTTCCAAAGCTGCCAGCCAGCCACCCCTGCGACCACACGCTGGAAGGACGTGTTTGCAGCTATAATCGGCACACTTAACTACTAGTTAAATTCGGAGCGAGCACAAAATCCACACGGCTCCCACGGCTCCCGACTCGGAAAGAAGCTCTAAAAATACCCCGTGGCTGCGGGCCCTCTGAGACCTTTGCCCATGAGGCGGTCCCTCCAAACTTTTTAAGGCTCGTGGGGTGTCCCAGAAGAGCCCAGATTCCATGTTAGGGGGTGTCCGATCCATGGAGGGCCGGGTGTGACACCGAGGAGTCTTGGCTGCCGACTGGCGGTTTCCTTCCTGGCTTCTCTTTTCCTGGATGAGATGCAGTGACAGCCATGTCTAGCTCCTAGAGGGCACCCGCCTTCACTGTCTCCATGTCCTCCGTGTCTGGCACATGGCAGGCACCGGGCACAGTTGTGAAGCGGCCACCGTGGGGGTTCAGGGGTGTTTTGAGTCGAAGGGGCGTCCAGGTCCCTGCCCAGTGGTCATTTGTATGCCCGGGACTTCGGTGTTTCAGGTGCGTGGGTCACCTCTCTGATCCCGTTGACCCCCCTGTGAGAGGCAGGGCGGTGTCCTTAACCCTGATTTGCAGGTGTCGGAACCGAGGCTCCCAGGGGCGTCTGGAATCGTGAGTTTGGCTCGCAGCTGGGTCTCGAGTCTGGGTCTCCCCAGTCTTAGAGTCCACTTCTCCCCTGACTCCAGGCACCTCCTCAAAGACGCTGTGTTTTAATGACCCAACAGCTGGGGCCCTGCTCAGCCTCACTCTCCGGAAGGCTCGGTGCTTTCTGGTCCCCTCCCTCCCTGGATCTGATAGGCTAGTTACCTCCGCACGCTGGGCTCTCACTCACGTGGGCCACATTCTGACCGGCCTGCCTGCCTCTCAGGTGCAGAGCCCGCGTTCTGCAGTGGCAAATGTGTGACCCTGCTCTGTGCGAAACCCCACCAAGTGCTCCCAGGGCCTCGGGGGCCAAGTTCAGACTTTACGGGCACCCGCAAGGCAGCTCCTGGAGGCACCGCAGCCTCCCTGGCTCTGGCCCCCCACATTCACCGGGCTGGGGACCAGGGAGTGGCTACTCAGGGGCCACTCCCTTTCCACCATTGTGCGTCTGCAGGAGGCCCGTCCTGAGGCCCGGGCAGGGGGAGGCCGTGCTCCACGCCTGAGCTTGCCCCGGTGGGCGCCGCATCCCTCTGCCCGGTGATCAGGGGCACACTCAGCTGCTTCTGGACCATGAGTCCAGCGCGGGAGGCCGTGCGGCTTCTCAGCCTTCGAGCCCGCAGGTCCGATGCACTTAGTACGTGTTGCTGGACGGGTGACCCGCAGTTAATAATCCCATGTGGCCTCCCCGCGGGCGAGCGTGGGAACTGCTGCTCCGCAGACGCTGTGGTCGAGGCGGGAAGCCCGGTGTTGGGATCGCTCGGAGGGGGCCTGGCCACCCGCTGTCCACCGTGGCGTCCACTGGGCTCGAGGGACGCGACGAGCAGAGCGTGCCTGGAGCGTGCGGGGGAGCGGCGGCCTCGTGCCCGCTCCTGAGGGGTCCCGAGCAGCCGTGCGAGCTCGCACACGGCGCCCCCGTGCGCTCGGGCGGCCGCAGGGCTCCGCCGCTTCTCGGACACGTGGGCGCTGGGGCCGCCTCGCGCTGGGCCTCCCTGTGGTCCCGGGACGCGCGGCGTGCGCGACCCCGGCCTCGGCCCGCGCTTGCGTCTAGTGAAGGACAGGCTCCCCCCCACCCCGCGTCTCCTCCAACCGTTTGGCCCCTCCTGGGCGCAGGGAGCACCTCTGACCCCCTCCCAGCACCGCGCCCCAGGGGGCCTGAGGCCCCCTAGTCTTGGACGCGCCAGGTGGCAGACTGAGGCGGGGGGCGGGGTTAAGTCCGGGAAGCGCGCGGCTCGCGGGGGCGCTGCTGTCACGTCGCGCTGGGAGGCGACAGGTGCGCACGCAGCAGTCGTGCGGCGAGGCCGCCGCCGGGCGCCTGGCACGCTCGACCCCAGGAAGCTGGAACTCGGTCGCCGCGCGCCGTGGCCGGACTCCCGTTCGCTGGCCCGCTGCTCGGGGCTGCGGCTCGCCCGGGAGGGCTGGCGACAGGCCCGGACGCGAAGAGGCAGGATTTAAAGACAGACGCACTCGCTCCCCAGCTCCGCGGCGGCGACGGCGACGGCTTGCACGCGGGGCGCGTGCTTCACCCCCCCCCCCCCCCCGCAGCCGTCGCCGTTTGAGAGAACAGAAAATCCGGTTGTGCTTCAGGCAGAGCGGCCCAGGGCAAGGAAAGTTCCAGACGCAGGGGCTCGGGCGCCTGTCGCCGTCTCGGCGTGAGCGGCCGCTGGGGCTGCGCGCCCCTGGGGACTTGCCGAAGTCGCTGGGGCGCGCGCTCCGCCCACCGCGTGGCGACGTCTCCCGAATCCTGGGGCTGAGTCCGTGGAACGTGGACGTGGCCTTCGTGCCACGCAGAGCGGCGGAGCCCGCCGTTCCAGGAGTGTCCGTGGGACCAGACGGCTTTCTCGGAGGGCCCTGGGCTGGCCGCTGTCCCCATCGGGCCCCGTTGCCGTGACTAGGCAGGGGGCGTGGCCGGGCACCTGCGTGCGGGGGCGTGGCCGGGCACCTGCCTGCGGGCGGCTCATAAAGGCATGGCCAGCCAGTCCGTGCGTCAGACACCAAGGGCCTCACGACAGGTGGGCCCCGTGTTTCCACTTTGTATTGGCAGAACTCCCCACCCCCCAAATCAGATGTCACACGTAATCTGTCCTTTCCGTTTCCCCCCCGGGGCGGGGGCGGGTGGGGGGGGGCGGCTCAGGCGAGATGCAGGGCGCAGACCCCGTGTCCCCGGGGGCATCTCTGCCACAGGGCCGGCCCTCTGGGGTCTTCAGATCAACGCGTAGAGCCCGGCTTGCTTGCCGATTTTTCCAGACGCCCCGGCAAGGGCGCGCGTGTGCCCGGCGCAGGGCGGGCAGGCCGGGGCCGCCCGGCTTTCGCTCGCTGGGGAGATGGAGTGGGAGAGAGTTGACCTGGGTCCCTACGGTCTGCCTCCCACCGAGTCGAGGAGAGCGGCCAGGACGTTCTCCGGAAGGTGATGGGGGAACAGCATCACCTGAGTGTGGGCCAGAAGCGGGCGCGACCCGGCGGGGCCGTGGGCTGCTTGGCCCGGCACGTCCCTCGTGTCGCCGGCCCCCGGCGCCGGCCTCCGTGACGGACGAGGGCGTGCTGCGTGGCCTCCGCGCCCCCACAGGCATGCTCTGCGGGGGTCGGGCGCTGCCCTCGCACTCACGAGGGGTTTGTTACTTCCCCCAGCAGGGAAGACCAGAGGGAAGCGCTGGCCGCGTTTTGTGCCGAACTCGGCGGCGGAGGGGTGGCGCGAAGTCCCTGGCCAGCGCACCGCGCGTTGAGAGCGCGTGCACGTTCGATATTGAAAAAAGCTTTAAAAAAAAGCAACCCTTCTCTGACATGAGAAATAAACCCGGCCCCCTCAATCTTTCTTGGTTTGTAGATTTATTACTTGTCATCTTTATGCCTTTTCTTGTGTTTTCCCTTGGAAACATCACAGGATAACTTTTGCCCTTGGAAAAGAAGTAAAACAAGCTTTTCTTTTCTAAGCCTAATGTTAAGTCAGCCGGGGTTTCTGCCTGCCCAGCGCTGTGTCCAAGGAGGGTTGTTGCTTCGTAGGTATTCGATTTATTTTCAGATTATGTTTTCTTTCCTTCATGTTATCAGATGTTAAAATGGTAACGTGCAGGACGGATCTGGCCAGGAATAAACAGGTGCTTTTCTGAGGCGCGGGGGTATTTGATGGTCAGGATCGATTCCTGGGAAAGCACATGCCGAGGCTGGGCCCGTGGCCCGCCCCCCCACCCCCCTGACGCCTGCGGGTAGTGGCAGCCACGCCGGCGGCCCCGTGAGCGAGGCCCTGCGGTCCCACGGTGTTGGCGTGGGTCCAGCCCTCGCTGTGTTCGCCGGGGGCCGACATGCCTGCCAGGACAGCGTCCGCGTCCGCGTCCACAGACACGTGGCAGTGGGAAGTGGCGATGGGGGCGGTTACGCCGCGGGTGGCGTCCACAAGGTCACGCCGGCCTTCCTAGCCCGTGGCGCGCGACGTGGTCACTGTCTGGCCCTTGGGCCTGGCACCTCTCTCCTCCCACAGAGCGACATCTGCCGGCCTCTCCGGCACACCCCCCGCCCCCCGCACACTGCTGCCCACCGCCCCCCACACGCCGTCACCGCCACACCCGGGACACCGCTGCCCCCCCCCCCCCGCTTCCTCTTTTTCTGTCCTCGCGCCTTCACTGAGGTGCTCATCAGTCCACACGTGGATTCTAATGACTTCTAGCCCATCCGTTGCGTTTTCCCCAGTTAGAGTCTAATTCGTCTCATGCAGATAACCGCAAGTCCAGCTTCGAACGTGCTTCGTGAAACATGTAGTTTCTCATCTGTAGAAAGACATAGCTCGTTTGTCACTTCCCCTCTGCAGGACACCTGCCTGGGGGTGCGGGGTTTGGGCACACGCTGGGGGTCGGGAGGACAGACAGACCCTCTGTGGTGGCTCCTGTTCCTGCACCCCCGCCTGGGCGTGGGCACCCCCATCTCCCTGCCTGAGCGCCTTCTCCGAGGGGCCCCTCGTCCTGAGGGCCACAGGTGTGGAGACGGCACCCCAGCCCGGAGCCGCCCCCGCCGATGGGGGCAGAAGGTGGGGGACGAGCTCCCTGGCCATGCCCCCGAGGAGGGGTGACGAGGGCGTGACAGACCCCCGAGCGGCCCAGACGGAGGCCTGTTGACCACGGCGGCGTGGCTTGGTGACGCGTCCTGCACTGACTGTCCCCGCCTGCTCACTCCACGACTGTCTCCCGGGGTCCCTTCCCGGACAGGCCCCTCCACGGGGACCACCGTGTCTGGGTCTGCTTCTGAGGGAAGCCACCTCAAGGTGCTTCCATGGATCTCTGCTTCCTCTGTGCAGAACGAGGAAGAAGCCACGAGCTCGCCGGGAGAACCCGAGGAATCGACGGGCGGGGATGCGTCTCGAAACGCGAAGCCCTCCGCGCTCTGGCTGGAATCCGGGCTCTGGCCTCAGGAACACTGACGCTTCTCAGAAGCGGGCCCCGCGTGCACGCGGCGAGCCGCGGGCCTCTGCGGAGTGGGGGGCGCGTTCCCCTGGGGAGGCTGTCTCCTTCCGGGACATCTGCCGTCAGCTGCTTTCGAATCGTGTGTCCCTCCCGCACTGACACCGCTGCTCCCCGAGCACTGCAAGCGCGTCCGGAACAAAGCGGAATTTTGTAAGAAGACGGCAAGTCACTGACCGAGACAGCGCGATGCGAAGCCCGCCCGGCGCGGGCGGAACGTGCTGGACCCGCGGCCAGCCGGCCCGCCCTCGCCAGCCCCGCCCGGGCCCCCTCGTCCAGCCCCTGCTCCCCTCCAGGCCTCTCTTACAGAGGCTGGAAGAGCTATGCTGCAGAACCTTCGGGCCTGCTTTATTTGCACTCGGAAATACAGAATAAGACTGTCCTTCGGGGTGAGTCAGAGATTAAAATACGCTGGTGGAGTGTGTTTCTGCTTCCTTTGGTGGAAGGGGGAGGACAGTGGACGCCGCGGGCACGGCCGCTGGCCAGGCGGGTCGGGCGCCGGCACCAAGCCCCGGCCGGCACAGCGGGCGGAGCCGGCGGCTGCTCGCCCCTCCCTCTGGGGCAGCCCCGGGCACAGTGCGCTTATTCCGGGAACGCAGAAAAGCACCCCAGTCACCGAGGCGTGTCCTTGTGGCGGTGGCAGTAATGAGGGCCTCGTGCTTAGTTGCAGGACTCCTGGCCTTGAAGACACACACGCCCCCTTCTCTGAGTCAGCCCGTGCTCGTCACGAGGAGCAAACACACTTGACAGAACGGTCATTTTCTCTAACCATTCGGAACAGCGCCCCGAATTACCTGCAGAGCTGGGATTTTTTTTTTTTTTTTTTTTACAAATCGAGTTAGCCACAACGTCTAGGAAAACAAACGAACTCTTCTTCAGGACGGAGGAGATACCTGGAGTCGGCCCGACTTCGGTGGCACCGTGAGCCCTGGCGGGTGGCTGGGGGTCCCAGCCGTGGGCACGCCGACACCGACGCTGGTCAGAAAGGTACCGCCTGCTGCAGATTAGAACGGGGGCCACTGGCGTGCCGTGGCGGTTAAGGCTGGAGAGCAGCCGGCGCTCCGGGGTCAGCTCCAGGGTGACCGGGTTTTCCTGGACCTCTGCTCTCGCAGACTGGGCGCCCTCGGCCCATTGTGTCGGCTCCTAAGACGGGGCCGCGTGTCCCCTGCACGCAGACAGCCAGGGGCTCGGCGTGCGGCCCCGCAGTGCCGCTGGGCAGGGGACCGGAGTCCGGCCGCTCCTTAGATCCTGCCGCTCGGCCCTGGGGCCGTGGCCGTCACCTGTCTCGGAGTGGTGAGGGCTTGGAGGAGGGCTGGGCTGCGTGGTCCCGGGCGGTCCCTCGCGCTCGGACGCGGGCTGTGTGTTTGGCGTGGATTAAGCTCCCCGCTTTTCCGCTCTGCAGCCGCCCTCTGCACGAGGCTTGGCGCGTCTTGCTGCAGGTCGAGGAAGCAGGGGCTGTGCGTCTGGCCTCCCGCTTCCGTTCCTTTGAACGTGATGCCGTTTTCTTTCCGGTCTTTCCTTGCTGGTTTGCAGACGGGACCTTGCAGCCTTTTGGGGGGCGGTGGGCCCTGGAGGGAGCCTGCTTTCCTTCCACACGGCCCCGGGAGGGACCCCTCTTCCAGGCTCCAGCTTGTGGTGTGCCAGCCCCTGGAGCCATGGCCACCCACCCCCCGCACCCCTGAAGCTGGGGCGACAGCAGCGCGCACTTGCGTGGGCCCTAACCCCTCCTCCTCGCCCCCCGCACCCCGGGTCTGGGGCTGGGGCTCAGGCGCCCTCGTGTCCCCAGCGAGGCTGAGGGACGGTCTGGAACCTGCCTGCTCCTTTGTGCCTTTGTCAGACAGGGAGAGAGAACTTCGCCCGGAGCCACTCGGCGGATATTATGCAACTCCCCCGCCCCCGCCCCCCACACACCTTCCCAACCGGACACTCTTCCTGTGGAGCTTGCTTTTCCCTTTCAGAAGCACTTTTCCAGCGGCTGGGCTGAGTGGAAACAGCCCAGCTGGTTTCTTTGTGGGCGAGCCGCTAGTTCTTGGAATGCGAGGGTGGGGTTCAGTTCCCCTTAGAAAACCCTCCCCTGCCCCTGCCCGCCTTGCCGGCCTGTCTGCTTCGTGCGCCAGTTTGCCTGAGGGGGGCTGCCTGCCGTAGGTGCCCTGGGACCGCAGCTGGCCCGGCGGCTGGTGCGTCCAGCCCTGGGTGGGGGCGCTGTACGCACTGCCGAGGCCAGCGTCGGGGGTCCCCTCCCCGCCGGGTCCCGGCCCCAGCTCCTGGAGGAAAACGCCTTGTAGATGCTCGCGACTGCAAGCAGGGGATCAGGAAGGGGTGTCGGTGAGGCCGGTCCGCCCGCCCCTTGCGGGAGGAGAGCACGTCCTCGGCCCTGGGCCTCAGCGATGGCAGGAGCAGCCCACGCCGGCCAGCAGACGCCATCGCCAGAGATGCGGCTGGCCCAGTGCGTGGCGGGGGGCGCGGCGCGAAGCTCGGCCCTGACCTTCCGACTGGGCGAGCGCCGTCCGCACCGAATCGCGTGCCCCTGGCCGCACCCCGAGCCGCGGACGGCTGTCGGCGCCAGCGACTGCCGGTTGACGCCACGGACTAGCCGGGCTCGTCGACTGCTCTTCCTCGGCTTTTCCGTGTATGTCAGCGTTGGCAAGCCACCACACTGTCATCGAACCCGCAGGACAGACGCCGCACACGAGCCCAGGGCGCGCGGCGCGAGGGCGTGGCTTTGATCCTGAGGATCTTGCGGCCTCGATGCAGGAGGGACTCTGCCAGCCCGGGGTGTGGACGAGGGGCCCCGACAGGGAACGTCAGACGTCCTGGGACGGCCGTGGCCCAGGGAGATGCCAGGGAGCTGGACCGCGAGGGGGACGCCGCTCACTGGGGGGACGGGGAGAGGCGTGGGCACTCTCGCCACCGGAGCGAGCACCTTGGGCTTCCTCAGGAAGTCGGCGTGAGGCGGGGTGGCCCACACGGGGGCTGTCCTTGGGGAGACAGTGGGCGTGCGGCCTGCGTGAGGCCAGGCGGGCTGGGCGGGGCCGGCCGCAGGTGCCCGAGAATCCGGCTGTGAAGCGTCCCCGTGGAAGGCTCAGGCATTAGGAGCGGAAATGAAATTCTGGGGGGAAAAATTCCGACTTGGTTACAGTATTTGACGATGTTTAGCAGCAGCGGGGGGTCGGGGGAGAAGATGGGAACAGTGGGTGGGTCATCAGCAAAGGTGGCAGGCGACAGGGACATGGGGTCAGCGGTTGGTGTGCGGCTTTGCGGGCGCTCGGCCGCTGTCGGCCCAGAATCGCCTCAGGCCATGTCGGTGCCGCACGGCGGAGTCGGTGGCTGCTCCAGAGACGGTGGCCTATGAAGCCGACACGTGTCCTGTCCGGGCGTCCGGGCAGAATGCACCAGCCTCAGGTCTGTGTCCCCTGCGCTCCGGGATGACGTGTGACCCGTGCAGGGTGGGATGAGGCCCCGCGCCGTGCCGTTTCCCAGGCCGGGGCAGGGCAGGCTGGGTGGGCTGGGTACGTGACCTCAGCCTCCCTGGCCAGCTCCCTCTCGGCCCCGGACGGGACCCCTTCCTCCGGTCTGCCAGGAGTGCTCAAATGGGGCGACACAGAACCCTTAAGCAGCGAGACCCGGGGCGAGGCGAGGCGGGACTCCCACGGCGCAGGGCTGCGGCCGCCTGGCGACCGCCCATGTGACATGCAGGCTCGTTTCATCCCGGAAAACGTGTGAACATGGCCTGTGGTGAAGAGGAAGGGACGGGCCCCGGCTGCCCGGAGGCCCACGCCTCCACCCTCGGCCTCGCAGTGCCTCAGTTTCCTCCCACAAAATGAGGGGCGACGGTCCCTACGATTAAGCGGCTAACGAGTCCGTACTCTGTCACTTTCTCAACGCATCTTCGCTGTTACTATTCTTTCTTAATCCTTATTTGAATTAATGTTGCTTGGTTTTCCCTTGTGGGGAAAATAAAATCCTCCCGAAAGGCTGACCCTCATTCCACAAGCTGACGGGCACCTGTCTAAAAATCCTAATTCCGACAGGCTGTCTGTCTGTCAGAGGATGTCCAACCTTTCAATGATAGAAGGAACGTAGGATTTTAAATTCAGAGAGCAGATGTATGCAGACATTTCTGGTAATCTGAGTTACTTCAGAGAAGAAAAATACTATTAAAACATCATCTGGAACTTTTCTCTTAATTTACGCAATATCGAAATGCATCTCCTGACTCGAAGCAGGCAAGTTACAACTGGCCCACACTGTGTCAGGTTTGCAGCGTAGTGATTAGACGTGTGCGTGACTCACAGAGTGGTTCCCCGTGAACCTAGTGCTCCTCTGACACCTTATCACAATATCATTGGCCACATTCATGTACTTTCTACCTCCTTTTTTTGTAACTACCTCTTTATCCTTCTTAATCCCTTCCCCCTTTTCTCCGAACCCCCAACCTCCCTCCCATCTGGTCACCCTCAAAACGTCCTCCGTATCTAGGAGTGTGTTGCTGTGTGTGTTTATTTCGCTCCCTCACATCCACGCGGTCGTGGCCTGTCTTCCTCTCTGGCTTGCTGCCTCGTGGAGTATCTTTTTCCATCCGTTTACTTTCGGTCTGCATGTCTTTTAATCGGAAGTGAGTCTCACACCCACATTTTTTAAAAGGTAAATATTGAGAAATCCCGTTTGCCTCCGTGCCCGGCGGCCCGTTCTCTCCAGCGCCCAGCCCTCCCCGCCCTGTGAGGTCACCGTTTTCACTAGGACCTTGGGCCTCCATCCGGTGTTTCTCCGTGCGAGTAAAAACCGGACAGCTGTACGCAAAGTGCATACGACGTTTACCATGTCGCGTATGCTGTTCTGGGCTCTGTTCTTTTCTTACACGTTCTGCCGACCTTTTCGGCTTCGTGTCCGGGAGGCTCCTTCCTCCTTTCTGTGTGGCCTGGCGTTCCACTGGGCGGGCCGTCCACGGTTCACTTAGCCCGTCCCCTACGTGGGTGGCCTTTAATCTTCTGGTATTTCAAACAAGACCGTGATGACTGATTTCACACGCTGACTGGTCGCATGCCTAGAGGCGGCATTTCTGGGTCAGTGGGCGAGAGCAGGTACGGTTCGGGCAGCTGTTTGACGGGTCCCCCAGACACCCCTTTCCTGTGCTGCCTCACGTGGCCCCGCAGTCGGCGGGGCGGGGGGCTGGCGGGCAGCCCACAGCTTCGCCCGCGGTGCTTGGCCAAACACGTGAGTTTCCAGTCGCACAGGTGAGAAGCGGCATCTCATGTGGGTAATTTGTATTTCTCTCCTTCTGAGCACCTGAGTTGGGGGGCTGTTCGTTTTTCTTTCCCTGTGATCTAGTTATTGTTCTTTGATTGTTTCCTGTCAAACTGTTACTCTTTTAATTTATCAATTTCTGAAACTGTTTTAAGGAGATTCACTCTTTGGGATATGTTTCACATTTTTTTTTCCCTCATTTTATTATTTATTTAGATTTTCCATGGCTTTGCAGAAATTTTCAAATTTATGTATGAAGGGGAATATTGCAGGAAGAAAACTAATTTCTCTTCATTCTAATCAAACGGTGCTTTTCCGAATGCGTGTGTCATCTGTAATGTCCAACATAACGAGCGTGTGCTTTTCACACTCGCTTTCCACTCACCAGTTGTGCCCTGAAGCCATCGGTCAGTAGTGTAAAGTGACATTCTGTGGCCCACACTCTTTCACTCCGCTCACCCTGCTCACGTGTCCACCTAGAGCTGTTCAATATTATAGAAAATACCTTAACGAACATTTTCGTGCTCCCAGTTTTTCATTCTATGACTGAATTCCCAGGAATGGGGTCGCTTGACCAAAGGATCGAAACGTCTTTGAGGTCCTTGATGAACATTGTCTGTTGCTCCTCATAGCGTTCTGCCATGGTATGCTGTCTCTAGCCACGTCTGTTCGTGAGTTTCTCCATGACTATAACCAAATCGTTATTATTCAGATGATGTTCGGTTGATCTTATAGGTGGAAAGGAGCCCCGTCTTGTTCCACGTGAGTAACTTGGGGTGCAGAGAGCTTACAAGTGTCAAGGTCAGAGAGCAGGCTGAAGGCAGACCCGGGGCGAGAAGCCGGCATCCTGGGTCCCAGGAAGGAAAGCCGGCCCGTTTGTGCCCGAGGTCACACTTGAGCACAGGTGACCGGACGCAGCTCCTCGCACCATTTTCACACACGTTTATCGGGCCAAAGTGAGCATTTTTACTTCACCGAAGAAAAGTCGCACCTAGTTTCTAGTAGCGATGGGGCCTTCCGCTCCATGGATACTTTCTACATCTGGCACATTTTACCAGGTGTGACGTAGACTGCCATACCGGGTCGCTGACATTACATGGGCATAACATTCTCGCTGTTGCCTGGAAGCTTCTAGAGTAATAGCGCAGTGATCCTCGGAACGCTGTCGCCTGAGCCTTTTCCCTGGTGCTGAGTCCGGAGTGTCAGACACGTCGTGCCGACCCGCCCTTACGCACACCTGCCCTGTGCTAGCGGCCCTCGCGCCGTCTCTGGGGACAGGACTGGGCAAAGCAGGTGGCCGGCGCACTCCGCAGGGGGACAGCAGCAGCGTGGCAAGTGGGCGAGGTGGTGGGCGAGGAGAGGAGAGGGAGGGGGTGTCGGAGGTGTCGGTGGGGGCCGCGGAGGAGCTGTCTGTCGCTTAACGAGCATCACTGAGGAGTCCCCGGGAGTTTCAGGGCGGGGGGACCTGATGAAAGAGTGTCGTGGCCGGCTCGCCATTGTCTAGAAACCAGAGACGCTCGCCTGGCCCCCCACCCTCCTCAGCTTTGCCCAGGGCGGTGACTGCAGTCCGCCACAGCCCTGGAGAGCTTGGACCTGCCTCTCCCTGGAGGGCCAGGAGCCTCCTGAATGGCCCTTGCCGCGTCAGAGGACAGCGCTGCCTGCGCGTAGCGGCAGGCTCTGCTATTTTTGGTGCCACGATTCTATACTAATGATTCTCAAGTGACCAGAGTTCTGCATCCTTAGAAGACCCAGTCCCATTAGACCCATTATCATTTCAACAACTTTGTCCTCCCCGAAACAGGCTTGCGAGGCGGCCGCATGTCCGTTCACTGTGACTAAGGGCTTCACGCCCAGGGGCACCATGCGGAGGTCCTGGAAGTAAAAGCCCAGGTCAGAGCAGTGCACCGGGAAGGACGCGCTTCTAGATGGCCATTGTCATGACGGTCCCAGCAGAGACGCTTCCAGCCACGGGAGGCCGTTTGCAGCCAGGCGGTGGTGCTTCCCAGGGAGCGATTTGAGGTTCCGCCTCTGTCTCCCTCCAGGAAAGGTTGCGTCAGTTTCTTTGATGACGCCCGGCTCCCTAGAGGGCGGGTGTCAAGCGAGCATCACACTCAGAAACGGCGAGCCGGCTCCGCGCTTAGACCCAGACTGCTCGGCCGAGGCTGTCCCTCCTTTTGTGAAAGTCCCCAACGCCCCAGCGCTGGGCTTCGGCTCCCGCGGGCCCTCGCCGGCATGTCGGAGCTGATTCTGAGTGAGTCCACGATTTGCTTTTCTGTCTCCCGGAGCCCTGCATGTCGTCTCGCTGAAGGACGGAGCGTGGGCCAGGGAGCCGCTGGGACCGAGGGGGACACGAAGCTGGTCAGCCACGGCTGCATCTCTCCGTCGCGGCTTTGGTCGTCTGCGTTCGGGTTGCCCTAGCCAGGGTCAGACGAGAGAGGCTGCGGTGGCCTCGGGTGTCCTCTGGGTCAGTCCCTGTTGCAGCGTGCGTTCTAGGACAGTGGGTGAGGCAGGTGTGGGCCTCGGACCCGTGCAGAGAGGTCTGTGTGGACTGGGTGGGCGGACCCTCCTGACCGCCCGGTCCGGTCACAGCCCTTAACCTGCGGTCTTCTGGTGTGTCCAAGGACGCACTGACCACCCAGGCCACCTCCCGGTGAGGAGGGGACACACAGGGGAGAGGACGGGTTTTCCTTCCGGCGAGTGGCTCATGTGGCCCCTGGCATCAGCCGTGGGAGGACAGAGGAGCTGCCTGTGACACGCTGACCCGGCTCCTCACGGGGGAAGCCGCGCTCCGGCCTGTTTTCAGCTTCTTAGCCGGCCGAGTGTTCTGCCGCTGCCGTCTCAGGCCAGACGTCTTATTTAGTAACTGGGGGGCTCTCTACAATGGAAAAATATCTTAGGGGCATCGCATCGCGCCTTTAACATCCTCAGGTTGAAAACCTCGGCGGTGTTTCTGTGTTCTCGGGGTAGACAGCTGGACTGAGTGTGCAGTCGTCAGCAGTGGGTGGCTGGGGCAGGGGCCTGGAGGGCAGTTCCTGGGACAGGGGGAGGCGGGGAGCCCTGCTGAGCCTGACCCGGGCAGCAGGGCAGACCGCGGCTCGCCCAGGCTTTGGCGCCGGAGGGGGACGGGCTTCTGAAGCCAGGAGCCTGGGATCAAGATCCTGGATTTGCCGCCCGTTACCGTGGGCCTTTGGGCCGATGGTTTACCCTTCTTCAGCCTCGGCTCTCGGTCTGCTCGCTGGACGTGATGAGCTGCCTCCTGTCCCTGTGGAGCTGACCGACGGGCTTCAGAACAGAAAGCGGAAGGTGGACGTGCAGAAGCAGCGCAGCCGCCGACCGCGTGGCGCAGTGCTGCGCGGCTTCGCTCGATCACAGGACAGGGGGATCAGGACCCCTCTACTCTATCCTGTTGTTGGAGAGAGAAATTGTCCTCTTCACCCCAAAGAAACCGGCAGTGGCCCACCGAGGCGGCATTTGCTCTACCTACTTGAGCAGGCAGTAAAGGAAAGAACGATTTGTTTTTTGGACTAGGTGTTTTAAACAGCCGCGCGCTGACGCTGACTCCTCATGGCGCTCACGCCCTCGAGGGTGAGGAAAACAAGGAAGGAACGAGGAAGAGCAGGCAGTGATGCCGGGGGCCCCAGTGCCGTGAGGGCGGGGCAGGGTGCTGGGTGCGGCGGGCCCTGCGGCCGGTCACAGGGCCCGCAGGGCTGGGCGGTGTCAGGCCGTGAGTGTCCTGGTGCTGTTGCCACCGACGTTGTACTGCCGAGGTGACATGGGGCTCTTCCGGGCTGTCGCGCGTGTGAACGCGGGGTCCTTCGGTCGTCCTCAGGCCACTGCCACAGCGAGGACATAGTCGAGCCCCGGGGAGCAGAGTCTCTCGCCGCTCTGCCCGGCTCCGGCTGTCCATGATGCAGCGTGAGCCCTGAGCATGCCCAGAGGTGGCCACGAGCGTTTGGGGTAGTGCAGGTGTCTGTCACAGGCCCCGTGCCGGCCTCGCCTGCTGTCCCCATAACACGCAGGAAGGGGGCCTGGGCTCCACAGGGTCCACCGAGCTCCCTGCAGCCCGGCTGTAATGACATGGCCCAGACCTGCTCCTCCCCTGGACCTCAGTGGTGGCCGCTCCGTCCTCTGTCCTCCCTTCCGGTCGCTAAGGTCAGAGCCCTGGGTGACCCTTGGCTGGGCACGCTCTTATACCCTTACCCAAAGGGTCAGCACATCCTAGCGGCTTTTCTTTCAAAGGGCATCAAGATCGTGACCACTTGTCCTCAGCCCCGTTTGTCATCGGACCCTGCTGGACAGACCGCCCCCCGCATCCCTGTTGTGGAGCGTTGCAGGCACCGCACGGCAGGTCGCTCCGCCTGTCTGCCCCCCGCTGGTGGCGGGGCGCCGCAGACACGCTCCGGGGAGCCCCCTCCCGGCTCGGTTCCCCACAGAGCACGCTCTGGTTTTACCGACGCGGCTTCTTTAGCTGTTTTCTGCCTCCGCCGCAGCGTAAGCTCCCGGAGGGCAGGGACACGTGTCGACTCTGCGCGCTGTCGCCGCGGCCTGTGCCCGAGCGGAGTGCTCCGGGGCGGCGGCGTGACGCATGGCGGGGCGTCTCCGCCTCCCGTGGTCACGTGCGCAGACTCGGCCGTGCTGTCTGTGACGCGCGGCAGCGTGACGTGCAGCGGCGTGACGTGCGGCAGCGCGTCTCCGCCACCCGTGGTCACGTGCGCAGACTCGGCCGTGCTGTCTGTGACGCGCGGCGGCGTGACGTGCAGCGGCGTGACGTGCGGCAGCGCGTCTCCGCCTCCCGTGGTCACGTGCGCAGACTCAGCAGTGCTTCCGGTTACGCTCGCGTTGTCTCCCTCCCGGATGCCACGTATCATTCTGCCGGGCTCGTCTTCGGGGAACCTGCAGGGGACGTGGGCTCCGACACCGGAAGCAGAGTCAGCTCCTCTCGCCCCGGAATCGGGGTGTCCGCTCGCTCCTGTGTCCCCAGGATGCCCACTCCCCTCGCCCATGCCCTGTCCAGCTCTTGGGAAGCAGAGGCGAACTCCAGGCAACCCCGAGAGAGGAAGTCCAGCCCTCGGGGCGTCTGTGCCACAGGGGGTCTGCCGCGTACCCGGGACCCCGTTTCACTTCTCGTGGCAGAAGTGCGTGAAGTCAGTGACAACCGCAGCCGGGGCCGATTAAAGGGTGATTGCCCTCGGCCCCCTGAACGGAGTCCTCGTTTTTACCTTTTATTTGATCCCCTTCCCTTCCTGACGAGGCCACCGAAGGCAGGTGCTTCAGCCCGGAGGAAAGGCCTTGTCCCTTGTCAGAGGCCTCTCCGTGGGGCACCCCGGGTGTCCCCCTGTGCTCCCACGTCTGGGGCCGAGTGCAGCACAGCGTGGACGCCTACCCTTGTTCCACGTGGCTAACTGGTCATGAGTAAGGGGACAGCGAGGATCCTGGAAACATAGAGCTGGGAAGGGGAGGCCCCTCGAGGCGGGGTGGCACGGGTCCCTGAGAGGGAGGGAGGGTACCGGATGATTCAGGGACCCAGCGGAGGGAGCCGGGCTCAGCCTGTCCTGGGCTGTGAGAGGGGTCTGCAGTGACCGGTGTCATCCTTTGAGAGCGCTCACTTCGAGACCCATTCCCGACCTTCCAACAGGAGCCTGGCGCTGTGAGCCGGGTCCCACCTTTTCAGGGGGGTGGGAGACGGAGGTTTTCACAGGCTGAGAGGAGCCCGAGGCCAGCTCCCCAAGCAAAGCTGCAGACGAGGCCCTTGGTGCAGGAAGCTGCAGCCCCGGGTCCCGGAGGGCCGCCCGGTCACTCAGCAGCAGGGCTGAGGTGATAACCCAGGTTTTTCAAACCTCCCCAGCGACCTCTCTCCACCCCTGAATGCCCCCTACTCCATTACGCCTTCTTTCAGTAACTCAAGGGGTCTACAAGCCCCAAACCCAGGCTGTCGCCCCAGCAACAAGGCTTCCGCTGGCTGCCTCGAAGGGACTGGCCTTCGCGCCTGTGCTGCCCCCGTCTGAGCTGGCCAAGGGCCCCCAGAGCGCCCGGCCCTCAGCCAGGACGGACCTGAAGGAGCAGATGACAGCGTGGAGCAGTCTCCGCACCCCGCAAACCGCTCCTGTGTGTAAGCTCAGCTTGGGGCAGGGAACGGATGGCCCGTGGCTATGACGCCTTCTCATGGGCATACGCGCTGCTGCTCACTCTGTGTCCTTATCGGGAAAGACGGAGACATGTCTGATTGTGTCACTGCAGCGTTTGTCAGAAATACGTTACCTTGTAGGAGGAAGTGGTTTGGGGTGCGGGGGTGGGGGGTGTTGTGCGACCTCTTAGCGAATCTCTCAGCGGCCGGGAGCAAGGAAATCATCTCATAAAGGACAAAGATCCAAAGCCCTTCAGCCTTAAAATGCAGTGACGTTGGTTTTCACAGCGTCGCCCGCTGGCGGCCGGCGCGTAATGTTTGTGTGGGCAAATTGGAGCTGAAATAATAGGTCCTTTGTAAGTCTTCCTCTGCATTTCATTCCTGGATGGAGGTCGGTGAGCTGGCGGGGCCAGAGCACAGCGTGGGAGCTGCCGACGGTCAGGTCTGCCGGTGGCGAGCTTCGCGGGAGCCTGGGGGAGGGGGCGGCGGCTCTGCCTTAGAAAGGACGGGCTGGGCTCTGCCTGGTCACCCCTGCTTCCCAGGCTAAGTGGCTGGCCAGCGGGAGAGGCGGGAGAGGCGGCTTCCAGAGCAAGTGCATGGCCCGGGAGGAGGCGTGGCAGGGCCAGGCCCTGGCCGATGACCTGACCTTGCAGATCCCTCCAAGGCCACTCGCAGCAGGATTGCTGTTGAGTCCTGGGGGGGGTGGGGAGGCATCCCGGCCACGCCCCCGGCAGCAGCAGCAGAGCCCTGGGGCTTGCTGGGAACCTTGCTCAGGTGGCCTCTCCCCAGCCCAGGCTTTTTTTTTTTTTGGCAAAGGAAGCCCAGACCTGGGGCTGTGGAGGGTGGGACTCCGGGCGGGGCGGGGGGGGGGGCTGCCTGTCGGAGGAAGCGGCTCCCTCTGTGTGGGCTCCCTCACCCAGGTGGTTCCCTCCTGGTCTGGATGCTGCATCCCGCCCACACTGAGAGGATGCCCCAGGGGACGGAGCCCCTTGCCGCCCTCACCTGGGCAGGTGCGCACCTCAGGAAGAGCCCACTCGGCCTGCTCTTAACTGCCTGTGGCTGTTTGTGCAGCGAGCCCCCTGGGAACTGAGAACGGCCTCTGAGCAGGGGGCCGCGCCCTCGTCCGCGGGTCACCCTCTGTCGGTTGTGTCTGCTCTTCCTGCCGCCCCGCGGACTCTGGATGTGGGTGCCTGCTATGTATGGTGCAGTGACCAAGAGTGCTTCCCTCCTTCCCTCCTCCTTCCTTCCTTCCTCCCTCCCTCCTCCCTCCCTCTCTCCCTCCCTCCTCCCCTCCAGGAGCCCTGGAGGTGTGAGGTCCTGTCTGAGGGGGCGTCTTGCTGTGCAGTGGGCCTTACCAGGGACCCTTCTCTGGTGTCTCTGTGTCCCTTAGCACGTGAAAATCCATAAGGAGTTTTGATGGTTCAAAACAACACTCAGACCTGTTCTGCTATAGTCAAGCCAGTATTTTTCAGATTTTTAACAATGTTGAGTGAGGAAACAGGAGCTTAAAATTGTGCCCTTCCCCATTGAATCTGCATTTCAGTAGGCTTATTGTGGTTTAAATAAAATCAGTAATTTTTAAACATAAACTCGATCTGAGGGTGGTTCTGCTTTGCTTTGCTCCAGGCTTAGCTTCCGGTTTAGATCAGGGAGCTGCTGCAGACAGGCCCTGGAGTTTGCGTCTGGAAGGGCTTCGGGCCACAGCAAAGCAGGGGACGCACAGGTCCCGCCTGCTTCCTGCCCCTCGCACGGCCTCTCGCCGCTGGTAGTGCACCTGTCACCGTGCCCGAGCACACGCCGATGTGTCACGGTCCCCCAGCGTCCACTGGTCACTGTTAGCCGTGGCCACCGTGACCAGTGCCAGACTGGGCTTAAACTACGGGAACTCATCTGTTCTCTCGCAGTTCTGCAGACTGGAGGTCCAAGGTCAGGGTCTGATTCCAGGGGAGAGCCCTGATTCTGGCTCTCAGATGACCACCTTCTCGCTGAGTCCTCGGGTGTGTGCGTGTGTGTGCGCGCGCGCGCGCGTGTGTGTGTGAGAGAGAGAGAGAGAGAGAGAGAGAGACCTTCCTCTTGGATGAAGTCACAGTCCGACTGGGTCAGACTCCACCTTCGTGGCTCCATTTAACCCTAATATCTCCTAAAGACATATTGCCACACCGAGGACCGAGGTTTAGGGCTGCAATGCACAGATTTGGGGGACATAGTTCAGCGCACAGCATTCTCACTAGGGCTCACTCGTGGAGTTGCACATCCCGTGGGTTTCGGGAGCTGTGTGCAGCCACCCGTGTAGTGTTTCGCCGAGCGGCGTCGTGGCCCTGAAACTCCGCCCGCGCTCTGCCGGCCACCCCTCCTCCCCTGCAGGCCGGTCTTCCTCTCTCTGCTGTCTCCGTAATTGTGCCTTTTCCAGGATGTCGCGCAGTGCGGGTCACACAGTCTGTAGCCTGTCAAGACTCGCTCTTTCACTCAGGAATGCTAACTTGGGGTCCCTGCACGTCCTGTCACAACCCGGGAGCTCACTTTGCTCAGTCCTGAGGGGCACCGTGTCGTCTGCAGGGACCACAGCTACCTGTCCACCTGGGGAAGGGCTTCTCCGTTGCTTCCAGGTTTGGGAGACGATGCGTCGAGCTGCAGGTTTTCAAGTGCATGCACGTCTGCACGTTACTCGGGGTTGCTGGGACTGGTGGCGTCTGAACGTTGAGTGTGGTCCTCGCCGCCTGAAAGTTACGAAACCATGCGCGTGAGTAAGTCAACTCCGACTGGCCTTCTGCTCAGCTCCCGTCCTTGTGCTTCTGGGGGCCGCCGACAGTGATGAGGCCGTGACTGACTCTCTGCCGCCTCTACCGGCGTGGACGCGGCGAGGGAGTGCCCAGGACACCGAGGCAGAACTGAAGCTAGTTTCTCCGAACCCCTGTGGCCCAGAGAGCTTGGCTCTCATCCCTCGGGCCACCAGGGTGCGCGGAGGAGGCCTGGGCGCGGGCCTTGGCCACACCTGCGGGCCGGACAGAGGGGCCGTCCAGGGCCCTGCCCGCCCCAGCAGGCGCCTCGCCCTCTGTGCCCCGGGTTCCTCAGTCGTGAACTGGAGAAGAGCAAAGTGGTAGAGTCTCAAAGGGATCGTGCCGACAGACGCGGTGGCGTGCGGAAGCGAGGGCGCGGCGCCCGGCGCACCTGTGCGGTCGAGGTGCGGGCACACACGTCCGCGGTCAGGGTCGTGAACGTCTGTGTGGACGTTACCTGTGGCCGGCGTCGTCGCAAAGCGTAGGAAACGGACTTAGCCTTGAATGTATTGTCAGGCCGGGGGGCTTGACACACGTGGGGCCTGGGAACGCCGTGCCTAACCCACCCCAGAGTCGTGAAGGCGGATAAGCGAGAGTTTGCGTGCGGGGCGGGGGCGAGGGCGGGGCCCGGGCCAGGCAGGCGCAGGCTGCACAGTGTGCTCTGGGGGCGATGACGCCTTTGCTGGCCCTGGGGTCGGAGGGAGCCGGTGGGGGTGCTGTCGGGAGCGGCGGCGTGGGCGTGGGGCTCAGACCCCGCTGTGGACGAGAATGCCCTGCAAGGCCCCGGAGGTGCAGATGGCTGCGCCTGCCCGTCCCCCCGGATGTCCCTGATTTAGTAGGTCTGGGCTAGGGCCCCGGACACCGTGCACCAGCCGGTTCTTGGCCACGCTGGGGCGGCTGTGCCACGGAGCACAGGCTGAGGACCCCTGAAAGGCCACTGCAGAGACTCAGACGTGGGGACAGCTGCGGGCTCCCGAGCAGCCGGGGGGACGTCTCAGGGCCCCGGGGACCAGGGACTGGGGTGGAGGGGAGGAGCGGCGAGGAGGGGGAGGGTTCGGCGGGGGGAGAAACGTGGGCGGGATGCCACCAGCTCTGGGAGACCAGGGCTTGCGGAGGCCGTCAGAGTACGAGGGGGCAGTGGCTGGGTGACAGCTGGGCAGGTGGGGGACAGGAGCCCACGGAAGTCGCGGCCCCGGAGCCTGGGCCCTGACGGTCCTGGCCGGACCGCGCACTTGGCCGTGTGTCACTACATGGGCGCAGCGACCGCCGTCCGCCTGGCCGCCCGTCTCCCGGCCACCTCTCCCGCCCCAGCGTGGCCCGAGCCCAGCGGTGGCTCAGTAAGTGACGCGCCTTGTAAACAAGGGAATCGCTTGGATTGAATAATACTTATAATCGGCCAGATGTTCTTAAAATAGTTGTGTTGTTTCAGATGACTCCACGTTCGCATTAGGAAACAAAGGCTGTTTTTTTTTTTCCTTTTATTGTGCATTGTGATTTTTTTAGCAAATTCCTGTTTCGAGTCCGCAGCTGTTCAGTTTGCAGTCGTATTCAGCCCATCTTGGGTGCAGGGAGGTTCGGCATGGGCTTAGACGACATACACTTTTTGTCGTTGTCGAAAACTGTGTCTTATTATTGACACCGTTTGAGTCAGGATTTCGAGTGCAGCTCAGAACATCAACTCTGGAGGGGAAAGAATACGGACCTGGTGCCGGGAAACTGGGATCTGGCCTTCCAGAGCGGCTCCTGGGCCGGAGATGAGGGGCCCGGCGCCGTGGGAAGCCACAGTCTTGCAAAGTCAAGTGGAAGCCGTGGTCCAGGAAGAAAGGAAGCGAGAGGTCAGGCCTGTAATTTGTGCGAAGGGTCACGTCTTCGGAGAGGCTGTAAACAGGAAGAGGAGGCAAGCTGGGAGCGGGGAAGAGGGGGAGCCCGGCAGGACAGGCAGTCGGGGGACAGGGCCTGGCGTGGGGGGCGGGAGGCTGCTCGCGAGGTGTCGGCGTCTGGGACTGACGGTGGCCTTCGAGGGCTCCGTGTCGAAGGGCGAAGCCGGGATTCTGCCCTGCTGGGTGCGTTTGGGGGTGACGTCCAGTCCCGGACCAGACCGCACAGAGGATGGGGAAGAAAGAGGCTTTGGAGGCTTTAGGTTTTCTTCTTCGGCAGAGTACGGCCGTCGCCTTGAGCTTTCCTCAAAGACTGGGTCTATCGTGGCTTTTCTCCACTCTGTTTCCTCGCTTAGAGTGTGTCCCTTAGTGTCCCAGTTCTTAAACCCGACTCGGGCTAACGATACCCACTTTCCAAGCAGGCGATAAAGCCCCGGGAATTTAAAGCATATCACTTCTCACTCGCTCGGTACCGCGAGCCCGCGTGGCGGGCGATGGTGTGCGATTCTACAGACGGGAAACTCTGGAGTGCATACAGGTTACGTAATAACGTCTCCCAGATCACGTGACCGAGTGGCTGAAGGAGAGTTGGAACCCGGGTCTGCGGACTGCAGAATGCGGTCTCCTCTCTCCTCGCCCTGCAGCTGCTGCCCCAGGCCCTGTAGCACCCAGCCCAGGCCCTGTCACACAGCGGACAGCCACCCCCCGCTCTCCAGCACAGAGACGGCCTTAGCAGCCTCTGCCCCCAGGGGTCATTTCCGGGCCTGAGTGACCTCTCAAGCCAGCCCTGAGCCCGTGTTGCTTCTGCTCGAGGTTTGTGGGTTCCCTGTGGGCTAGCCGACATTCCCAATCAAAACATAGTTGCCTCCCTGTACAGTGAGCCTTGAGGGATGTTACTTATAACGTGTTATTAGGGATTAAAACAGAAAAGGATGCTGACGAATATGAAGAAAAAAATCCTTGGCCTGTGAGCCTGGGATCCAGAAAGATCTTGCGGGCATTTAAAATACTAACGGGCATGAGCATGGATTCAGGGTGTAGAATTTGGGGCGATGAGGCTGGATTCTGGTACTTCCTGCACCCCCAGATAGAGGGCTGACCCCCAGATCATGAGTATTCTGGTGACAAGGCTCGTGTACATGACCTGGAAGGCTCAGACCAATTCGGAAGCGACTTGGGATTGTGCGTGAGTTGTTTTCCAACCATGGAAAGCCCAGCTACTTTAGACTGAGCTGCTCTGTGATTGGCTGTCCCGGGAGGAGGCCGGGTCCTCCCCGCCGCTGTCCAGCCCTGCCCTGGACGCTGACCTCCCCGCGTCACTCCCCGTGGGCTCTGCTCTGCCTTGGGGAGCCCCTCCTACCCCCGCTCGAGTGCTCGTAGGTCAGGGTCCCTGCTTGCCTAGTCCGTTCACGTCACCTGTGCCCTGACACCTGAGCGCCTCCGAGCGCGCTGTCACGCCAGGTCCTCCCTGCACCCAAGTGCCCCGCGTACGGAAGGCCCACGGCGCTTCGTCTCGGGGTCGACCTAAGACACAGCTAGTATGTGCCGTGACACCGGAGCTGTGACTGACAGAGCCTGAGGGAGGATTGTGAGGGTTTAAAAATCCGTCCTGACGGCTCCTGGGACTCACCGAGTCCTGAATCACAGGGCGTGGCGGCCTCAGTCTCCCTCGCAGGACGGGGCTGTGGCTAAACGAGGCCCTCGGGAAGAGGGGGCCGGCTTCTGCCTGAGCACGTCCCGTCTGTGCCAGCCCCTCGTCTGACCTCGTAGCTGTCATGACGACGCTGTGACGTGAGACCACCCGCCCGTCACACCAATGAGCGCACTCAGGCCAGACGTGAAGCCACTGCGGGCTGAGTGCGGGCGTCCACTGGGCTGGCAAAGGCGTTAGGCTGCCCCTCTGGGCTGGCGAGGGTGTCAGGGTGCCCCTCTGGGCTGGCGAGGGTGTCAGGGTGCCCCTCTGGCTAGTGAGGGTGTCAGGGTGCCCCTCTGGCTGGCGAGGGTGTCAGGCTGCCCCTCTGGCTGGCGAGGGTGTCAGGGTGCCCCTCTGGCTGGCGAGGGTGTCAGGGTGCCCTCTCTCTTGTTCTGATACCTGCTCCTGCGTGGAACGTGACCCCGCTTCCGAGCGCGAGCCTCCTCCCCCGCAGAGCCCTCCTGGGCTGCGGCTCTGCCCCGGCTGCCGGCGTCCTCGCCGGAGCCCGGAGCCCCAGTTTCCCGCGGGTCCCAGGCCGCCCCGGGTTGCCGTTCGTTTTTATGCGGCGGGGGACGTTCGTGATTCGAGTCCGCGGACCCTGGGCCGGGGACGTGCCTGACGCGCTTCCGAGGTTCCGGGACCTCGCGGCCACGCGGAGGGCCGGTCCCCGCCGGCGGCCTGTTTTGTGTTCCCTTGGCTGTGCGTGCGCGTGCGACGTCTTCCTCGAACTGCAGCCCTCTGCCGTGCGACGTCGGGCAAGACGGACCAGCAGGGGCCGGGGGACGGGGGGCGGGGGGCCGCCCTGTGTCCACCGGGTTCCCTTCCGCAGGCCGGACGGCGGGGGGGGGGGGGGGGGGGGACGGGGACAGTCCGAGTCGGTGTCCACCTGACCTGTCGGCAGCAGTCAGGGAGGGCCCGGCTGCCCAGGGCTTCATCTGAGACTTCAGCTTGACTCTCACCCGGCTCCGAGGTGGGGCGCGTGGGGCGCAGGCATGGTACAGCACGTGCGTGCCTACTGCGGTGCCCTCGAGTGGCACAGGCTCAAACCAGTGCCGGGGGCGGGGGGGTCTGGAGTAAGAATTCAGGTCTCTAGACGCAACCCACGGGCAGTGACGGGGGCCCCATGGCTCGGGTGCGGCTGGGGGGTGGAGACCAGGCCTCCCCGTGTCCCCCGAGCCGCCGCGGTGGCTCCGTGTGGTGAGTGCAGTGGCAGGAGCTTACTGGCCCTGCTGGGGGACACGGGCTGGGGGTGGGTGAGGACGGGGAAGTGACGGTGACGTCCGCTCATGTGTGTCACGCTGGTCGCTGCTGGGCGCCCCGGCCACACCGTGAGCAGACCTGCCGCAGGCCCTGGCCCCGTGAGGCCGGCAGGTCAGCGCTTCGGCCGGGCGCCGGGGCTGTGGTGCTCGGCAGCGTCCGGAGGGTCGGGAGACGCCCGGGTGGTGTGGGTGGGGGCCGGTGCGGAAAGGTGGGGGCGTTCGGGGGGCGCCACTGCCCGGGCTCCCCGGGAGTTTCCCCAGCAGAGACCGGACCCCAGCCCCACTCAGCCGCAATTGCTTTAGCACAAGCTGCGCTTCCGCGGTGGCCGAGGGGGCTCCGGGGCTGGCCGCCGGGCTGGTGGGGGGGGGGGGGCAGGGCCAGGCCCATCACCAGCCACATGGCCCCCACCCGGCGCCCCAGCTGCAGCCCAGGGTGGTGCTGCCCACTGCGCCCCGAGGGCAGCCCAGGGCCGGGCTGCGCACAGCGCTCCGGGGCGGCCGCAGGGCTGACACCGTGCTCCTCTCGTTTCAGACTGCGCTGCCATGACCACGACGCGGCACCGGCCCACGTGGGACCTGGCCCTCGACCCGCTGGTGTCCTGCAAGCTGTGCCTCGGGGAGTACCCGCTGGAGCAGATGACCACCGTGGCCCAGTGCCAGTGCGTCTTCTGCACCCTGGTGGGTCCGTGTTGGAGGCGACACCGTGTGAAAGGCTGTCGGCGGGTCAGCCTGCGCCTGCGCTTCGCGTCCCCGGACCGCAAGCCACGCCCTGTTCCGCTTCCGCGGGCGAAGGGTCCCCCCCTCCCCCGTACCCACCCCCCAGGCATCCCCGTGTTTCCTCGAGTGGGCCAGGCCGCCCCCGCGGGGCTGCGCCCCAGGTGCTGGGGGGGGGGCAGCGGCCGGCAGCGGGACGGGGTCTGGAAGCGCGCGGGGGTCCAGGAGAGCCGGCCGTGCGCGCTTGCCGTCTGGAAAGAGACGCCTCGCTCCTCGCTGTGGCCCCACGGCGCCCGCCTGGCCAGCCCCGAGAGTGCCAGGCGTCAGGCCAGCTCCCCCGGGCGGGGCGCCGGGCGGGAGTGCGTGCGCGCGCCCCGAGGTCACGTTCAGATGCCCCCAGGCGGAGCCAGCCCCACCCAGACCCGGCGTCCTGCGCGCAGGAGGGGGGGGAGAGCACAGGTCTGCGTTCCGTCTCGTTTGATTTTCCGTGCTTTTCTTCCCGTTCAAGGCATCCAAACAAACAAAGGTCCAGAAAAGGGAAAGAAAAGGACCGTTTTCTCATTTTCTTCAAATTATAAAAAGCCAAAATCACTTCTGCATCTGAGTTCTCAGTGGACCACATGTCTGGCCTGCCTAGTATTTAAATATCTGGGTTGAAATCTGTCACGAGGCAGACTTGCCTGCTGTTTTGCAGGACACGTGGTCTTCACTCTCGCTCACACTTCGCAGACCTTGCTCCACACGCGGCGGGCCCCGCCTCCGGCTGGCTGCACCAGAAGCTGGTGTCCAGGGGGCAGAGTTCCGCCCCCTCCGGACCGCGGGTTGACCCGGGCCCCCAGTGGCTGATCCACGAAGGCTCCTGTGCTGCATGGAGGGAGCCTCTCCCAGCGCTGCAGCCGGGACACTGGCCTCCTTCCGGCTGGGGAGAGTTACCTGAGCCTGCAGGACAGGAAGTCGCTTTGGCCTTTTTCTGAGACGGGGAGGATGGGAGGGAGAGGCGGAGAGATCTCCCCCCATAGATACAGGGACAGTTCACGGTCATTTCTGGACGGTAGGGAGGATGGTGCAGTTGGTCAGGGTGCGTGCAGTCGCTGGCTTTGGGGCCCTCGCCCCCTCCTGCCTGGAGGGACTTACAGGCGTCCACAGGCGGAATCTAGTCCCCTCTGCCCTGACGCCCTGGGGGCCTCCTCTCACCACCAGGGCTTGTCTTTGCTCCACGTGGTCCCTCCAGCCTGCCCAGCCTGCCTGGGCTGAGTCGCCACTCGGGGAGGCTCACGTGGCCCCCGAGGAGGCGTTCGCTGTTGTTGTTTTGGTTTTCTGTTTCTTGAGAATTACAGTAGCAATAAATAAGCAGCTCCAGTGCAGATCGGACGCTCAAATCAGATTGGAGACTGTGGACAGGGCAGGGAGGAGCCGTCTGCTCAGAGGGGCTGCGGGCTCCCGGAGGGATGGCGCGGGGGCCGAGGGCGGCCATGGGGGCTGGCTCTCCGGGTCAAGGGCACAGGGCTTTCGTCACCGCCCCCACCCCCGGCCCCCAGGTCCCGATGCCGTCCTGCCCAGGAAGGACACGTGGGGCCCACTTTCTTTCTCCCGTTCTGTGCACCTGACTCTCCATCCTGGAGCCGACCTGCTCCCTTCCTTCTGCCCGGGAGCCCTGCCCCATTCTCAGCCAGATGCCCAAGTGGGGGCCTCGTACCCGTCTCCCCAGCCCCTTCTGGTTCCTGAGACAAACAAAACTCTTGGTTCCTGCATTCGACGGAGCGACAACACCTTGCCGGACTCTCTTGTTTTGTTCGGCGGACCGAGCAGGTGGAGTGGGGAGCGCTGAGCCGGTCTTCCAACAGCCCTTGGCGGCCGGCGGCTGCGGTTCCCGGGGCAGCGGGCATGCGCATCAGGACCTGCTCTCGGCCTGCACGTTCGTCTTTACAGAAGTCTCTCTGTCACCCCGTTCCTCCGCCTCGCGCTCATTTCAAGACATCTCTCTGCTACGAGGTTGGATGACAGACGGAGCCTGTGAGTCACGACCCACGTTATACCTGAGAGCCGCCCGGGCTTGTTTCCCGTGGCCGACACGCGTGTCCTCGTGTGTCTGTGGTAGACGCTTCGAGTCTCCCGGAACAGCCACCGTGCAGACTGTGTCAGGGCCGTCCACGGCGTGGGACGCCTGCTCCGGGCTTAGGAAACAGCCGTGGGCTTTCGGCGACTCGCTCGCACAGTCCCTAGCAGTGCCGGGGTCGTGGACCCCCGTGGTGGGCTGGGCCGCGATCGGAGGTCGACCTGGGGGTGCTGCCGTGCGTCACGCCGTCGTCCGTCATGGCGCGGCGTGTCCTGAGCTCCCCGAGCTCCTCCGTAAGCCGGAGCGTCTGTCTCTGTCACTCGGCCGTGAGCTCGCCTGGAGAACTCTGTCTTTCCTTCTGGCTGCTGCTCTCAGTGGGCTCGTCGGGGAAGCCCCGGGTTTCTCAGGCTGGGGGGCTGCGGAGCGAGAGGGATCGGTTCCGTGACAGCCGCGTCACCTCTGATGTGAAATCCGCTGTGTGCCTCTGACTGGCTTCGGACGCTCGGCCAGGCGCCCAGTGGGTGAGGCCGGGGTGAGCAGCCGCCGGCAAGCATCGGTGCAGACGGCTCCCCGGCCCCCAGCGGCGAGAGCAGGGAGATGCAGGGTCCGAGGCCGGCTCGGCCGTGGCGTCCGGGTCAGCTGGCACGCCCCTTCTTGGGCGACTCCGTGTTCACGTCTGACAGGTGGAGGGGTCGTGCGGTTCCTGTAAGAAGGTTCTCAGGAGGACACGGAGCAGCGGACAGGGCCTGGCGTCCTCCGTGCACCTGCTCGTGTGGTGCCCGGGACCCTCGCCGCCTCCCCTTGTCCTTGCCGGGGCCGTGTGCAGAGACCCGACCCGCAGACGGTCCTGTGAACCAGCATGGCGTCCCTGGAACGGGGGTGGGGGGCGCTCCGCAGACATTCGCCGAGTGAACACAACCTCACATTTGGGGGTCGCCTTGGGCCGCACGGTGTGGCGGGTCGCGTTTTACGCATGCCGCTGCCTCCGCCTCGAGGAAGGAGAGGCGTTTGTTTACAGACACTCCTCTGTTTCTTTTCAGTGCCTGAAACAGTACGTCGAGCTCTTGATCAAAGAAGGATTGGAAACCGCCATCAGCTGCCCGGATGCCGCCTGCCCCAAACAGGGCCAGCTGCAGGACAGCGAGGCACGTGCGGGGGTGACGGGGTTCGGCGGCGGGCGCGGCGGGCCGGCATGCTTGCCGGGGTGTCGCGGGCCCCGTGCCCGCTGACCTCCGTGACGTCCCGGCCCTCGGCTTGTCATACTCCTCATTTGTATTTCTTTCCCCTTAGATCGAGTGTATGGTCGCGGCTGAAATGATGCAGAGATATAAAAAGCTGCAGTTTGAACGAGGTGGGTGCAGACGGGGGCCGGTCGCGAGGCCTGCGAGGGAACCCGGGTAACGTGGGGGGGGGGCACTTTCCGCAGACGCGATTGTACATCGTTTGGCCCAAGAGAAGGGAGAGGCGATGGGGCTTAGACCCGAAATCCAGCCATGGAGCTAAACCCTGGGAGGAGTGCGGAGCGGGGCGGCCCTTGCCGGGGAAGGTTTCAGGAAACAGGACTTGCTGACGGGGCTGTGGGCGTCCGGGGGAGGGTGGACAAGACACGAGACCCCAGGGCATCCTTCGGCCAGGTCAAGGCCGGGTGGTTTGAGGGCGAAACCCTCAGAGCTGAGCTGGGCCTAAGAGACGCGAAGGCCTGGCAGGAGGGCCCGAGGCTGCACCGAGGAGGGTGTGACCGCGGAGCGGCCTGGCCCCCGGCACGGCACGCACTGCCCGCCTGCTGCAGGCCCCGACCAGCACGTTCTGAGTCCCTCGCCTCAGCAGGTTACTATGGCAACCTGTCCAGGTCGCCTTCGCTATGCACCGAGGCCCCCCCGGAGGCTGGGTGATTCCCCCCGAGGGCGGGGTGGGGTGCGGGCCAGACTCGAGGTGGTCCAGGAGCATGGCGAGGACAGTGCATGGAGGAGCAGGGGTGACAGCGTTTTCGAGGTGACGTCGCAAAGCGCCGCGACGTTCGCGTGCCGGGAACGGCCTGTTCGCTCTCTGAAGTGCCCAGGACCGTGGCGCGATGCCCCGAGGCGCCTGTGGGGTCCCTGCGGCCTCTTCTCCTGGGACCCCCAGGCTCAGAATGAGCAACGCACGTGCCGCCCCTTCTGCCCAGCGCGCCGTGAAGACGTTCGGCTCGCGCGTGGTCGCCGACCTCCACGCTGCCCTCCGCCTGGTGGGGTCTCGGGTCCCCGTCTGCCCCAGGCGCCCACGGCCGAGAGGCCGCTCTGGGCTCTGTGTCCACACAGGGACCTCGGCTGAGGGAGGAAGGCAGAGGAGGCATCGGGAGCCCGCTAGTGTAGCTAGACGCGGAAAGTGTTCTTTTCTGGGTGCGTTTTCTTAAAGAAATCCTAGAGATATTTGATATTTCGTCTTGAGGCCTACTTCTCAAAAAAAAAAAAAAAACCAAAAAAGAAGGAAAAGAAAAAGAAAGAAAGAGGAAGAAAGAAAAGAAAAAAACCAACAATTTGTGACCAACAAAAAAAACCAGCATTTTTGATGGCACTGAAATTTATTTTCAAGAGCTTGTTCGTTTAAATGGCATGCATCATTTGGTTTAGGCAGTTTGTAACTTAAATACAATGCCATGTGATACAAATGTCATTGTGTGGAGCTATAAAATCGATTAATTGGGATTTCTGAGCCAGGCTCTTCCAAAAGCATTTTCCAGAGAGAATCTTGACAGAAATGGGTAGTTATTTGGGTTATGAGAAAATGAACTTTCTATGACACTGAATTTAATTTAAAAATGCAGCTGGGTAAATGTTCCTGTCTAATAACATTAATGGTTATTTTTCTTTAGTACTTTGGCTTACTCAAAGGAGATTTTTTTCCTTCTGCATAAAAATGAAGCCAGTTTGACTTAGGTTAAAACAATATATCTCTCAAACCTATCACTTTAAAGCATTTTGCTAACATTCCATTAAAAGCCAAAAAAAATACGGACTCAGACTTAGTAGGATGGAAGGCCTGTCTGAACGAAATGTTAGAACGTTGGAGCTGAGCGATGGCTGTTGACCACGGCGTCACCGAGCCGGCTTTGAGGTATGATCAGAGAGCAAGTTTTGACTCGTTGCATCCCGTCGAAATGCGGTCAGCGGAGGCCGCCCTGGAAGAAAGACGGTCCCGTGCTTTCCCGAAAACATTCAGTTACCCACACGTCCTGCGGTTCAGGTCGCGAGCGCCATCTCCGTCGAGTCTCGGAACGCTTCCTTTGCTGTGAGAGCCTCGATTTTCATTGAAACTTCCCCACGTGGCTCCTGCACAGGGGACTTCGGCGAGCGGGAGACCAGGCAAGGGGGTGGTGGGACTCGCTTTCTGAGAACCTGCTCGTCTGACCGGAAGACCCCGAAGGCTGGGAGGGACCGGGCTGTCGCGGCAGAGGGCCCTCGCCCTCTCCGCCTGCCCGCGCTCCTGTCCGAGCTCTCCCGAGGCTCCCCGCACGCAGAGGCGGGGCTCGTGGCCTCCTGGCTGCTTTATCCCTCTGACAGCAGAGCGCCCGGCAGGTGAAGGCTAACGTCGGGTCATGTTTTCTTTTGTGTTTTTAAAAGGAAGTAAAAGTCAGAGAGTAAAGGCCTTTTTAGGTTTGCCCATCAGGACTGAGGCCTGGCCAGAGGCGAGGACTCCTGACGGTCACTCCACCTGCCCGCAGGCGGGGACCTGCAGCCACCGGCCGCGGGAGCGGGAGCTGGCGGGGACACCAGCCCAGCCACCAGCGCAGGGAGACTTGCCACCTGTCCCAGAGGACGCCGGGTGCGGGCCCCTCACAGCACGCCTCCCAAGGGAAAACCATGCCTGAAAAGGAACAGCACCTTTAAAAAGGAGTCTTAGGAACCTGCTTCATTACCATAGCATTAATATATCTTGGGAGATAGGAGTTAAGTTAGTTTCTAGACGTACAGGTCCTCACGAAGGTCTGTTATAGTCTGGTGTACTGACGGGCGACCTGAACAGGTGTTTGTTTACTAAGATGGAGGCTCTAACGCTCATCATCAGGTGTACACGTGACAGATACGGGTAGATGCGGGTCTGTGTGCACACACACAGTCTGAGACGAGACACTCGACGCTGCCCAGTGTGGGTCCCCGTGGCGACCTGCGTCCACCCCGCTGGCCGGGCTCAGCAGTGAGGACGACGATGCAGGAGGCTCCCGGGGTGGCAGGAGCAGCGGGGGCTGTGGGCACGGGGTCCCAGGCGCCCGGGCGGCGTGCGAGGGCTGCGCGCGGCCTGCACGGGGCAGTGCCCGTGACCCCTGCACCGGGGACCTCTCCACTGCGGCAGGCCGTGCCGTGTCACGGCCCCGGGACAGGAGCCACCGAATTCGAGCCGTCACCATGGAAACCGCAGCCGGGCCACTCCACCCTGCGCTTCGTGGCATCACTGGCCCCTCACGAGAAGGTGGCCGACGGCGGCGTCCCTGTGCCCGCAGGACGAGGGCCGTGGGCTCTGCCTGGAGCGCATGCAGAGACCTCTCACGGCTCGGGACGGGGCCCCTTCCTGATGCCACAGGCGCAGAGCGGAAGGAGGGGCAGGGAGTCACGGGGACCTGAGGGCCTCGTGGGCAGTGTCCCTTCAGGCCCTGCACAGACCGGTGGCACCCGCGGAGTCAGATGGGAGGGACGGCGGGCCGAGGCGTTCTCCCCACAGCCCGTGGGGCCGTGCCGGGCCTGGCGCCCACGTCCTGTGGCCCCCTTGGGAGCCCTGCGTTCTAGTTGGGCAGAGCTGGGTGCAACCACGCACCCCCCCAGGTGAACCGGGGCGGGGGGCAACCCTGCCCGGCCTTCTTTCCCAAGGAGGACGCCCTGGGCCGTCCCCCGACATCGAGGTCTCCCCAGAACCCCACGCAGTGCCCGGCGTCCCAGCCCGAGCACCCACCCCTCCCCTGCCCCCGGTCCCTCGGCTCAGGCCAGTGGCTGTCCCCACGCACTCGTTCCCAGGAGGCAAAGCTGCGTCTTCTCGCAAAGCCCCCTCCTGGGACCTGGCAGCCAGGGGCATTCCTCGGAAAGCAGACGCCGTGAGGGGACGGCAAGAGCCCCCGTCCCTGGCTCGGTGGCGGGAGCCGCGCCACGACGCCGGGCGACCGTAACGCGGAGCGACGGCTGTGCGTTCCCCTGGAGTCCGCGTCCCCTCGCGCGGCCCAGCTCCGTGTCTGCCGCGGGGCCTGCCGGTGCCAGCGTCTCGTGCCTAGAAACAAGATGGGGGATTTAGATTGGGTCAGCAGTCAGCCACCCGCGACCAGTGGGCGCAGTTGGCCCGGCCCTCCGCCTGGTAAAACGGACGCGTGCCCTGGGGTGACCCCTCGGCCCGGGCCGCGAGCCCCTCTGCCTGCGAGGCCTGACTCATCCCTCTTGTCTCGCCCCCCAGAGGTGCTCCTGGACCCCTGTCGGACTTGGTGCCCGGCGTCCGCCTGCCAGGCCGTGTGCCAGCTGCAGGAGATGGGCCTGCAGACCCCGCAGCTGGTGCAGTGCAAAGCGTGTGACACGGAGTTCTGCTCCGCCTGCAGAGCCAGCTGGCACCCCGGCCAGGGCTGCCCGGAGACCGTGCCGATCACCTTCCTCCCCGGGGACGCCAGGTACCTCTGCGCACAGCGGGCGCGGGCCGGGGGCTGGGGGAGCCAGCGGAGGGGGTGGGCGCCCCCCTCGGGGAGCCACGGGGCGGGAGGGGGGGGCGGGGCGCCTGCCCCTGGATCAGTCACTTCCTCTCGAGCCTCGTCCACGCCGGGTTTGTTCGTTCGTTTATCACTTGTTTCGGGGGACGCATTGTGCGCCGCGCCCTGTGCAGAGGAGGCGGGCTGCACCCTGCGGGTCCAGGGGGCGAGCGCGCGGAGAGCTGCGGCTGCGAAGCACACTCGGTCCCGCGAGCCCCGAAGGCGCCGTCCTGCTGACGGCGGTCAGAACCGGTGCCGGAGCAGGGGGCCCTGTGGGGGGCTGTGGCCGGTCACTGCTGCGCCTCTGCCCTCCCGTGTCCTCCGAGCGGGTCCCCAGGTGGACACTGCGGCCCCTGGAACGCAGTGGGAAATCAGTAACGTTCGGCCCTCCACGTCCTACGAACCCTGCAGCGCTGTGCGGTTTGGTTAGAGTCGGTCACGTCGCTGCTGAGGCCGCGTTGCTGACGTGCGGGTCCCGCCATCCCCCCCGAGCCGCGGTCGCCGCTGCTCCCTGTGCCTCGCCCCACCCTGCTGCCCCCGCCCCGCTCTCAGCTCAGCCGGCACAGAGACCCGCCCGGCGACCCGGGACACGGCCCTCTCCCGTGTGCCTGTGCCCGGAGGCCCCTTCTCTGCCCTCCGCGTCCTGGAGGCTCCGTGTCCCCCCCACAGAGTGGCCCGCGTCCCCACCCCTGTTCAGCTCCCCAGCTCTCAGGGCAGGGCTGGCGGCCCGCCCTGTGTCCCCACAGGAGACCATCTGTGTTGCTCACGACCCCGGCCACACTGTGTTTCAGCTCGTCGGTTTATGTGGCCGGTTCTTCCTGACGCCGTGGCCTGCCTTTGTCACCCAGGATGGGCACATGCCCGGCACCCACACGCCAGAACGAACCCGTGGGCTACACTTAGGTCTCAGTGCTCGGCACTTAGCAGGAAGAAGTCTCCAGTTGGGCCAGACTGCACATCCCGGGAGAGCTGGCTTCCAGGCTGGGGAGGGAGGAGGGGGCCGGCGGGGGGCACTTCCCCTTGGACGCAGAGAGACCCCGGTCAGTGCGTGCGTGGGCGCCTACCTGCTAGAAGCAGGGAGACCAGGAGGGAGAAAGAGCCGGCGTCCCCCGGGTGGGGGCGGCCTCTTCAGCACCCGGCCTTAGGACGGAGGGCGGTGGGCGTGGGTGGCCTGACGACCGGGCCTTCGTCCGTGGTGATCGGGGTTGCCGAGGCCCTTGCACAGGGCTGGCTGTCATTTCACAGCGGTTTGCGTGGTTAAGCCATCATGTCATACATTTTACAAAGAACAAAAATGATACAAAAAAAGTCCATGCACAACCTTAAAAAATGACTCAAGGGCAATTTCAATCAAAGTTCACAAATTGCAACTTGTGGAAATTTAAAACGCAGGTATTTTACCCAAAGGTCTGAAGCCCCGGCTTCTGCGGGAAACGCGGGGGCCCGCGTGCCGGCGGCGGGGGCGTGGGGTGTCTCCAAGGCCCACGTCCTCACCACACCCTCCCGTCGTCCGCTCACCCAGCGGCTGCTGTTTCAAAAAGGCCCCCGGACGGACGCTCCGATCGTGGCACCGTCTTCAGAATTAGCTGATGAGTCAGAGCAGAAAATCGGTTCCATTGCTTTAAGGCCACACGTGGCTCTCAAACCAACGCAGTGTCACCTGGCCCGACAGTCGGCATCGACGCCCGGGTCGGTGCCCGGTGACCTGGGGTGCTGCGTGGAAAACGCACTCCTCTCAGAAGGCGGCCGCGGCTGGTGTTGGCGCAGGCGACCTGTGCCTGGTCCACGTGACCCCAGTGAACTTCTTAACAGTGGGGGGGGGTCCTTCCGTGGTCACAGCTGAACAGCCACGTGACCTCCGTCAGCAGCTCAGAACCGTTGCGCCGTTCCCTGGGCGCGTCCCGCACGCGGGGCACCGTGCCCTGCACTGTTCTCCCCGGATCGTCCCTCACGCCCGCACCGACGAGGAGACCGAGGCCCGGCGGCTGCCACACAGCTGGTCTGTAGACGCGCCAGCTCCGGCCCCGGCCCCGAGCCTGTCACACCGGCCAGCCGTCTGCAAGCCCAGGCCGACTCCGCCAGACGGTTCCTTCAGGACAGGCCGGGGGGATCGACCTACGCGGTCAGCGTGTGCTTGTGACACTTATTGTTTTCTAAAAACAGCAAAATGAATAAAAATCATCAGCCTTTTGCAAAGTACACAAACACATAAAACCAGGACCTGAGCCGTGACTGCGATCCGTCGCCCGGCGCCTCCGTCAGAGCCGTTGGTCGCATCGCCTCCCGTTCGTCCGCGCAGACGTCTACGTTCAGATGTGCGCCGATGGTGCTCCTTTTTCCCCGAAATCTAACGGCCGATTCACAGTTTTCGATGATTTGTTTCTGGAGTTTTTGTTTCCTGGCTTTGTTTTACCTCGTTTAATAACACGTGACCATGGTCCCTGCAGTTGAGCTCATGGTCGGTCCCAGCCCGGGCCGCGGGGACAGAGCCCCCCGAGCCCCTGCGGCGGGCGGGCCCTGACGGCCTCTCTCCCCACAGCTCTGTCTTCAAACTGGAGGAGGACGACGCGCCCATCAAGCGCTGCCCCAAGTGCAAGGTCTACATCGAGCGCGACGAGGGCTGTGCCCAGATGATGTGCAAGAGCTGCCGGCACGCCTTCTGCTGGTACTGCCTGGAGTCGCTGGACGTGAGTGCGGCCGCGGCCCGGCGCCCGCGCCCCCCCCCCCCGGCGCCCGCGCCCCCCCCCGGCGCCCGCGCCCCCCCCCGGCGCCCGCGCCCCACCCCCCCGGCGCCCGCACCCCCGGCTTCCGTGTCCCCGGCGCCCGCACCCCCGGCTTCCGTGTCCCCGGTGCCCGTGCGGCGGTGCAGGCTCGGAGCGGCAGCAGACCCGCCTAGGGAAGGCTCCTCAGGCCCTCAGAGTCCACAGAGATGCGGTCCATATGTGTGTGTGTGTACACATATATACACACACACACACACACACGTGTATATAGTCTTTATATTGCATGTTATGTATATAATTTTGCATTTTACCGTGTTCCAATGTTTTTTGGAAAACCGACCGTTAAGTCGTATCATCTACTTCCTGGCCTGCACTTTGCCACTCCTTAGAACTTCCCCTAACGGGGCACGGGAATGCCAGTGTTACTGTGATTTGCCAAATCTCCTTGAAGCTACTTGAGGGGGAGCATCGGAAATGGACGGACAGGTCTGATTTCTGGGTCAGGCATTGTCCCAGCTGCCACCTCCCCCTACCGTGATCGAGTTCCAGGGCATGGGCGGCCAGCCCTGCTGTCCGAGCCTTTGAACACAAAGCTGCTCGTTGTGCTCCAGTCCCGGGGGGCAGCCCCTCTCTGTCTGACTCAGTTCGCACGCCCGCCTCCTGCCCGTGCAGGAGGCCCAGTTGCGCGCTGGCTCTCTGTGACCTAATGACAGAGGCCCCCACGCGGCACTTTACTATTGAAAGTCATTGTGCTCATGGCCAAGCATTTCCTGTTGTTCTTGGTAAGTGAGGAGCCACTGGGAAGTGACCCGGTGGCCATAGAAAGCAGATTCTGAGGGGCTCAGGTGAGTGATGAAGGCCAGGGCCTAAAGGCTGGGCTGGAAGCCAGCGGCCCATCGGAGACGGGCGCATTCCACGCACCTCCCCTCCTCGCAGGAAGGCCCCCCGGAGGCCCTGTCTCCCGCCCCGCTGTGCGCCGGGGAGCTCCCTTCCCGTCCTCTGCTCCCGGCCGGGCAGCACCGCCTGCCTCCTCGCCGGCGCGGGCCGTGACGCTCCGCTTCTCTGGTGCCCCCTCCCCCTCCCAGCGCCCCGAACCACAGGAACCCGTTGCCCTGCACGCGTCAGGCCAGGCGGGACACGAGCCGGCGCTGGCAGCAAAGGTTCACTTAGGGAGCTGGCACCAAACCCGGAGGCACCAGTGAGCTGGGGCTCAGACACCTGGCTCCCCAGCGGCGTGTAGGTTACAGAGTCCGTGGGGCAACGCGGTTCAGGGTCGTGCTGGGAGCCGATTGGTCGGAGGCGAGGCGAGGGTGGCGCGTCCTTTCCGTAGGTCTTGGGGACGGTGCCGAGGTCTTTCCGGCGTCCCTCTGTCCCGTTTCATGGGAAGGTAGCCGGGGGGTCGTTCCATCTTAGGGCTCAGGCGTAACTGAGGTCAAGACGTTACCTTTGTCCTGCCAGAAGTCCCCGCAGTGTGACCGTTAGCTCCGGGCTCCTGTCTGCTGCCACCTCGGGGGTTGGTGGCCATTAGGAGAAAGGCGAGGTCTCTTGCGGGGGAGGGGGGACGATTTCTAGAGCCGGGACTCAACACTAAATATGATCCAAGCCGGAAGGACCCGCGGCTTCCCCAGCACCCGCGGCTTCGCCAGCACGTACGCCTTACGGTCGGAAGGGGCGCACATGCGCGCCTTTATGTGTTTTCGAAAGACAAATAGGTAACGTTATCAAAGTGATTGTCCCATGCCACCGAGTGACTTCTACACACGTATTTTACGTAACACGTGCAGCCTTTCTGTGAGAATTGGAATCGCCATTTCCTTTTTTATCAAGACGTCCGGGACGGTTAATATTCTTTCCCAAAAGCACCGAAGGGGGCAGGGACGGGGCCTGCACCCACACTCCGAGCTCGCGAACCCTGAAACCCAGCAGCTCTGGCTGCAGCCACCTGACGGCTGCTGTGTCCGGGGAGCTCTCGCGAGGACGCCCTGTCCACTCAGACACATCGGGCCCCGCGCCTGTTCACTGTCTCCTCAGAAGGAGGGTGTCTGTTTGCACACCCCCCCCCCGAAGGAATACGCAGCCACCGGCCCCCCCTTTGTGCTGTTTACTGAGTAAACGGGTGGGGGGGATGGCACTTCCCGTTCGGGGCCTGGGGCAGAGGGTTTTGTCCGGAAAACCCCTTCCCACGAGCTCGCTGGTGCTTGTCGGGCCTGCGTGCCAAGCCCTGGGCCGGGAGCCTCGTCGGAGAGGTCGGCGTCAGCCAGCGGAAGGGGGAGCCCAGTGCAGGTCGTCATGGAAGGCGGTGGCCCTCGGGGAATGTCACACTCAGCACCAGAAGGAGATGGGAACAGGCTGCGTCCCGAGAGGCGGGAGCCACTGCCCCCTTCTGGACAGATAGGGAAGTGGCGAGGCTGGTTCCAGGCTGGTCCCTAAGGAACAGGAGGTTCTGGGGGGCTGAACCCAGAGGAGGCACCGCAGGTGGGCCGTCTGGGGCCAGTCGGGGCTGGCCGGGAGTGACGGAGCCGTCCAGCGCAGGGCCGTCCCGCCTGGACGACAGGAGGCTGCTGGGCAGGGACCGGTGGGTGAGGCACTGCAGGGCCCGGAGCCGCCTCTGAGCAGCAGGACCCTGCCTGCTCCGTCACACTGCGCACCGCGGGGCCCCTCTGCTGCAAGCCGCGAGCGCCCGCCGGGCCCAGGGCCGCTTCAGGCCGACGAGGGAATCGGGGCGTCCCGTGCGTGGGGGGCGCGGGGTCGCCCTGCCTCCGCCTCAGCCCTCGGCTCCGTCACACCCCCGCGTACGCAGCGTGTGGAACGGGAGCTCGGGCCCGGCGGGACTCGTCCCTGAACCGAGCGGCTCTCTCCCCCCAGGACGACTTTCTCCTGATCCACTACGACAAAGGGCCGTGCCGGAACAAGCTGGGCCACTCCAGGGCGTCTGTGATCTGGCATCGGACGCAGGTAGGCGGCCACTCACCCGGGGCTTGCGCGTGCGTGTGTGCACACGTGTGCGTGTGCGCGTGTGGTTTTCAGAAGACGTGCCGGTGGGTCGGGGATCTGCTGCCTAGAAACACAGAGCCAGGCGGCGCGGATCCGGCGGCCCCGGCCGGCAGCCGGAGCACACGCATCCCGGTGGCCCGCGGCGCGTCTCCACGCCCCACGCGGTCTTGCTCGCTCCCCGCTCACGGGCTCGGAAACCGTTCGCCGTGGGTCGCTCACCCCTGCAGAGCTCCCTGCGGAGGCCCAGGGTAGTGAGTGAGTCACAGGGAAGGGGGACGGGGACAGAGCAGAAAACGTGCCTGCGCGGAGGTGTCCCTGCAGCCTGCACGCTTACGGACGTGGACCCGGTCCCAGCACACCGGGTCCCTGCTGCGTGCCGGGCTCGCTTCCAGGAGCGGGGAGACCCCAGGGAGGACGATGGACGCATCCTCCTCCGGGGGGACCCGCATTCTGTTTCGGGGCAGAGATCAGAAACCAGCAGCAGGCGCGTAATGGGACTTCAGCCGTGGCGGCCACATGATGGGGACCACCCTTCAGAGGGTGTGGTTCCGTGGCTGAGTGCTGAGCTGGCCGCGGGGCTGTGGGGACCGGCAGAGAGGACAGTCCAGGCAGGGGGGACGGTCCAGGCAGGGGGGACAATCCAGGCGGGGGGCACTGTCCAGGCGGGGGCACGGGGATGGGTCGATGGGTAGGACTGGCCTGCAAGTCCTGGGGACAGGGCAGGAGCGAGGTGGGGACAGGACGCTGCGGGGGGGTTGGCAGGAAGGGCCTTGGGCCTGGGCGGCTCCCGGTTGGCGAGGGCCCGGTGGGCTCACACCGCCACCGCGGTCGCATCCCTGCCGAGGCTGGCCTGTCACCCGCCTGGAAACCAAGCAGCCAGGCCCCAGGGCAGCGCATGAGAACAGGAAACGCCCTCCCCGCACCGCCAAGGGGGCTTCCGGCGCAGCCCTCACTGCGGGGCCACCAGGACCTGGCCCACGTCCCTGCCCGGGGCCGATGGCCGCAGGCCGGGCTCCGGGCTGTGAGGTCTCCACTTCCGCCCCCACCGCGCCTGGTGGGGTGTCAGCAAAGGACGTGGCCATGTGCCGCCAGACCCTGTAAGAGACCAGGGCGTAGACGTGGCCGTGACAACGGGCGCTCAGTCTGAGGGCACCGGAAGCCGCTGAATCACACGCCGTCGGTGGCGGCTGTCAGGGGTGTGGGTCCCCGTCCGTGCAGCTGTGGGAAAGAACCAGACATACGGATGAGGCCGGTTCCGGTTCGGCCCCAGGGCCCGTTTTTGGCCCGGGTCTGGACAGCTGCTTCCTATCTTCCCCTTCCGCCCTGCTTGCCTGCAGCCCCCTGACGCGGGTCGGGGTGCCCCCCCCCATGGGCATCGCTGAAGCCCCTGCCCGGTGTCGGGTCGGGAGCCCCCTGGGGAAGCGGGTCTCCCTCTGCCGCTGGTGGCCTTGCCCAGCGCCGCCCTCCGCAGACTCAGCCCTCGCCCTGGAGCCGGTGTCCTGGGGCCCCAGCTTTTCGGGGCCATGACCTGTCGCCCAGATAATTTGCGGATTTCACAAAGTTCCCGCCCCCAGCTTCACCTGCCTTTGGATGTGAAGTCAGGTGACGTTGTCTGAAGAGATTTTTGAGGTTCTCAGCGCGCCCCCTTGCGACGATCACAGGCCGCTCTCGGTGTTTTGGTAGGAGCAAAAACATTCTGTGCCAAATGCCTGTCGCCTGGGGCCCCTTCCAGCACGGTAACCGTGCGCGAGTGGGAAGAGTCTGCGCCTCTGCGAGATGACAGCTTTTGCCGAGTCCCAGTGGTGCCTGCTCTGTGGGGCAGGTCCCTCGCTGCAGTAGCGCCTTGCCAACAGCGGGGAGCCGCACAGCAGCCATGAAGGCCGTGCGGCAGGCTGTGGGCAGACGTCTCATTGACTCGTCACCCAGAGGTGCTGGCTATGGTCACCCAGAGGTGCTGGCTATGAGCGCTGGACGCTGGTGGCCGGCCCTCCCGCCTGCCCTCTGCACGTCCCCTTGGCGCGATGGCCGTCAGGCATCCGCCTGCCTTTCCCGGTGCCGTGGCCGAGAGAGAAAGGGGCGCTCCTCCCCCACTAGTCAGTCCGTGTCCTGCCTGCCGCCCGCACTGGCTCTGCCCCTCGCCCCGGCAGGGAGCTCGCCCTTGCCCTGGGGCCCGCTCACAGCGAGGGAACGCTCGCTCTTGGCCGAGGGGCATTTAAGAGCACCGGCTGGCTCCCGAAGTCTGCGTCCGCGTCCTCCGCGGAGGTGTGCCCAGGGCCGCCTGAGGCGGGGCTGAAGGTGGGGCGGGAGTTGGTCCCAGAGACACTGGTGTCCCCTGCGCGGTGACCTGCTTGCTGTCGCCGTGTTCGCGGACCTCGGTACAATTGCAGGAGGCGTCTCTTGTACTCAAACAGCAGGCCTGGCCCTGTGTCACAGTCAGATGCCGGGGCCTCTGTCACACTCAGGTCCCAGAGCCTCTGTCACACTCAGGTACCAGAGCCTCTGTCACACTCAGGTCCCAGGGCCCCGTCACACTCAGATGGGTGGATGTTTGGGTGCTCAGGTGGAGAGGGAGAAGAGAAAGGAAAAGAAGAAAAAAGGGAGAAAGGGGAAGAGGAGTGGGGAGAAGAAAGTGAAGGGAAGGAAATGTGGGGGGGGGGGGTGGATGGATGGATGGGGGGACGGGGGGACGGGGGGACGGGGGGACGGGTGGGCGGTCGGGAGCGTGAGATGTGGGTGAATGACAGACCGTGGGGCCGCGCGGCTCCTACCTCGGCCGTGGGGCCTGCAGCCCAGCCACCTCACCCTCTGCTCCTCCGTCTCCTCCTTGCAGGTCGTGGGCATTTTCGCCGGATTTGGGCTCCTGCTCCTGGTGGCGTCACCCTTCCTGCTCCTGGCCACCCCGTTTGTCCTTTGCTGCAAGTGCAAGTGCAGCAAGGGCGACGACGACCCGTTGCCCACCTAGGGGAAGGCGCGGTGCCGGACCGAGGCCCCGCCCCCCGGAAGCGGGGGCCCCCCACCCCCGCCGTCTCCTGGGGAAGGCGCGGCGCCGGACCGAGGCCCCGCCCCCGGAAGCGGGCCCCCCACCCCCGCCGTCTCCCGCTAAACATCGTTCTTGCCTTATGTGCCCCACTGAGCTTCACAGTGTCATGCGGGTGCCGTGATTTCAGGGACTGATGTCAGAAGGTTTGCCCGGCCCGGGCGGAGGCGCCGAGGGCGGGGCAGGCAGGGCTGGCGTGGCCGGGGACTGTCCCCACGGAGCCCGCCTCCGCAGGCTGGACGAGGGAGGGGCTGTGAGACGCGCTCGGGGCAGTGGTCCCCTTGTGGCGACAGACGACAGACGCTGCTCGGCTGGTGGCTGCCCGAGGGAGCTCCTCGTGCAGAATGCCGTCCGCGGCCTCCTTGGCTTCAGTGGGGCCACGTCGCCGGGAGACGCCCTTTAAGGACTGCCGCTCCCTTCAGACAGAATCCGATTACTCTGACTAGAGAAAAGCACTCTGTTTATGACGACCGTTTTCTTACTAGTGGCATTTAGTGAAATCCTTTTTAGAAGGCGTTTTTTCTTTTTCCAACTGAGAAGTGAAAACTCAACAAGGTGCATCTAAAACCATCCTATGCCTTTCTTGAAACGTGCATTTTAAGAAGTGATCGTGAAGCGACTCTTCCGGCCCGGCCGCTCTCCGGGAGACTCAGAAAGCCTTACACGCCCTTGTGTTTTCCTCGAAACGCGTGACGACTGTCTGGACGCCGCACGCTGTGTGCCGTCGCGAGCGTGGCCCTCATCCCGTTGCATTTCTCTGAAAACAGCGATCTGTTTAAAGGTGCATCGCCATCGTGGGATCTGCCTTTTGTTTCTTCTCTTAGGTGATTCAGTTCAGCTCACAGGCTCGTCTCTCCTCACCCGGTGTCAGCAGGTCGTTTTAATGTCTTCAGAAGCTGAATGTTTCGCTCGGACGTAGTTCCGCGGGGGGCCACACGGTCTGGCTGCTGGCCTCGGTCTCTCCCAGCAGACAGGAGGAAGCAGGCAGGCCGTGACCCTCAGAGGCGGGCTCCCCGCGGGGCTCGGGAGGAGCCTCCTGGGTTTGCACGGCTTTTACATAACTGAGATTTGGTAAACCGTGTATCTCACGGAGCTCCAAGGCCTTTTGCTAACCATTCTGCCCACGCCGGAAACCCGCCCATCTCACGTGGTTACTTTGATTGGGGATTTTACCACTCGGTCTTTTACAGGCCCCGTGTGACTGTTACCATGGCAGCAGGATGCACAGGCCGATAAGACACACGTCACCCCATGGATTGACTTTGAAAAGTGAGGAACGTGTCCTTTTTACAGAGCTGATTTTAATATGGCTTTTAACACTTTGTGCTTATAGAGGGCAAACCAATCACATTGAACTTGGGACTTCTACAAGTAGTGGGAAGGCAAATGTGGCTTTATCACAGCAGAACTTTGTGAAACTTCTTAAGCATTCCACAGAGGAGCAAAATGAAAACGAAGCCCGGCTCCCGTCCCAGCCGTCTGCTCGTCGCGCGCCCGCGTGGGGAGCGGGGTGCCGTCTGCGCCTCGACTCGTACGTGCGTGCTCATCTCAGGTCCGGGTCACCTTCCCGTGGAGAAGCGGCTTCATTATTTCTCAGCGATTAGTGCGCGAGAAGAAACAGGATCACCCCGCTCCTGACCTGCTGTCTTTATTTCCAAATGAAGCAGAAGCCATTCTGGAAGCCGGTCCGTGTCAGGCCGGTGTCGAAACGATTCTCCTCGCAATGCTAGTTTAAAAATTCAGTAACTGGATAAGAACACACAGGACTGCCTTTTCGGGTGAAGCTTGTGGGGTGAGTCTGTAGCTGGGGGTATTGCAGGAGGGTCCGGGGGTAGGACGGCTCTGAGAGGGGACAGCGCCATGGGGCCTGAGAGCAAAGGCGGCGGCCCAGGCTCCGAGCCCCCTCCCGGGTCTGTGATGCAGGCTCATGGCCGTGCCCAGCGGCGGGTCGGTCCCCCGCCCTCCCTGTCCTTCCCACCCCACCGGCTGCTGCTGCTGCTCACACCCTGCACGACAGGGTAGGGTGGGGACCAGGGCCTCCGGGTGGATCAGGCCGCCTGTCCGCCCTGGACGAGGCTGTGGTTTGCCCCACCCTCCTGTCGCCCCAGCCAGCCTGGGGCCATCTCGCGAGCTGTGGGCAGGGAGGGGCCCCACAGGTCCGGGGCCAGCACCGCCTGCTCCGGGGGTGCGCGTCAGGTCGGGGGCCAGCACCGCCTGCTCCGGGGGTGCGCGTCGGGCCTTGCTTCGCTCGCGTCACGGCTAAATGTGTCCGATCCCCGGAAAGGTACCAGCAGGATCGCGGCGAGGCCCTCGGCGGCCTCTGACGTCGTTCGCTCAGGAGCGCCACAGTCACTGTCCCTGCGGCGTGACACGTGTGTGGCACGTGGGGAACGGCCCGCGTTCCGGGTTTCCACCTGACGTCACCGCCTGGTAAACCTCGGGGGGCCGCACGCTCAGCGGGCGGACACGTCCCCGTTACTCGGCTCAGCACACTTTGTCTTCATGGGCCCTTTTTACAGGCGGTTTCCATGCTGACCTCTGGTTCATTCGGAGCCTTTAAGCCCTGGGCAGGAGGGACGAGGCCCTCGGGGTGGACCGTGGCCCACGCTGCCGCCGTCAGCTGGGGTGGTGATGGAGGGCGCGGTCGACCGCCAGGCCCTCTGAGGCCCCGTGGACGCTGGCCACGTCGCGAGGGTTTGCTGGGCGTCCCTGTCCTGTGCCCTGCAGCCCGGCCCGCCGAGCTGTGCTGTCGTCACCGGAGGCCAGTGCCTCCGACAAGGACTCGCTGTGGCAGCTCGCGTGGCAGAGGTGGCTGAGCACCTGGGTCTCGGCAAACCCGCGATCACACGCATTTCCGTCCCCCCGTTTTCCTCGAGCCCCGGGAGTAGCAGCCGACGGAGGCACCAACGCCCTTCCGCATCTGTAAAGGGGAACAAATTCTCTACAACATGTGACCCGATAAAACTGACCTAGAAACCAGCCCGATTCCTGATTCAAATCCAGGTCCCTGGGAAAGGAGTGATCAGACAGGCAAGAAAGACTTCGAGACAAGGTCATCGTTTCCAGCGGTGTCGCGAGAGTTCAGCGGCAGTTCACGAACTAGAAGAGGACGCTTCCCCTCCATGGTCTTTAGAAAACTAGGGGACTAGTAAGAACCAGGGTGAGCTTTTTGTATATTTCTCCAGTTCTCATGTAGTAGGAAATATCCCCTGTATATATTTACATATGAATCATCATGAAATCAAGGAAAGCATTTTGCATGTGGAAAAGCCTCACGAAGGTCTCGTTGAAGAATACCAAAGCCTGTTTGTTCCTTTTAATTACCCCAAGCCCTTATAAAGATAAACAGAATGAAGAGATTGTGGCTGGTTTTGCCAAAAGTACCAAACGGGATGGAGGGGCCTGCGTTGACCTGACTTGCTGGCGTCGGAGCTGGGTGGGGGAGCTGTCTGGGCGCTGAGAGCCGGGGGTCCCTGCCCGCCCCCCGCCCGTGCGGGGCTGTCTCCCACCAACGAGTCCGGGAGCTCCCCACTGGGGGGCGGTGCCTGCGTCTGACTTCTCCTTCCTCCTCTGCTCGTTTTACCGTGGGTGTATTTTACTCTCGTATAAAAACATGCATGAGTGAGTCACGCCCTTGTATCCGCAACGCATTCGGCAAGCGGCGGTGACGGCAAACACAAGCCCCGTGTGCGTTTCTGGAACGTCGTGCGTTTTGTGCCGCGAACACTGTGATGTACAGAAGAGCCGTCCGAATGCCTTTCGATGTCGTGCTTTGTACTTGGGAGTCACATGGAAAAGTGCGATTTGTCATTTCAATACGTATTTTTAAATGTATCGTGTCCTAGGTAGCTTGTGCCCCCTTCAGAAGGGGTTTCTTTTTGAAAATATTTTGGCTGAAATACAGGTTCCTTTTGTAAAAATCCTGTCTGGCTGCATGTTTTGTGCGTTCTGAGCGGGCTGCCGGCGGGGAGGTGGGAACTGCCGGGGGGGGGGAGGGAGGGCGGCTGGCCGGGAGGGGCCTTGCTCTGCGGGGAAAGTGGGTTTCGTCCGCCCCCCCACCCCGGGTTCCATCCCAGGACAGTCACCAGCGGGACCGGGGTCACTGGGGCGTGGGCCCCTCGCGCCTTCCCCAGCCGTCCCCAGAACACAGCGACGCACTGTGTCTCTGCCGTGGGGCTCGGCCTCCCTCCGCGAGGACAGGTGCTTGCACACCCGCCCAAGTTTATGGGGATTTCCTTGACATAAAAACCACGGGATTTTTTTTTTTTTTTTTGTCTGCTGGGAAAACAATTAATGTGGATGCTTCTTGTTTAATAGGAGAAACGAGAGAACCAGAGTAACTAAGAATCCAGTGCATGACCTCGGCTTTCGTTGGCCCGGTCTAAACTTCCGGGAAGAATTGGGGGGAAGTTGACCTGTCAATCAGCCAGCAGAATAAGGTGGCCCAGGGCAGGCACAGCCTCTCGCCAGGTCAGGGAGGGTCGTAGGGGTCCGCGGATGAGTGGGCGTCAGCCAGGCAAAGACGAGGACAAGAGTGTTCGGGGAACGGCCTAGTCCAGCAAGTGCGAGGAGCTCGGTGTGGCCAGCACATCGGATGGCGTGTCACCAAGCATCTGACCCGGGGGAGGGGAAGGGGGTGCACAGAGGGAAACCCGTTAAAGCTATGGGGGGGCGCGGGGTGCTACCTGCCGCAGCGAAGCACTAGAATGGGGGCGTAAGCAGCAATCTACCAGGTCGCCGGTGGCTCTGGAAACCCGAAGCCCAGGATGAAAGCTGGCGAGGCGGTTTCTTCCGAGGTGGGTGATTTCTTGGGCATGTGACAGCCTGGGGCATCTGTTTCCCCATTTGAAAATGAGGGTGACAAATACTTCACCACGGAGTCTTTCTAAGGACAAATGAATCAGCATGTGTGGCGAGGAAGGCAGTGAGTCGTAGCTGCGGTGTGGACGAAGGCTCCGCGGAGGGGGGCGGAGGGGCGGACCCCCCCGCACGGCCAGGACGCCCAGGGCCCCGCGCCCCTTCCAGGGCCCCTGAGCGGCCAGGCTCGGCCCACGGCGCCCTCCTGCCTCACGGCTCAGGTGCCAGGGATTCTGGGTGACAGAAGAGGAGCACAGTCGCCCACATGGGGGAATCGGAGGCCACTCAGCCCCTCGAGACGTTTCCGGGGACACGAGAGCGAGGTGCGGTTGTCGCGAGTCTGTCTCTCTACCCCGCACAAGTCCTGGTTCATTGTTGGGGTGCGATGAACCCTAAGTGCGCTAAGTGCGAGTCAACGTTACCTCGGACAAAGGAGCGACCTGCATGTTAATGCGACTCGCAGCGGGCGGCAGACTGGGAGCTGCCAGGGACACCAGTTAGGAGCAGCAGACGATGGACGGGCGAAACAGAGGGGAAGTTACAGCAAAGCAAACTTTGTTTACTTTTTTTTTTTTTTGCAACAAATGCACCTGCAGGAAACCAAACCAGCCTCAGGGTGCCGGGAAGCCCAGAGGGCGGGCGGAGGGGCCGGCAGAGGGAGCGAGTGACTCAGGCGCAGGGCGATTTGGAAGTGTCTGGGGGTGACATGGGGCTGTCTTCAGGGAAAACCACAACCACCCCTGCTTTCCACGAGAACACACGTTTCGGAGCGGCGGTCTTGTTCTTAGTGACTTCACACTAAGAGGGGTCGTCCTGGAGGTGTATTCGCCAGTGTGTGAGGTGTGTGGTCCCTCTGGGGACCAGCTCCCTGCCCCCCTGATCCCCACCACCCCCATACTGCCTCCAGGAGAACGCTGCCTTTTCCGTCCTTGACACTACATTATCTTTTTACATTTCGGGGGGATTCTTACTTCGCAGTAATTAGAAGTTGAACCCCACACTGCTCCTTTTCTAAGCCGTTCACATTCTAAGACTTCAGCGTGAATTCTTCATGCCCCTCTGGCAAACCCAGGGAACTCTGCTGGGTTCCCTGGGGAACCAAGGGGACTTGGTTCTCTCTTCTGGCCTCACTGGGGCCTCGTGACCCCACGTGCCAAGACTCCAAAGCAGCAGCAATGTCTAAGGAAGGTTCCGGGGGCATCGCCAGGACCCCGGGGAGAAGGGCACTCAGCCATCACCCGTTTCTACACATGAGGAGCCCGGAGCCCGAGGGGCGGCGGCGGCGCCCACGGCTCCCAGCCCCTCTCAGCAGCCCCTGCCTCCCTGTCCTGACGCCCACACAGACCACGCACCTGCCTCCGGCCCTGCCCTCGCCTCCACAGCCGGCAACTCAGTGGGGATGGAGGACAGCGCCCCACAGGAGCTGAGGGGACAGGCCTGGGGTGGCCGCAGGGAGCAGGGCTCTGCAGGCAGTCGGGGCCTGGGGGGAGGGGGAGCCCCGCACAGCCCAGCACAGCCTCAGAAGCGCCAGCGAGCTTGGCAGACCTGAGGACAGAGCTTCGCGGGGGGCAGACGGGCGGTGACGGGGCGGAGTAGGACGCGCACCTGGACCGCCAGCCTAAGCCGGACCGGGAGACCCGGGCCACGGTCGGAGGCGACGAGGTGCTCCGGGGCTCTGCACGGCCTGGTAGTGACGGGCGGGGGAGGGAGCTTGGGGTGCAGGGGGGCGAAGGCCTGAGGTGAGTAGGGAGACGACTGGAGACCGCCCTGGCAGTGGGGGCTCTGTGGAGTGACGAGGGATCACGGGGGACGTCAGGAGGAAAACGCTCGCGGTCCCCGGCGGGGCGGGGGGAAGCGGCAGAGGCTTCTCCGCCACGAGTCCGCGGCGCGCGCGTGCTCGCCCTCCCCACGTGACCCCTCCTCCGCATTGCCAGGCCCGGTGTCCCCTCGGGACACCTCCTGCTCTCCTGTCCCCCCAGCCCCGCCCCCCCATCTCTGGAGACTTCTCAGCTTCCTTTTCCTGCCGATCCTTCTCTTTCCAGCCTTCCGAATGACGGGATTATGACAGCGTGAGCCCTGCGACTCTCGCTTCTCTCTTCCAGACAGTGTTCCCCACCCCCTTCACCCCCCCCCCCCACTTCCTCAGCCCAGGCCCTTCCTCGGCGGTTCACGACTATATGGGCTGACTGTGTCCCCGGAGTCTCGCACGCTGGAACCCCAACCGTCAGCACCCCGGAATGGGACTGTATTAGGACCCGGGGTCTCTCAGTAAGAGAAGGAACTAGAACGAGGCTGCCGGGCGAGCCCCGTGCAGTGTGGCTGGTGTCGCACGGAGGTGGGACCCAGACACGTCGGGGACATGCTCAGAGGAAGGAGCACGCGGGACATGGGCGACGGTGGCCCTTGGCAACCAAGGACTGAGGTCGCAGGGGACCCCGCGTCCGCCGACTGCCTGACCACGCGTGACCCCAGCTCCAGACCTCGGCCGGTCACTGCTGCGGTCTGAGCCCCCGCCCGCGGCTCTCCGGCCCGGCGCCCCGGCCGCACGGGGGCGCGCTGCCAGCATCCCGCCGTCCCCTGCCACCCGTGCCCCCACGCGGCCCGCCATCCCCCCTCCCGCGTGTCCGGCCTCCCCCGACTCCCGCAGCGCCCACCCGGCCCTGCGTCCCGGGGTTCAGGGGTCTCTCTACAGCGCTTCGAGTTGCTCCCCTCAGCTCCCCCTCCTGCCGGGGGGGGGGGTCGCCCTGGCGGGTTTTCACAAACAGCCTTGAGGCCAAGCCTTCGCGCAAGCCCGCCCCCTGGTCCGGCCCCCTCGTCCCCTGCCGGATCCCCGCCGCGTGGCCGCGGTCCGCGCCCTCCGCGCCCGCGGCCGCCGCGCTCAGCCCCGCGCGCCCGGCGCCCCCTGGCGGTCTGCGCGCTGCACCGCGTCCGGAGCCCGCCCTGCCCGGCCCCGCGGCCCCGCCCGGGGGCGCCCGCCAGCAGGCGTCCATCGCAGGAGCAGCTCGCACACCCCGGGGGGTGTGGGGGATGCAGAGCCCGCGGGCTTTAGCCCGACACGGGGCAGGACGGACGCGCGAAGCCACCGCGCTCGGTCCGCGCCCACGGAGCCTCCCGCGCCCTTGCCGGAGACGCTGCCGCATCGCATCGCATCGCACCGGGTCTGTTTTCACTGCGTCCTGGGTCATCTGACGGCGGACTCTCCAGACCCGTCCGGTCCCGGTTCTGGTGCGGACCCGATGCGTGCTCAGGGTGTCGCGTTGGCCGAGCGGGACTCAGGGACGCCTAGAGAGCAAGGACAGCCCGACATGAGAGGCAGACGCCGGGGGGCCCCTGGCAGGGCTGCACAGTCACCGGGGTATCGGGCCATCAGGACGCCCAGCGACCCAGCGTCCACGCGTCCACTAGAGGGCGAATTTGGGCGAGTTCGGGTAGCAGCAGCCCCCGCGCTGGCCGCCCTGTCGGGGGGCGCGAGCGCAGCGCGCAGCAGCCGCCCACCCGCCGGGGGCGCAGCTCGCGGAGGTCACGCCCCTCCCGTGCCGGCGGGACTTCGTCCCACGGGCCCTCCGCCTCGCGACCCTCGAGCCGCGGTCGCCCTCCGTCGGCCGGGCGGACTCTAGGCGGCGGCCCGTCGGCCCCGTCCTGCCCCCGGGGTGGGTGGGAGCTGGAGGGAGCACAGCGCGTTTTCTCGCCTTCCCGGAGGCCGGGCGTTGCGCGGGCACGTGTCGGCGGACGCGGGTGCCCGGGAGGCAGAGGGACAGGAGCAGCCTGAGAACGTCTTGGACGGAGAAAGGCAAAGGGGCGCGCGCGTCGGAGCGGCGGGCGGGTGCCGGGGCGGCGACCCACGCGGAGCTGCTGTCGCGTGCCCGTGTCCCCGCGCGCCGGTCACCTCCCACCGCTGGAGGGCAGCGCAGCCGCCGCCGTCTCGGTGCCAGCCCTGGCGGCCCGCGCGGAGCTGGGCCCTCCGATCGGCGGCTGCGCGCGGGGCCCGCGCCTTGCCCTGATGCGGCGCGGCCCGGGAGCCGAGGCTCGAGGAAGGTGGGAATTACGTGGGGCGGGAAAGGAGAAAAGACGAGGAAAGGACGAATCAGGGACAAGGCGCTCCGGGCAGAGAGAACGACACGGTGGCGCACGCCGCGACGGCCGGTCGAGGGCAAGGGAATGTGCGGGCACGCGGCAGAGAATGCCGTCGTCAGACTGCGTTTTTAAGTTTTATTATTATTATTATTATTATTAATTATTACCATTATTATGGAAAAGTTCAAGCATCTACAAAACTATGTAGAAGGGTGTATGAGGTATAAAGGGTGTAAGGGGTGTAGGGGGCGAACGGGGTGTAAGGGGCCCTTATGGATGTAGCGTTCTGGTTCCGCTCATTACATCATGGCCATTGGCTCTTAATTTTTTAATTTTATTTGTCAGTTATAGTTAATGTTCGACATTGTATTTGTTACTTTTATATAATTTACACAGTGGTCCCCAGACAAGTCCGGTCCCCACGAGGCACCACGCACAGTCGTTACAAATGTTACTGACTTTATTCCCCATGCCGGACTTCGCAGCATTTTTTCGCATGTGTGTGGAATCTATGAACAGAATAGATGCCATCGGCTCCCCTCTGCTCCCTAATCGCTTTCTCGAACGTTTAAATTCTGACATCAGACATCGTGCGACCAATCCGTAAATATGTCCCCAGGCGTTTCTGCAGGATAAAGACTCTTACACATAATTCTAATACTATTGTCGCACCTGAAAAGACGAACGATTACTACTTGCTGTCACGAACCTGTAACTGGTGTTTACATCAGCCCCCGACAGGCCCCCAGAGTCAACGCCGGTTCTAGCGAGAACCTGAGAAAGGTCCAAAGGTGGCTGACGTTCCAGGGACCTTGTCCCTGTCCTGGCGCAAGGTCAGGCCATCATCGCCACAGAGATGGCATGAACTGGAGGGCATGGGGGGCGCTGTGTACCAGATGCGGAGCCGGGATGAAGGGGTGTGGGGCTGGGCAAGACAGGGGGCAGGCAAGGAGGCCTGGGGCTGAACAGAGAGGGTGGCTTGGGGGGCCCAGAAAGGGGGCCTGGGGCCGGGGTGGGGAAGGGGGGCGTGGGGAGGCGTGGGGGGGCGTGGGGGGCCGGGGGGCCGGGGGGCGGAGCTGAGCACCAGCCCTCGGTGTCCGCCTGTGCCGGGCGGAGGAGTTCAGTTGCTCCTGTGTGAAGTGGAGCCACCGGGGGGGGTCTTAACGGGCAAGTCGCATGCTTTAGAGAGACCATCTGGCGCCCGGCCGGGGGGGGGGAGAGGCGGGTGATGGGGCCCGAGATCTGCGGGGTTTGCTGGGCGTTGAAATTCCTCAGGGCCGTGGGTGCAAGAAGCGGGCACGCCGGCCAGCGTGCAGTGCCCCACGACGGCCAGCAGGTGGCACTCCAGCACTTCGTTTGTGCCGTTTCCGGCGGGGCGGGGCGGGTGGTATGTGCTTCGTGTTCATTTGCTGCTGTGATTTGAAGGTTTCGTTTTTCGTGTTAGTTGGGTTTTTGCGCCTGCCCCCTGCTTTTCCACCCTGTACCCAGCCAGGTTGCTTTCACCCTCTCTCAGAATACTTTCTTCTCCCCACCTGAGATTAACCAGACAAGGCTGGGCAGCAAAGGAAATAAGCAAGAGCTCAGTTTCAGAAAGGACCGTGTGCTGGGGACAGCCAAATGGCCCCACTCTGCGGCTCTGTGCTCCAGGTCAGACCTCTGCGGCCTGGGGCCACCACCAGCAGCAGGAGAAGCCTCGGGCAGAGGGAAGCCCGGGTACCAGAAGCTGGAGACTGACAGGCCCCTTCTCCACCACGCACCTGGCCCCCCTGCTGCGTCCCAGGTGGGCCCACCTGTCCGGACGACGCAAACGGCCTTCACCTCAGAGGGCGTTCAGTCACGTCCCGTGCTTGCTCTCCGGGCCCAGAGGTTTGCTCACCCAGCGACGTCCCCCGGGGGCTCCCTCGTGGTGGAGTGAGATGTCACCGTCTCCTCGGCGGGGCGCCGGCCCGTCCTGCAGGCCGCCATGCTCCACCTCCCTTCGACAGGTGTCTTCTGTCTTTAAGCCTTCGAGGGAGTCTGAGCTAGTGCCGCACTGGCATCTCTTCCGCCTCCCGATGTCCCTGACACCACGGGCACTTTACCTGTCACCCTGCGGGTCCCATGTCCGCTCTCCATTCATAAAACATGGACGAGTGCGAATCCGCTAAGTGTTCCCTTAAAATAAATGTGGTTAAAGTTGGGCTTTGTCACCGTGGTGATTAGCATCGATCATATCGTGGGACCCAGCCTGATTCCGAGCCCATGCATGGATGGACGACGAGGGGACCTGTTTTAAACGTGAACGAGGGCGCTGGGTATTTTTCATCGACCGACTGCCAGATTCTACCCAGAATGCATTGCCAGGAACAGTCATTCGTCAGCCCTGAAGGTGAGAAGTCCGGGCTGCGGAGCTCACTCTTACCGCAGTGAGAAGAGCGGCCCAAGCTCTCTCACTCCGTGTGGCTCAGCCTGGCGCCTGGGCTGGGATGCAATGGACCGGCGCATCACCGGCTGGGAACCAGAAGAAAAATGCCAGAAGACCCCACGTTCTACTGCTGCCCCTAACCACTGGCCGGCTGCCAGGTCTCAGGCGACGTGCTCCGCCTCTGGGCGGGGTTCCTTCTCCTTGAAGCAGGATCGTGCCTTTCTCGAGCACCTTGTAAGGCCGCCGTGAAGGTCAAAGGCAGAGCATGGGTGTGCAAACGCTTCTTGAACTGCAGAGATCTCTGTGGACGTAGCGGTTAATAGTGAGTCATTTAATTCTCGACAACCTGCAGAGCTCTCGCACCCCGGTGCTGTGCCAGGCACCTCGCGGGAACCGGGGTGCGACGTAGCCCCAGAAATGAGCAAGGCGTGTGTTCCTCTCTCCAGTCACTCGCATAGAGCCCCTCGACTTGACAGTGTTGGCGTCCATTTATTTATTGTCCCTAAAACGTCGCTAGAATGGGATTGAGCTTCTATTTCCAGGAGGCATTCCACCCAACGCACATGTAGATTTCATTTTAAAGCTTTAAAAACAACGTGTTGATGAATGGTGCCCTCCTGGTCTCTAAACAACGCTTCATTTGCCTGGCTCGTCAGCTTCCTCAGTGAGCATGGCGTGAACCACGCGGGAGCCCACGGCGTGGGCGTCGTCTCCCCCGCTACCTGACGGAAAGGACGCCAAGCCCGAGCAATTGCCGCGGTCTCTCAGCTCTGGGGACAGCCGGGCACTTCTGAAACTCAGGCCGCTGCGCGGAACACGTGGGTGCCGCCGGCGTCTCCCATTAGCGCCCATCGCGAAGGCGTTTCTCACCTTTGCATTATCCACTCTTGGTCTTTAAGAATCGCTCCCAGTTTTGACGGAGGCATCGTATTTGCATGCAAAAGTTTACCAATTTTCTCACATTTTATAAATTTTTTATTTTTTACCACTTTCCTAACTTTTCAGAATTCCTTTAAGATTCTTCTTCCCTCTTTCTACTTAAAAAAAAAAATGTTTCTTATATCTGAAAACCACCCAATCTTGCATTCAAAGCTGCCAAATCTGCTGCCCCAACTTTTCTAGAGTTAGAGGAAAATGTTTCATTTAAAAGGAGACAAATAAAACTAATTGCGGTGCCCTAATTATTTTTGCCAGCTCTGTAACTATTCACACGTGTGCACTCCTATGTGTGATAAGACTGTTAACCCTTGGTTCATGGGTACGAGGCCAGGAGAATATGGGAGGACATGGGGAGTGTCTCACGCATAAATATGTATTTTCTAGTTTTTATTTATTTTTCTAATATTTTTTTTATCTTTCGGTTACAGTCGACACACAATATTGTATTAGTTTCAGGTGCACGGCATAGTGGTTAGGCATTTGCATAACTCAGGAAGTGATCGCCACAGGACGTCCGGTGCTCATCTGACACCGCATGCGGCGATCACAACATTATCGACTACGTTCCCTCCGCTGTACTTTGCATCCCCGAGACTATTCCGGAACTACCAATTCGTACTTCTCATCCCTTCCCTTTTTTCACCCAACCCACCAAACCCCTTCCCGTCTGGCAACTCTCAAAATGTTCTCCGTGTCCATGAGCTTGCTTCCGTTTTGTTTGTTTGTTTTGTTTTTTTGGATTCCACGTGTAAGTAAAATCATATGGCATTTGTCTTCTCTGTCCGACTTATTTCACTTAGCGTAATGCCCTCGAGGTTCATCTACGCTGTTGCCGATGGCGAGATTCCATTACCTTTTTGGCTGAGTTGCGTTCCATCGTATGTACATACCATCTCTCCTTTAGCCGTTCATCGGTCGATGGGCACGGAGGTTGCTTCATATCTGGCTGTTGTAAATAATGCCGCGATGAACATACGGATGCATTTGTCTTTCCAAATTCGTGTTTCGGTTTCTTCAGATAAATACCCAGAAGTGGAGTCGCCGGGTCTTTCTTCGTCATTTGTTACAGCTCTCGTCGTAAAGTCCGTTCCGTCAGGTGTAAGTATTGCTACTCCAGCTTAATGGTTCTTGCCTGGGAAGCTCTTCATCTGTCCTTCAATTCTAAACGATAGCTCTGCCGGGCAGAGTCATCTTGGTTGTAGGTCTCGGCTTTTCATCGCTTTGACTATTTCACGCAAATCCCTTCTGGCCTGAGAAGTTTCTTTTGAGAAAATCATCTGCTGATCTTATGGGAGCTCCCTTGTAGGTAACTAATTGCTTTTCTCTTGCTGCTTTTAAGATTCTCTCTTTGTCTCTAACCTTTGGCACTTTCATCATGATGTCTTTCCGTGGGCCTCTTCGGGGCCATATTGTTTGGGGCTCTCTGAGCTTCCTGCAGTTGTCCGTCTGTTTCCTTCCCCAGGTTAGGGACGTTTTCCATCCTTATTTCTTCAAGTAGTTTTTCAGTTCCTTGGTCTTTCCTTTTCCCCCCGTTACCCCCGTGATGTGAGTACTGGTATGCTCGATGTTGTCCCAGCGGCTCCTTAAATTATCCTCATGTTTTGGATTCTTTGTTGTTGCCGCTGTTCTGATTGGGCGTTTTCTGCTACCTTGTCTTACAAATCGCTACTTCGATTCTCTGTTTCGTCTAATCTGTTCTTAATTCCCTCTAACGTAGTCTTCATTTCCGACTGTTCGGTTTTTTGTTTTCTATCCCTGTTTTTTATGTTTCCTATCTCTTCGTTGACATTCTCACCGATATCGCCGAGCATCATTATGACCCGTCTTTGAACTCCGTATCTGGTAGATCGCTTGTCTCCATTTTTAGTTCTTTTTCTAGAGCTTTGTTCTGTTCCTTCATGTGGCACCTGTCTCCTTGTCTCCCCGTTTCGGCCGCCTCCCTGCGTTTGTCTCTCTGTAGCAGGTAGGGCCGCTTTGTCTCCCAGTGGCCTGAGGTAGGAGGCGTCCTGCGGGACCAGTGGCGTGCTCTCCCTGGACGCCTGAGATGGCTGTGGCAGGTGTGTCCCTTAAGAGGGTTGTGTGTGTCTCCTGCTGTAGTTGAGCCTTGGCGGCCGTTCGCATGTCAACGGAAGGCACTGACCTTCGGGTTGGTTGTTTGGGAGAACTGGCCGTGACTGCAATGGAGGAACCGTAGTCGTGCAGGCTCCGACCCTACAGAGCAGGATCCACTTTTGCTGGCCTCTGGTGCCTGCCCGGTCCGCCCTTTTGGTGTGTCGTTTGTGGAGGTGGGTTGGGTGTGGCTCAGGTGGGGTGAAGCTGGGCCTCAGGTGTGTTGGTTCTGGGGCCCTTGTCGGGGAGGGGCTTGGTGCAGGCCAAGGTCAGCTGCTGCTTGTGCCCTGCCTGAGGCGCTCGACACGAGCTACAAAGTGATCTGCACGTGGTCGCCACTTGTGCTGGGTTCAGAGGCACCTGACAGAGGCCGAGCCTTGGACCCGGGCCAGCTGGTGCTAGTGCCGGTTTAGCGCTGCTCGGCAAGACGTACAGGGCACGCCAAGTCCAGGTGCTGCTTGTTTGGGGTTCGTTAACCCTCGAGAGATTTTAGGAAAGTCTGCAGCGTGAGCCAGGAGGGGCTGTCAGTGTGGTAAAGCTACTGGAAGCGTCTCGGGTGGGCCCGCAAGTTGGGCGGGGTCTCAGGAACTCACCCGGGAGGGCTGAATGGTGTTAGCTAGGTTGATGGAGACTAAGATACGGCCTCTATCTGCAGGCTGGGGACGATGGCTTCTGCCCGCACTGCTGTCTGGGAGAGGGCCGTCCCTCCATCCGTCTCCCCGAAGCGAGGCGACTCCGTTCCTCCCCGCGTGTCTCTGGCAACTCTCGAGCTGCCGCCCCGGCATTTGCTCCCAGAGCACGTGAGTCTGTCAGCAAGCCAGTCCACGCGTGGGCCCTTTAAGAGCATCTCACTCAGCTATAATCTGCCCTGGAGATTGTCACAGCCGGAGGTTGCGGGGACTTCTCTTTCTGGTAGTGGAGCCTTGGGCTGGGGGCCCAGTGTGGGCCTGGGGCTCCTCTCTCCTCAGGAGGGATCTCTGCAGCCGAGACACCCCTCCCGGTTTTTACCTGCCACATGTAGGTGTCTCTTTTATTTGGTTATTATCACTAAAATAATACAGACTAGTTGTTTTGTCACTAAAAAGGATCTATTCGGGAAAAAGAAAGGTTGCAACCCAGCGCGTGCAGACACGACGAGCCACGTGCACTCCCTGGCCTGAGAGCCAAGCCGGACGGGTATCTACGGACGCCGGAGGGGACGTTCGAACCGCAGAGCTCTGGGCCCACGCGGACGTCTTCCTCCGGGGCTCTCGCAAGGGCGCCGCCCTCGAGGCGTCCCAGGGGCCCTCGCCCCCCCCACGGGCCTGCCGACCGGTTATGTCGGCTCGTGGCTCGGCTCTTCTTTGGCTCCATCTTTCCTTTAGTCCCATCGCAGTGATCACTGTGTTCTTGTTACTAATTTTAAAACTTTGGCTACTCATGTGTCGGTGAGATGCGACGAGCTTCATAGCTTTGCAAACGCGCTGAGTCTAAGTGCCACACCACACCTCTCTGGGCCCTGATGCTGTGAGTCGGCCGAGACCCAGGTCACCGATGGCTACGCCGTTCTCGCCGCGGGTCCCACGGGACTTTGCCCTGGAGGAGAGACCTCTCGGCCTGTCTCGGAAGGGGCTTAATGGAAAGACTGTAAGTACAAAGAATTTTACACTCTGGCTCATTCCTATTTCATTAATACGCTTGGTAACACGTATTAAGAAATTGAACACACTGTTTTTAAGCGCGGTTGGCTCACAGTTTTCTTTTCCTTTTTGCCTCTCGGTCGGGTTTGGTTTTTCTGCTTTGCCAGCTTTGGCAAAATGGTTTGGAAATTTTTCTTTCCCTTCTACCTCCTTCTTGTGATCAGAAACATTTAATGGTATTCAAGTAATCTCTCTCAAATTGGTAGAAATAGTCCGTTAAATGGCGGGACTTGGCGCTCCTTTGCAGGAAGGCAGTGAATTCTCTGACGATTGTTTTTGTTCCATGTTAATTGGTCTACTTGGAATGTTTTCTTTTGACTGGGGTCAGTTTGGGTGACGTATGTTTTACTCCAGGTCCCTCCATTTATTTGCATACAGTTCAGCGAAGCTCACCCTATTTTTTTTTTTACCTCTCTTCCATCTTAGTCAATTCTTCATTATTATTACCTATTATTACTAGTGCATGCTTTTTACTGCTACTGTTGCTGTTTGATGTTTAAAAACCAACTCTTGAATTTATTAATTTGCCCTACTTTTTTCTGTTTCTAAGTAAACAATTTCTGCCTTTATTAGTTCTTTTGTTCTGCTTTTCTTGACCATATTTTTCTTATTTTTTCTAATTTCTTGGGTTGAATAATTAAATGATGCATTTTTGTTTATACTTGCTAATTAGGATAAGTACCGATTGCAGAGAAATTCGAGTGTTTTTCTGTCATTTCTGCGGATTCTGGTATCACAGTTGTTCACTGTCACTGTGTTTAGTATTTTGTGTTTTCTATGCTGAGGTTTCAGGTTACTCTTTGACCAAGTGTTGTTAAGTGGAAATTTTAAAACTTTTCTTATGAAAACTTTTATAATTGGTTTTACTTTCTAATTTTGTTTTATAATTTCTGAGTTTTTCTTAGGTTGTCTGTAGCCTTTCTACTCTTTCGTTATTTAGTGAGGATTTCTTTACTCGTGGCCTAATAAAAGGGCAATTTTCAAGGCCTATTACATGAACACTTGAGAATGTTTACATATTATCTGTTTCCATGCGACAGAATTAGAAATGTATTAATTAAATTCATCTCATTAAGTATGCTATTTAAGTCTTCTGTACTGCGATGCATTTTGTCTACTTTTATCTCTTATGTAATGAGCACACCAAATCAATATTCTGCCACTGATATGTTTCGAATTGTCCAAGTCTTTAATTTTTGATTCATAATGTTGACTCTAAAGTATTTGGAGCACACACCTGAGGTTCGTTCTGGCTTAAATGTAAATCCCGGCTCTATCGCCTACTAAGAGTTTGGCCTTGGTCGAGTTGCTTCGTTTCGCTGAGCTGCCCAGGCCTGGGAAATGGAATCGTGATTCGTACGTTGTAGAATCATGACAAAGTTTAGGCATCTCCTTAAAGGGCCAGAGCATGTGGCGCGCCAGGCGCGTGGGGGGCCCCGGGGGGCCGTCGTGATTGCAGCCGCCGCCGTCGTTGTCCTGATTACGCTCCGCTAGCGGAGGTCACGGGCGGCCTTTCCGACGGGGCGGCGGTCTGCAGTGCGCGCTTGCAGGGGTTTCTTCACCTCTTCGGAGGATATTTACGCAAACGCGTCCGCCGCGTGCACCTGTTCACGCTCCTCGCGCCGCGCTAACCGCCGCCGCCCTCGCGCCGCCGCCGGTTCCGAAGCCGCCGTCGCCGTGAGCTGGCGGCCGCCACCGTCGTGGCTGATGCGCCAGCGAGGCCGCCTTCGATGCTGCTGCTACTACCCCTGCGTCTCCGACACAGCTGCACCGAGTCACGGCCGCCGTCGTGGTTCGCGGTCACGGCCACTCACGGGCACGTTAGCGTGAGGCCGCGGGGCCGAAGCCGCCAGGGCAGGGCGGGGTTCGCTGGCCGCGAGTTCCGAGTCACCTGCTCGGCCTCTGACTGCGCTTCCTCGATCGCCAGGGGAGGCTCTCACAGCCTGCCAAGTGCCCTCGCAGTGGCCGTGAGGCTCGAATGACAACATTCGCGAAAGGTCTGCAAAGACACCAAGGCACGAGAGGTGCCCCGAGGTTATTAAGGGCCTGGCTGTGTGTGTGTGTGTGTGTGTGTGTGTAAGAGAGAGAGAAGGGGGGAGAGAGGGAGCTAGAGGTGCCGAGTCTCAGTCCCCACCCCAGTCCCAGACCCAGCGCATTCATGTGGAGAGACCACCAGGCCGGGCTTGGCATCCCGGAGCCACGTGGGCTCTGGGCGGCTCCCCGAGAGCGAGGTCAGGAAGTAGAGGCCAAACTGAAAGGGGCGCTCCGCCCTTCGGAATGTCAGCTCTCAAATTTCGGTCGCATCTGGTCACATCCTAGATAAAAGTGTGTTCATAGGCATGACTATCTAGTCGGGGTTCCAAGGCTGATTGTCTCATTAGCGAGGCCAAGGAGGTGGCTCAGCCCGGGTTTCCGGGAGAGCCGGGCCGCACCCCAGAAGGGGACGTTTCTTGCACGAAGGCGTCGGGTGCGGTGTCCATCAGGGGTGCCAGCTCGCAGGTCACGGAGAAGCCTGTCACTCCCCAGCGAAACGCGCGTTTACAGGTCCCCGAGCCGCAGGACGGAGGCACTGCTCTGTCTCTGGCCTTCTGCAGCCCGGTTATAAACACAATATGCCGGTCCTGGCCGTGAGCGCCCACGCGGGGAGCCTCGCCATCTCAAAACACTTAGTCACGTCTTCGAAGATGTTTTGTAACCGTTTAACTTGCACAGGGTCCTAGGGTTAGGACCCGGGTGGGCTGTGGGAGGGGGGGAAGCTGTGGCCCAGCCCCCCATCCCTCAGCAGGGGCGGACCTTCTCTGGCTCTGAGACGTCTCTTCAATTATTCGACAGTTATTAAATACTCCGCGTGTGCTTCTTCTGGAACGCCTATTATTGAGACGTTTGATTTCCTAGATGAATCCTCTCAATTTCTTACCTTCTCCTGTGTCCTATTTTCTACATTGTTATATCAATTTCCAGGAGACTTTCTCAAGCTTAGTTTCTAGCCCTTTTATTGTGTTTTTAATTTTATGTTTTAAAGTTTTAACTCATAAGTGCTCTATTCTGTTCACGTGTCATGGCATTCTGTTCTCGTCTTAGCGATGCTCTTTGAGGATACCGGACGCATCGTCTGAAGTTCCCTCCGCTCACCGTGCTGCGTTAGTGCTTCCTCGTCCTTAAGTTTTGACTCGTCCTTCCTGTCGAGGGCCCCCCCCCCCAGGTCACTGGTGCTCTTGGTCAAGTGCAAAGGGGAACGGTAGGGCCGCACGAGCTCCTTGGTCACTAGAAAGCTTTGCTCAGGCGACTGCCCTTGGGACGGGTGTGACTGTATCCTCGGGCCCTCGCCTCTTTCCTCGCTCTCCACCCCCCTGTGCTTCGAGCCAGGGAAGGAGCTCGGGGGGCCCCTCTACGTGGTGACCTCGCCTGTCCCCCCGTCTTCAGCCTCGAGCTCCACCTGCTCTCGCTTTGACCTGTCCATCACGCAGACCCCCAGGAGGACCCGGATGCAGGGCTGCTGGGGGAGGAGGCGCCCCGCAGGCCACGCCCGCCCGCTCCGCATGGACGGTCGGCTCCTCCTCCGTTCGCAGCCTTTCCTTCTGCTTCCGCTCCGGGGTGTGAGCGACGCCTTCGCATCCTGAGGTTTCCGTACCGTGTGTCCTTGGTAAACTATCAGCTCCTAAATGCAGTGATTGCGAGGGGTTCGTTCGTTTGGGTAGACGGTGGACGCTGAGCACATGCACCGTCCAGGGACCAAGCCGGGCGTGACGCCAGTCGCGGGGACGGCTGGGCGAGGTCCGCAGCCGGCCGGGGAGACGCTCGGGAGATGATCAGGAGTCGCGTTGAGAGGGCTCAGGACAATCTAATCAGAAAAGTCGCCGTGTGCTGTACCCTGGAGGCTGCAGCCGTTCTGTGGGTGGCAGGGCACCTGGGAAGAGCACGAAGCCGGAGTCGGGGGTCTGGCAAAAAGGTGAAGCCCGGGGGGTCACCGCCTCCTTCCCTCCCCGCCCCTCCCCTTCTCGTTTCTTTTTCTCTTTGGACCCCTTTTTTCTCGAAATCTTTCTGATAATAAATGGTTTCATTTTTAAATCTTCCAAGTGGATTTCCTTTCTTCGAGTTTGAAGTATTTAATCAAGATCTTTTAACTAATTTAGCTACTCTTCGTTTATGCCACTATTTTTTTTAGTAACAAGCTCAGAGTTTGATTTGTTCGAGGCAGACTTTTTTCATTATTAAAATGAACAGTTCACACCAATCGAAAGAAGTCAGTGCTTAGAATAGCTGCAAATGGATAGACGGAGAGAGATTTAGAACATATTTCGATAACCGAACAGGAGGACAGCTTCAAGATTTGTGACTAAAGGTTGTCCAAGATTCTCATATTTTAAAGATTTGCAGGCGAGCTCGAAACCTGTTTAAAGCGAGGAGCTCCTGCCTGAAATGCCGACTGCGCTTGTCCTATGTATAGATGGTGCTTCTTCTATAAATGTCACCCAAGGGAGGGTCAGAGCTACCCACCTGGTCCCTATCTGTACCAGCTGCGAGAAGCACTTCCAAAACAATTCATGTCTCGGCGGGGGGGGGGGGGAAGCCCAGCCTGCGGAGCACCTATCCGGCTCACGGGCGGGTGACCCGATCGCCGTCCTCCGACGGCACAGCCGAGGCTCAGGCCCGAGGTCCAGCCCAGGGGAGGAAGCGGGGAGAGCGGAGTCTGCGCCCCGGGCTGCCTTGGGTCCCGCGGCTGCATGTGGGGTTTCGAGAGAGAGGATAAATCACGTGGCTCGTTCTCACTGTCCCGTGCCGGGAGCAAGGGCTCCGGACGTGGCCGTGCGTCCGAAGGGACGGCGGGTCCTGTCCACGCTTCGTCCTCAGCGGGGAGAGCCCCCCGCCTCCCCCACCCCTGGCGTGGTGCAGGGGGTCAGTTTAAACCCTCGGAAGTGCCAGAGCCCCATCTGCTCCTCCGTCTGAAATGGGAATATTTTGCTCCCTTTTCTTTTTTCCATCTTGATTTGGTCTTTCGGTGTTTGCGTTGCCGCCTTCGGCCCGGATGCCAACGAGGAGGGACGGGAATCAGTGACATGGGAGAGACTCGCGAGGATGCCGTGGAGGGGGGATGGCGGGCGGGGCCAGAAGGCGGGTCTTGCCTGAGCTCCGGTCCGGGGGCGGCGGCGTGGAGGGCACGATCCCGGGGCTCCCCCAGGGCCGGCGGGGCCCGCCGGTCTGGGCGGAGGGACGGCAGGGCCGCGGGAGCCCCGAGCAGCCCGCCCGGCCGCGCCCCGGCCCGGGAAGCGGGCGCTGCCCTCTCGCGGCCAGTCGGAGTCTGCGCGTCGCTGGCTTCACGCCCACGTGCAAAGCTGCGACTCTCCAGCGTAAGAATGTGAGGACGATGCTTCAGAGAATCACGGAATCCCGCTGCCGCCCCAGGCTTCCCGGGGCCAGGGCCCCGCTAACGCAGCCTTGGTTGGCCGCGGGCGGGCTCCCGGCCAGGCGGCTGAGCGCCAGAAGGCTCTGATTTCTTTGTTCTTTGACTCGGAAAACATTTGCTTTCCCGTTGGTTTTTCTTCCTCCTGTCCCTGGCCTCTCATTCGGGTTTGCTTGTTCAGCACAGCAGGCCTTATTCCCAGCAAAACCACCCGAGTATCCTTCCAGACGGGGACGCGGCAAGCGGGCTCGGCCCAGCGGGAACGGTCTTTGAGAAATCACCAACTTTGTCCTGAACAGCAGGTGTCACTGTTGCTGCAGAAAACCCCGCCGGGCCGGGCCAGCCCACATATATTTTTACCCAAAGAAGAAAAGGCTCAACACGAGAACCAAAGTTGGCAAAAGGAGCTCCGAAATGAGTGTGAAACCTCATAAAAGGCTATGAACGAACAGCGTGTCTTTAAAGGCGGCACGGCCGGCTTTGCACACTGCACCTTTGGGAGGGAGGCCGAGGGGCTGGGCCCGCTCGGTCACCCCGGCGACCCCGCCCACACTGGCAGCAGCAGTGGGGTCCTTGATGTCAAGTGCTGTTGTCCTTCCTCGCCCTGGAGGGACAGAAGGAAGGAGGGACCAACGCCCTCATCCCCTGGATCACAAACCTCGGGGACAGGGGCCTTGTGATATGCCGTGCTGGGTCCAAGAGTCTCGATGACAGGGACGTCGGAAGGTCCGTGTGCACAGTGTACTAGACGCACCCAGGGGTGCCCAGGTGGAGCAAAGCCGTGAGCCCCCACTGGTCTGGCCGCAGCTCGGGCAGAGAAGAACTGCGAGGCACCTGTCACCCTGGCTTCTCCCGGGTCTCCGTGTGCAAGAGTATACAAGACCCCTCGCTCACTCCCAGCCATACCTTAGCGTGGAAATGTGCTTTGTTCTTTGCAGGCGGGGCTGTTCATTTAAAGTCCAAACCTGTGAAATATCAGTTAGAGGTCAGAGTGCACCCGCCTGGCGCACGCGAAACCCGCCCACGCCCACGTTAGCCCTGGGGCTTTGCCAGGCTGATGTCCAGCCTCGCGCACAGCCGTAGGGTTTAGATAGACTGTGCAACTCCGTTAAGCAGAGAAAGCAAAAAACATGGGAAATTGGGAGCGACCGAGGCAGGGACTAGGTGGTCATGAGTGAGGCCCTTCGTCTTCCCGAGCAGGATCTGGGGCCAGCGAGGGGCGGGTTGAGGTCTGCTGTCGCATTTAGTGGGGTGGGGCTTACTCTGCACACAGGAGCCCCGCCTGAGGACATGCACTTCCTCAGCACTTGGAGGTGGAGAGGTCGTCTTGCTTTTGCTTCGGGGCAAAGAGAATCAGAACATCTGTCCTCAAAAGTTTTAGGTGCTGGCAACGCCCTGGCTGGGAACAGGCGTGGTCGTCCTAGGAACTGGAGGCGGCATTGTGTGCCGGGCTCAGAGTCAGTTCCCGGGCTGGGTGGCCGCGGTGCGTGTGGGGGTCAAACACATCCAACAATTTTTTTTTTAATTGTCTTTAAATTGTTTTGTTTTGTTTTCTTACATTAAGCCATTTCTATTAATGTTATATATGTTGTAATTTTAAAAGTCATCTTTGCCGGATCCCTGCTCATCTCCTCTTCAGTGAATTCTTCTATTTACTTGTATATTTTTTGGTATTGTTATACTATTATTTCACTGCCTTTAAAAAAAAATAGTAGACCACATTTTAGAGCAGTTTCAGTTTCGTGGAGCGTCGGGCAGGTGGTCCTCAGAGCTCCCATGCACCGCCTGGACCCTCTGCCACAGTTTCTCCTATGGCTCGATTCCTTTGTGGCTTCTGACAAATGCGGGGTGGCACGTCTCCGTCTGCTCAGCCTCACACACAGGAGTTTCACGGTCCTCGAGAGTCTTCATCTCTATTCCCAGGACAGAGTAACACAATGTGAATTTCGCTACCTGTCCATCAGCAAGGGCAGTGCCACTGGCCAGAATCCCTGAGAGAGCTCGCCGGGCCCTGGCGAGGTGACCGGCAGCCCGATGTCCTCTGGACGCGGACCTGCAGCACCGCAGTGGGTGTGGCCGATGCACCAATGGCCGTATTTGGAAGTACGTGTCCTGGAAAGAGCTGGAGCCGACTGCGGCCTGGGGCTGCGCTCATTTTAAATGTCACCTTCTGTCCCCCCCCCCCCACCTCGCCGCTTACGCCTCCCTTGGGATCCCAGACTCCCATAGCCAACATTACCAGAATTTTGACTGCAGTCGTCCAAAATTCCATTTCTAGCAGATGAAGTATCTGTTTGAACAATACGCAAGGCTTCTTTAGCTCAAAATATGTACAAATCACGAGAAAATTTGCTGAGAAGGGCAAATGCGCATTATGGAATGAGAGAAAAAAATACTACACCTAGTATTAGGCCTCTTCGGGCACAAGGTCGGGCGCGCTCTCCGTGGAGCCTCCGAGGCTAACTCCTCGGCTGCTGTGGCCGGCTGGTCTCCTGGCCACTCTCCCAGGGCCGCCCCACTCCCTGGGCCAAACTCCGCTGCGCGGCCTCTGCAGGCGCCAAGCTCTCTGGGGTGCCGTTCAGCCCAGGGCACCTTGGGTGCCAGGGACTCGGGTGTCTCTCCCAGGATGGGCACGAGCTGGCGAGCTGGGGGCCCCGGGATGCAGCCTGGACCTGTGCTTCTCGGCTCACAGGAGCCAGGAACCCACGGTTCTCCAGCTACGTTCTCAGGGATCCCGTCGACGCAGATGCTGGGCATGCAGAAGGGAGAGTGAGGCAGAAAATGAGGAGAGACTTGGGAAGAAAAGTTGTGAAAAATATTAGGAGAAAAAAATCTAGAACGAAGTCCAAATATCCTAAAGGTTTGTGTTGGATTTTGCATGTGTGCGAATACAGTTTAAAAACAGTAGGATGAATCAGGAGAAAAATGAGCTGCTATTTTCTGTACTGCTGAGGCTGACAGTGATTAATTAGGATAAAAATGTACAGTGCTGAAGAGAGGGTCAGGGGTGTGACTCGCCCGGACACGGCCTGTGGGAAATTTAACCTGTGGCCTCTCTAGACAGCATCGAATGCTTAGAAAAGCCCAGTGCTGTGAACCGCTTTTCGGGGTTTATGTTAAGGAAGTTATTAGTCAGGTGCCAAAATACGTATATACAAAAACGTTCACCAAAGTGTTTTTTAAAAGAAAAATGATAAAAGTTAATCAACTATAATCTTAATAATTTAAGGCTGTGTAGCAAATAATGGTATTGCGCCTGTATCATGGAACGGCATACCTCTAAAGTGGTATTAGACGTTATTTGCACACTATAATGAACATAGTAATAAAAGTATTAACATGGAAACTTTGTTATGTATTACGGATAGCATATACAGTGTGATTTCACTGTGTAATGTAAACATGTGTATTATAAATCTAGGAAATAAAACAAGAAGCTCCAAACAAGTTAAAGGGGATAAAAAAAAGACCCCGCCCCCCAGAAGCTGGTCAGCGTAAGTCAAAGCAAGTTGGTGTTAGTATTCTGTTATCTCTGAAGAGATTACATGACAGTTTTCCTCTTTTCTTCCCTTTTTTCTTCTCTATTTTGTCTATTTTTCCAAACAAGCATGCATTATTTGTGTACTAACGGTAATGAAAATTAAAATAAAAATGAATAAAACGTTAACCTGAATTTGAATGTGTTTTCCTTAGACGAAGAGATCACCCGTTACTTATTTAATCAACTTTGGTTTTAACCGCGATTTCTTTATAAATGTGAGAGATTTCAGCTCAGGGCCCGTCGAGTCTTTCTCTCGATCCCTTTTGGGCTCCAGTTTGGAAATGCCTGTTACCTTCGGTGCAGGCGTTGACCCCGATCGTTGGGAGGTAAAATCATGCTTAAAAAAGAAATACAGAAGAAAATTCTGGGACTTAAAATACAGCCGAAGCGCAAAGCCCGTCGTTCTTCCTGAGAGAAGGCCCCAGAGCTCGGGCTGTCCGCCGGCCCGCGCTTCCATCCCGCTCGACTTCGCTTTTGCAGCTCTTCCAACGAAGGCGCAGTGGACGGATGGACGGAGCACACGCCTCTGACTCTTCGGTTCCACCCTCTGCTATTAAGAAGACCACCTTGTCTCCACACAAAACACTCGAAGACGTGGTTCCTGTGCTTTTGGATTGTGATTCAATATATTACTAGTTGGTTCAGCCCTGTGTGTGAACTGATCAGCATGAACGGCGACCACGAAAGGGCACGGTGATCACATTTGCACGCGGGCTGGCTCTCGGCGGAGCTCAGGCGCCTTCACGTGGCTTCCAGTTAGACCGCTGGGCTGGGAAGAGCCTCCCGCTGGGAGCAGGACGATGTACTGTCCGGCAGGACCCCACGAGGGCCGGGCTTCTCTCGGGGTTGGATTGACTTTGACTCCTCTTTCTGGTGGACTTTCTTGGGCTTGGTGGCGGTGGTCTGGCTGGGTTAAGAGCACCTTTGCCCTCTCACAGAAGAGACTCTGAACCTCGGCGGCAGCCGTCATCCACCACATGTTCTCGGGCAAATTATTTAAACTTTTGAGGCTTAGTTTCCTCAACCACAAAACGGCGCTGGTGTTATTTATCCAGCCCAGTGTAGTGCAGTCGAGACGAGATCAGGCGTGCGGGATGCCCGCAGGGCGCGGCAAAGACTGGTCAGCAGGACCTGGGAATATTGTTACCAGAACAGAGTTAAAATGAACCTGGCTTTTAGATAAAAACCTGCTTCCCTTTGACTATGAAATGATCTAAAACAATGAGCTAATTCTGTAGCCAGTGCAAGTATTAATTAGCAGTCTAGCAAGGTGCAGGTCACAATGCTGGATGTCAATGTGCTAAGATGTCTCCTGGTTACGAGACGGCAGCACCTTGCTAATTTGTCACGAAGGGGCCCCCGGAGCTGAGAGAAATGATGAAAATCCGTGTGAAGAAGAAATTCTCACTGACTAAATCAAGCTTCTGTAGTCTTGTAAAAATGTGCTACTTTTGTTAGCTTTTCTTTGGTATTTTTAATGACATCTGTGTCATTGACAGGGTCTTTTACGGGTGGACATGTGTCTCTTGAAATCAAGTGCGGCAAAATTTTTTCATCTTAAACGACAGAATCTCATCGTGGGCCTGGACTAGAGACTTATCCGCATTTAATTATTTAGTTCCACTGCCTAGATATTTTACAACTGGCTCTTGCTTAAAGATCAGCCGATTCTATTGTGTTATCATCAGGAAAATGTTAGGATTATTTGGTATTTTCTTGTGAATATGGGGGAGTTTAATCAATTAAACCCTATGAGAAAAATAGCATGATCCATTTCAAGAGTTAGGAATTATGTGTTGAAAAAGCCAACGTTTTGTTTTCAAATAAGCCTGTATTTGACTTCTAATTGCAAAGCGAGCGTGCGACCGTGGGTCAGACAGGTAAAACGAAGCCGGTTTTTCCTAACTGACCAGGTTGGCGGGGGGAGGTGTGTGGTGTGTGGGAACAGAGCACTCCGCACACAGAGGTCTGCAATTTCTCAAATTTATGTGCTTATTAAGTAACCGTCCCCGGAAAAGAAAAAAAAAGCTCAGGTACCAGTTCTATTCTTGGTTCAATCATTTTCGCCCTTGACGAATATTTAGAGAGACTTCGAGGTCAGATGTTCCCGGCAGGACCTGCTCATTTTGAAAGCAGCGGCTCGGTGTGACTTCAGTGCAGCCGTGACCTGAGCAGCAGCCTTTCCGAGAGGCCTGGGCTCAAGTCCCGCCGGGGCCGAGCTGGGCACGAGAGGGTGCCTGAGCCGAGGCTTCCTTCCGAGCACGTGGCCACTCCACACGCGCCCTGCGGTCCCGAGTTCAGACCTGGGAGAGCGGCCGGGGCCCTCACGCTGTTTGCTTCTCTGGTTCTCACAGGGTCCGCGTTTGGGGCAGGAGGGGGAGGGGGCAGGCGAGGCTGGGCCGTGCCGTTTCGATCGGCCCGATGGCGGGGCTGGGACCTGGCTCCATCGATGTCTACCGCAGCGCGCCCCAGAGCCTTGAGCACGACACGCTTCCTCCCGGTCGGCCCCTCACCCGCGGGTCCTGCGGAGGTCCCCTCTCCGCTCCCCCACCCTGCCGTCTAGGAAGCGGCATTTGCCCAGGTCCGGTTTGCCTCCAAGAGCCCCTCATTCAATACAGAAATAACGGGGAACGAGTAGTTAGAGCCAGCGCCGCACGGTGGCTTTTCGGTGAGAAGGCGCAGCGTCTCCGAGCCGGGCCCGTTCACGTGCTCGGAGAGTTAACACCGGACGAACGGAGCTCACCCGCGTCTGCCGGTGGGGTCGTCTCGTGCGCCCACACGTAACGGTCCACGTCCCCCCCACTTTTAGCAAACAGTAAAATTCCTCCGTTGAGATACTTATGCTCCCTAACATTGTTCCATATTCTTTTGTCATAATTAATATTAAGTTCTGCTTGTCTTCCAAAGGTTAATGCATAATTCTGTGTACACAATAATTTGTCTTTGTCTATAAACTTGTGGTTAGAGATTCGACTCATTTTTCATAAAAAAAAAACTTTTTTATGAGTCAACTTCTTGATTCTAGTGGAATTACATTGATAACACAAAGGTCTAAAACAATAATGTCCAACTCCTTTACCCCACGCGCTTTGTGTGTGGCCTTGCTCGGAGTCGCGTAACTCATTTAATCACCATGAACAATCTTCGGGCTCGGACGCATAGTGTGGTCTCCATCTCGTAGATGGAACCGCCGAGGCGCCGAGATTAACGGTCATCCCCAAGGTCGTCGAGCTCGTCAGTGGTGGAAACTGCCACTAAACCCAAGCAGGGTAAGCCAGTGTGTGTAAAACCGCTACACTGTTCGGCCTGTCACGGCAAGTAGTGAATTTGGTTAAAACACACAGGCTTGGGAGCTGAGAGCTCAGGCTCTTCGACCGAAGTGTCTCCTCTGGGGTGGCCCTCACCGCGGTCCCCTGCTCCTCTGGGGTGGCCCTCACCGCGGCCCCCGTCTTGGCACAGCCCAGCCCTCTGCCCTCGGAACTGCCCCCATCCAGCCTCATTGCCTTAAAGAGCACCTCTACTCCCAGGTGCGTGTGCGAGGTCCTCCCTCCTCCCTCCCTCCCTCCCTCCCTCCTTCCTCCGTGTCTCTGTAACGCGATATCGTGGACGCCGTCCCTGGACACTCAACAATAGTTACCCCTCCCGCACCGCCCCTGGGGATTCCGCCTTCCCTACCTGGCTTTGTTGCTCTTCGAGGCATCCAACAGCATCTAGAGGCATCCAACGCCATCTAAAGTGCTCCGTGATTCCGACCATTCACTGTCTGCCGCCCCCGCTCCAGCCCCTGGCAAGGTGCTGTCTCGTGAGGATGGGGTTTCATTACTTTCATTGCAGAATCCATAGAGCCCATAGTGGTCGGGTAATAAACACTTGTTGAAGGAAGTGATGAGCGAGTCTCCAGGAAATGTCCAAGCTTCACGGAGCTCAGCCGCCTGGGCTGGGCAGCAGGACCCGGGACACGGTGTCTGAGGCCGAGCCGTGAGTGGAGGAAGTTAGAACCGGGTCCGACCCGGCTGCTGGGCGGGCTCCAGACCCTAAGAACGAGGCGGGTACCTAGCGTGCCGGTGTGGTGAGGAGGTCCGTGGTGGGGTGACCTTCGTTTGATCAACACCAGCGTCAACATGCAGGGCGTCCCAGGTGAGGGGCAGAAGGCGGCGTTCGCAGTAAAGGTATCAGAAAGTCGAGTCTATTTGGAGTGAAACGAAGTGTGTGACCGGGGCCCAGCAGTGGAAAGAGCTCGACAGGGGGTCGGGACCGAGCGAGCAAGGCAGGGTACCAGCGAGGCAGCCTGGGGAAAGAGTCCAGGCTGTGGGTCCGCGTGGGGTGCCCGGCCGGCAGGAGGAGGGCAGGCAGCTCTCGGTCCACAAGGACGGCCGCCCGTCTGGGCGAACACGTCGGCGCCGAGGCCTGAGCCCCGCTCCCCGTGTGGAGCCGACCCAGGGCTCCCCCCGACCCCCGGGGGCGGGGCCGGGCTCTGCAGGTGCCGTGAGCGCCACCTGCAGTCAGAGAAGCCGGGGAGGCGGCTGGCACCTCCCCGCGCAGCACAGCACGTTGCCTTCGTGGGGTGTTCCCGGCTTCCGTTTACGGTATTTACCTTCTGCTCCTTTTGGGTTGTTTGTTTGTTTAAAGGAAGATTAAATAACCCCACACAACATCCTGCCACGTGAAAGCAAAATGAGTCTTGAGATTGTTTTTCCAAGGAGATGGTGAGGTAAGCAAACACCTCTGTCCCCTGCCCGCCGCGCCCGGGCCGTCAGCAGCCTCCGAAGAGCACCTCGCTCCGGGGGACCCTTCGTTCGTTGTCACGTGCGAATCTGGTCCATACACCTCAGTGCCCAGGGCGCCGTCTTCCCTGCGGCTGCGTGAGCGCCCTGCCCGCGGAGGGCGCCGGCTGGGATCAGACATGTTCGCTTCCTCTTTAAACGTGCGTTTATTTCATTCACGTTTAAAGCAAGGAATCTTCGTTGGATTCGGTGCTATGGAGGACAAAATGACCCAGTTCTTATAGTCAAGAAATTTGCCCGAATTGACCAGCTGACGCGTCTACGTGCGGATGGTCTTTGGAAAGGAACGAAATCCAGCATTGTAGAGCACTTTATAAACCACGCTTGTTACCTCGTTGGCTTCTCACAAGACGTATGGATCAGATGATATTGTCATCTCTTCATGAACGAGGAGACTGATGCACAAAGGGGTCAAGAGGCTCTTCCAAGGACCACGATGACTGCCCGATAGTCAAAATTAGGACTTTAATATTGGCCTTCCTAAATGTTGTGCATTTTACCTCCACCATGTGATGCCTTTGACCAAAACAAACGATGTGATGGGCTTCGGGGACTGAGCGCTTGCATCGCTGCGTGGGTCAGGGAAGGCTTCGTGGAGAACGTGTCTAGTTGAGATACCCCTGGAAGGAGAGAAAGCCGTCCGACCAATGAAGTAGAGGTGAGCAGCCATTCTATGAAGCCAGGACGGAGTGAGCAGGTTGCGTTTGGGACATACACTTTTTGACTGGGGATGATTCTGGAAAGCTTTAAGTGCTTGTCAGAGTTTTTGATCTTGAGGAGAATAAGAACACGGATGGCTTTAGGGCAAGAAAACATAGTGATGGACGTGGTGTGTCTCGGGTCCCAATGTGGAGGTGATGCTGAATGGGATGAATGGCCGGAGGTCCCCAAAGGCAAGGCAACCAGATGGCAGCCCCGCGTGGGGTCATGTTCTCTGACGAATGGACCGCAGAGGCAGTTAGCTGTGCGCCGTCATGTTATATCCAGAGGAACCTTAATCCATCTTTGATATCTGACCAGACGTAATATTTCTGTTAATATGTTAATATTTTTGTTTATAGTGAAAATGTGGTTCGGTGTTATTGATCGGTCACAACAAATAACATTAGGGCCCCAGCTACGCACCCGGCATCGTTCCGGCTGTGGACGATGCCACAATGGCCAGCAGGTACTGTGAACGGGGCGTCTCCTCTGGCATCGATGTGCCCAGGGCACCACCGACAGGCCCTTGGTGACAAACACCCTTGTATTGGGGGGTGAGCGAGGAAAGGGGGAATGGTCTGAAGGACGAAAAGAGAAGCTGGCCCTGCAAAGAAAAAAGCCTTGTTTTAGCAGTTTACGCCTGAGCGAATTGGGATGAAGCTATACAAGTCTGAATGCTTGAAACTATCGGAAGGAACTCAGTTGAATGGAACAGAAATCTCGCTCCTGTGGGCAGCTGCATGGAGAGCATGAGGCTTTGTTGTCAAGAACTGGTCATTCTCATCAAGCTATTCAGAACATTCTGGTCTCCCACGGCAATGACCGAGCGGGAAGCAGGTACTGAAGCACATTTTTTTCTAAATTTAAAATAAATCCAGAGGGTTTCGTGCCAAATAATCACCAGCTGCTGCGAGACCAGCGTGTGTGGAATTATTAACAGGAAGCAAATTACTAACTACAACCTATGGAGAAAATTCGTCTCAGGCAAGAACTTTCTTTGAAGGATTGCACCAGCATGAAAACATTTAATTTCCCCGCAGTCACTCCACAGGGCCCCGGCGAGGGCGCTGCTGGTAATAAAGAAGAAGATTCTGGCTGCAGAGCGTTGGGATTCCTGGGCTGCATCACAGACGGGGACAGAGTGTGGACTTGCTCCATGGACGACGGCTTCGGCCTTTGCGTGAGACTCTAGACTCCGATTTTCGAGACCAGCTCCCTGTAGCTGGTCCCGAGACTGCGCTAAGAAGGTCCCAAGTAAACGTGCACTGTCATTGGTTGGATGTGACCCTGCCGGGGCCCTCACGCAGAGCTGAAGTTGGTTCTTGATGCAGCTGGCTGCCCCGGAGGGAACCAGACGTAGATCTTCAGAGGAGAGTCCGCGGCTCAGTCTTCCTCACCAGAACGGGTGTGAGACCCCGGATGGCAACTGCTCAGTCATCAGCGGATGAGGAAAATAGGGCACAAATCCACAAATCCAGGGGGGGGCTGGGTCTCCGTGGTCCTTTTCCTGACTCCTCCCTGTGCCCGTGGGGCACGCAGACTCTGTCACAGAGTCGTCTGGTAACACATGAAGAGCCTGCGAGATAGAGGAGGATTTCTCAGCCCCAAAGCGTCGCAGATGCCGTGAGCTCCAGCTTTGACACCTGGCCGGCCGTCAGGGCCAGCGTGCGGGGCTCGGAGCAAGGCGGGGTGCGGGCAAAGCGGATGAGCCGCAGACTCTGGTCCAGCTCGTGGTCCTATGGGGTCCTATGGTTCACTAACTACTTAATCGTAAACAAGTGACGTATTCGTTAAGCTTCATTGTCCGCAAATGCCTTTAAGGAACTCACGTTCTGGGTCGAGAGATAGACAAGTGCATAAACGATTACAAACTAAATGCCGAATCTCAGGTTAGCGCTACGTTTAGGGGACTGTGACAGGGTCACTAACACCAGGGAGAACGTCCTAGAATCGGAGCCGTCTGAGCCGAGTTCAGCAGAACAGGCCGTGCTGCCCAGGACTGCCAAGCACCTGTCCTCTGGGTGCAGGACGCTTCGGGACCGAAATCGGGGGACCGGGAAGAGCAGCGACCTGAGCACTTGGGAGAAGCTTGGGTGAGAGCCGAAGGCGCCGGGAGGTGAGCGGAAGGCCATCCGACGGGCGCTGGCCGTTCCCGATGGCCTTTTCTACGCCACGGGCTTTGACTTTACGCTGCATTTCACAGAAGGATTTTAACGCGGCATGAAGAGATTCGGATCTCACGAGGTTTCCGCCAGTGGCAACGCAGACGAGGACTTTGAGGAAGGGCTGTCTTCTGGGGTGGATGCAAAAGCCGGCCGCAGGAGGTATCAGTCGAGAAGGGCGAGGTCACCGTGGAAACGACGGAACCCCAGGTGCCGGGGGCGCGACACTCCCGGGGTCTATTTCTCGCTGGCGCGCGGCGTTCGGCCGGCCTGTGGCTGTCGGGCCGGCCTCCCTCTGCAGCGCCGTCGACAGTGGCGGGGCAGAGCGCGCACGACAGGGCACGTCGCCAGGAGCGTCTGCCGGGGCCGCGTGCGCCTCTCACGCGCCACGGGCCGGGATGCACCGCGTGGCCACACCTGAGCTCCGCGTGGGGGACACGCGGTCCTCCGGCGGGGACGGAAACTGGGTGTTGGCGAAGGGTGGCGGTCGGCCACTGAGGCGGGGCGCCGAGGACGCGGGTGTCTAGCGTCGCCCGGGCAACCGCGAACAGGTCACGCCTCGCTCGCATTGTGCGGGCTCGGCCTTTCGGTTTGGGGTGAGTCTTATGACCGATGGAACGAGGGGGCCGGGCGTGCTTGTCCCGGACGTTAAAGACAGATGGTCAGAACTGAAAGGTCGATTTCTTTCTCTCTCTCAACATTCCGGTTTTATTCCAATCAAGAGCGAAGCCGGCGAGAGCCCCCGTCTTTGTTAAATAGGGACGTCGCACCCATTTCGCTGGCGGCAAGATTGTCTTTTTCCACACATCTCTTGATTCCAGATAAGTTTGGCCTCAATCCTTGCGTTTGGTTTTGTACTTTTCTGGCTACCCGACAAAGGCTGAGGTTGAAAAAACTCTGGAGAACAAGATCGCGGGGCGACGTGTCTGGTGTCCTCCTAAGGCCCAAGGGTTGGCGGACCGGTGGGCGGGTCCTACCCGTGGCGTCAGAGGCGGGAGGCGCGTTCCAGAGGCGAGCGCCCGCGGGCCGCGGTGGTCGGGAGCGGTCGCCGTCCGTCCTGACCTGGCGGGGAGTCCGTGCCGACGTGCGGAGAGTCAGCCGGAGGGCGGCCCCCCAGCTGTCCGGTCGGCAGTGCCGGGTCCCACGTCCCTTCTCTCTCGCCCGCTGAGACGACAGCTGCCGTTCCGAGCAGTGGTTCCAATCATTGTGGGACTCGCGAACGGGCGCCTTGTTGTTCGGCAAGTTTTCAACTCGACCTCTGGATGGGCGGGAAACGGAGGGTGTGGTTTCCAGCTGAGGAGAGTGTGGCACATGGAGAGTCTGAGTCAGGTCGTCAAGGGCTCTGGGGTTGGAAAGTCATAATTTAGGTCAGAGTTGGTGACTATACTATCCTAAAGTCAGGATAAATAAGCAAAAAAACAAATAGACTAGACTTTCAGAAGAGACAGAGTACGCAACAGCTCAGAGGCAACTTAGAGACAAAGAATATTAGATTTGTCACTTGCTAATTGCTAATTCCAATCTCACACAGCCTGGCTTAAACTCGGTTTTCCCTTCCTGAGTCCTATAATTCTTTAAATTCTTGAAATAATGCCCACTCGATTTATTTAAATTTGTTTAAATGTATTTTTGTTGTTTGCCACTTAAAGAATCTGGAGTGGGCACTGCTAGCGCCGGCCTGGAGACGGGAGGGGCAGGAGGCCCTGCCCGGCGCACGGGCTGCTGCAGGAGGCGGCCACGGCGTGGCCTTGCAATTCGCAAATAGCCAGGTCCTCATCACGGTTCCCGGGGCGGGCGCAGGAAACCGGCCGCGCTGTGGATACTTTCGAAGGCGATACCGTTTAGCCATTTACCTTTGCAGTTTAATAATTTATTCTTTATATATCTTTTAGCAGAGTTTGCTAAAAAAAAGTTTTCAAAAATGAGTCTGGACCTTGTTGAAAAATTAAGAGAGAATCGTAGTGGGTCTCAATGAATATACGAAAGCCGTTAGGTTTTACATGAGATTTTGGAATTATTGTTAATTTGCGTAGGCATTCGTCGTTATCTCGTGATTGCTTTAATGAGATGCTCACTATAGCATTGGGGGTGTAGCATCATGATGCCTGAAACTTAGACATGGTTCAGGGGAAAAAAGCTAAATACAGAAAAACATGAGGCAATTTACACACACGCGGTTGAGACGGTCGCGTCGCCGAGTGGTCATGTCAAGTTTCCTGTGCTGTCGGATGAATCTCCACGCATTTCGCGGCTGAAAAACCCCCACGCATTTATGATTTCACGGTTTCTGCGGGTCAGGGCTCTGGCCCGGCTTCGCTGGGTCCCGTGCTCGGGGCCTTCCGCCTGCAAAGCTGTCGGCTGGGCGGCGGCGCCATCAGAGAGCCCCGCGCCACACTCGCCGAGGCCGAGGGGCGGCGCTGGTCCCGCCCCTGCGCTGTGCTCACGCTGCCGCTGCCTCCTCGAGGGCTGGGGGTGGGCGCGGGCGCTGGCGGACCAGGGCCACACGCTGGCGTGGTCGCTGCACACTTCCGGGTGTGACGCTGTTGCCGCATTCCACTGACTAGACCAGCGAGTCACAGGCCCTGCCCACACTCAAGGGCACGGCCCACGGCAGGCAAGTCCGGGGCGGCCACCACGGGGCCCGCGGCGGTGCTGGCGAGGGTGCTCGTGAGAGGCAGACGGCCTCGCGTGGCCCCTTCCTGCACGGATTCGAAATGAGTATCTGGGGAATTTTATAAGTAACCGGAGGACGTTGTAGGGGAGATGACAGTTCATTGTTCTATTCTTTCGACCTCTCTCTCTCTCTCTCTCTGTGTATGTATATATAAGAATGCCATTTTCGAGTCAAATTTACATATATATTTATATTTAATATGTATTTATATTAAACTTGTATATTAAAAGACAGAGATCATCACGTAGGAATAAAACACAAGACCCAAGGACCTGCTGTGAAACTTAATGTGCCAAGTGCGCATTAAATATAAAGACACTAATATTTTGAAACAACGAGGTTGGAAACAGCTAGAAAACTAAACTGGAGAAACCATGTCAATCAAATCACAGTCTGGAGGGAAAAGGCGTCAGCGGAGATCAGGAACTTCGAGGTGATAAAGGAGCGAATCGATGAAGAAGACGAAGTTCTAAGGGTTAATTCACCTGATAATGTAGCTTCGAAACATGTAGAAAAACTGAAAGAGCTGCAAAGATGAGTGGACTGACTGGTTGGCCGTTACGGCTGGAGATTTCCACTGTCCTCCCTCCAACACTGGTAGAGGTAAATATAAGATTAGCCAGAACGTATTCATCTTGCTAACTATCTGATTCGTGGGAGAAATCATACGCGTATTGGGGTTTTCTAGAGCTCTGACGTTGACCTCCACTTCGAAGGAGTCGGAATAAAGTGTTTTCTCATCTGGGTTCAGCAGAGACGTTTGTGGAGGATGCGTGTAAAGGGAAGGTGTTTGGGACCAAGTGTTCCCAGGGTCACGTGACAATCACTGGGATTTCGAGTAGCCCAGGGGTCGCATTCTGTCCTCACACACAAAAAACCTGTTGCTAATTGAAGATTTAAGAACTACAGCTGGATAAGTAACATCGGCCCAGATGGCATTTCAGGAACCCCTGGTGGGGTCGCGGCAGACAGCGCGGCTGCCCGATTTGTCAGCCGTAGGGGGCCTGGGATGCCTGGCCCGACACACTTCAGGTGGACAAGCCCCTCATGGGCTGGAGACTCGGGGCCCGGCTGAGACTTAAACCTCCCGGAATCGCTCGGGAACCAGTCGGCCCTCAGTCCCTGCTCCTCTCGTCTCTGTCAGCGTGTTTGGTCCAGCTGGGACCCGAGGCATAGAGAGGCTTTTATTCAGGAAGCTGCATGGAGGTTTCTGCCTAGGATCTTCACCTCCGTATGGGATCCGATGATCAGATTAACTGAGTGGAGCTTCAAGTCCTGCCATGCACAGAGCACCATGCCGACCCGTAGGGGCTGCAGCGGAGGGGTAGTTCCTCAGAACACTCTTTCCGCAGCAAAATGATTAGTCATGGGCCAAAAAGGAAAAACGGTGGGTTCACAGACAGATAAAAACAGAAAGCATTGCCTAAAAAAATCATCGACTGTTTGTTTTGTTTTTGAAGTTTGAATTCGCTAAAATTATCAGAACCTATAGTAATTTAGAGACTAAAATAATTATCCCTCCAGCCCTGGGGAACTTGACCTTACCGCTGGATCCCCAAACACACCTTTGGGGTCCGTGTTTGGTCACGTGGCAGAAAGAGGAATGGAACACTCTACGGCAGGTCTGTGGATCACGGCATCTCACCGTAACAGCGGTGAGTTGCCTTGGAAACCTAACTCTTGTTTATATCCGTTAGCCTGTGTTCAAGATGGTTTCATTACACATCTATTCGCCACAGGTCCAAGAAGCTATCGATGAGTTAAGCGAGGACTTCCTGTCTGGTGGCTTCTCCTGGTCACCACCCGGAACTCCATCTTGGCTGACCCTCGGGCTTGGGGAAACTGTAGCATCATCGGCCCAACAAAGATGGGGTCACAATGATGTGACCTCAGTCTTAGGCAATTTGGGTGGTCTTTGTTGAGAAAAAAATAATTATAACTACAAAATTAGGCAAGAAATGGAATGTGTGTTCAGAATGACGTATACCTAACAACAAATCTCTGAAACATTAGAGATTCAGGTCCCGGTCTTCCGCAGACATGCTTCCCCACTGCGAATCGAGTGCGAGTGATTTAGTTTTGCTTTGCTGACAAGAAATCGAATGTCTCCAAAGAAAGTCACCGAGAACAACCGACGGAGACCGCGTGCGAGCTCCCCGAGCGGCGGTGCGGGGGACCGGGCTCGTGCCTCGCTCAGGCGCCGAGCGATGAGAACGCCCCCTCGGTCCCGGGGACGGGAGGAGCAGGTCCGCGGGACCGTGGCCGGGCACGACAGAATGAAATTAAGCAAAGGAAAACTGAGCAGAGGGAAATGAAAGCGATCTCATCCGTGAGGACGATTACAGAGCTGAAAAGTCTCCCAGGGCGGGGTGACGGGAACCTCCTCGCCCGAGTCATTTTGGAGCCGACGGAGCAGCGGAAAATGTGCAGCGGGGAGCGGTCGGCCCCCCACCCGCCCGGGGAGCGGACGCGACGACTGAATCGGCCTTTCCTGCCTCCTCTGCCTCCTCTCCGCGATCCGTGAGATTGCGCGGCGGCTGGAAACGAGAGACCCCCCACGCCGACTGTGTGTCTGCAGAGGCTTCCTCTGAACCGTGGAGTTGAAAAGAGGAAAAAAACGCACCCAAACGTGCGTCAGTCCTCCACGCTCTTTTCACGAACTCGGGTTTCACGCGGGGCCGGACGCTGGGGATTACGTCGAGCCGAGCGTTCCTTTCACGTGCTCTGCGAGAACATCTGGAACTCCAACGGACTTCTCGAGTTCATCCCGTTTGTCCCGGTGCGCAGCACTCGAGGACCGAGAACGCTTAATGTTTTTGTGAACTGCCATGTCAACATCGACAAAAGCGCAGCTTAGAAAATAAACCTTAACCAAAACAAATTTCAGCACAAAAGAGAAAGGGGAATACAATGCGAATATCAGATTTTTTTTTTATACCTGGAAATCTAAAAGACAAGTATATTGTATCCAAAAAAGGGCCCTTGACTTTCGCTGGTGCTTAATTCTTGCTTAGAGCCAATCTCAACAGGCAAGAGGGCGGTTACGGAGGGAGCCGCACGTGGGCCACACAGTGCAGACCCGAACGCTTCACTAAAGCCGGTTTGGGGTTTTCTCTCGAGAGTGTTTGGAATGAAGACCTTGATGTGTTCCGGAATAAGGACAGTTCCTTACGGCTTTCCATTCTTACCTTAAGATCCCACGTTACTAATACTTGCTGTGTTCCAGACCTGCTCAGCCATTTACGCATACAATGCTTTTGTCCAACAATATTTATCGAATTCCTACCCCGAGCCAAAAGCTGCACAATAAGAACGCTTTTCAGAGAAGACTTTCTTTTGGGGGGCGTTCCGACGTGCAGAGGAGCAGAAACAGAGAGCCCCCCCCCCCACGTCGCACACCCTCTCACGTCGCCACGGGGCGTTGGTCCAAAGCAAGAAACCGGCATCAGTGCCGTATCGGTAAACACGCTCCCCCTTCATCGGGATTTCGCCGGGTTTTCACGAACGCCCGTTTCCTGTCCCCGAGTGCTGTCCCCGCCACCATGTCACATCTAGTCATCGCGAGTTCATGGCCTCCTCGGTCTGCGGCGCTCCCCCGACGGTCCTCGTTTGTGCCGACCTTGCCGGTTTCAGGGTCATGGTCAGGTCCTCCGCAGAGTGCGGCTGTGTCTTTTCTTATTACACTTGGTTAGGAGTTTTGGGAAAGAATACGACAGAGGTGACACGCCCCTCCGATCTCGTCCCCCGAGAGGTGCCCGAGCCCCGGGCGACCTCTAGGACGCATATGCCTGAGCCCTGGGGTAAGGAGCGTCGGCCGGGCCCTCCAGTGCGAAGCTATCATTTTCCCTCTCTGTTCGCTCTCTGGGGAAATGAGTCACTAAATTCGGACCACTCTCGAGTTCTCCGCACACTTCCTTGGAATATTTAGGGCACGTCGAGCACCCCAACTTACTCTCCTGGTCTAAGCTCCTTGAGGATGAGACCAGACTTACCCATCGTTCCCCCAGAAGTTATTTCCAGAAGAGGCTGAGGTAGCGTCAGCAGCGAAACGCGAGTGAGAACCCAGCTATCCTGACTCCTGGCTCTGGACCTTTCCTGCCCCGCCAGAAATTCATCTATGGACTTAAGATTTTGTACATTGAGGACTGCATGGATTTCCAAAGTGGAAAGTTACATATATTTAGTCAAAAACCCAGTACGACTGAAAATCTGAGGGTTATTTTCTGGTTATTTCAAACATCTCCTAAGCCTTCTGCAGGAAAATACGTTTACCACAGCTGATAAGACCCTGTCTCGCCGCCATCATTACGTTTCTGCGAAGCGTTTCCAGTGAGAACACTCCCTCAGCTAGTTCATGTGTTTAGTCAATAAGCGACGTTTTATTGCTTTTATGAATTAAGCCCGCTTCGCGCCCGATCGTTTTGCAAACATCTGCAGCAGAAGCAGCCTCGGGAGCGTTCGAAAAATCAGTCAGCGGGGAACGGCGTTCGCTTCATGCGTGTGTGTGTTTTAATAAAGTATTTACATATGTTTGCTCTGCCCGAAATGGAACCGTGAGGGGGGTGGCCGAGCTGGGGCGGTGGCGAGGCCCCTCTCCCGGCCCCGCCAAGGTGACAGCCGCCCGCGCACCCGCCGCCTCCTGGATGAACAGCAGGGCGGAGCCAGGCTCGCGGCATCGGGGCCGCGTCGCCCAGACGGACCTCGCCGACTGGCTGAAGAGTCCCGCCCCTCGCTAACGGGGGCACCAGATTCGCAGACGGTGAGTCAGTGCTGAAGAAGAAGAGGGTCCAGGACAGCACGGATCTTGGAATTTGCCCGCCTCGCAGAGGGCGTAAAACCCCATGTTCCCGGACTTGACATTTTGGGCACAGTGGCCGCGGGGCTCTGGAGAGGGGCCGGGGGAGGGCCTCAGCTCCCGCGCGGCGAGCGAGGCGGCCCTCGCGCCTGCTCCGAACCCTGCTCCGTTCTCGGTCCCCGGGCAGCAGCGGCTGCGTCTGCCCGCTGCGTCCGCCCTGCCCCGTGGCCTCTCCAGCCATGGGCGGCAGAGGCGCCCGAGGTGGCGGGAAGCCCTGGACAAGGATTTAGAGGCGACATCCTGGAGCACGCCTCTAACCCTTCACCCCCTTCTCCCAGCCCCCAACCCCCTCCCCCAAACTGATAAATAAAATAAAATAAAATAATAAAATAAAATAACCCCTAGAGCGGAAAGGGAGACGTCAGCCTTTTCTCACAGCCGGTTTTCAGAGAAGCCCGGAGCTGCCCAGCCGCGGCGGGTCGCGAGACTCTCCGTGCTCGGAGGCAAAGCGTGGCGAGCTGTCCTTCCTCACAGCCTCTCCCGAATACCCACTGACAGGATCTGAGCGGAGAGGCAGGCCCCCGCCTCCCTGCGCCCACCCCTCCAGCAGGCGCTCTTCCCCGTTACTTTCGTGGCTGTCACTACCCCAGGCATTAGCACGCCGGCGTACAGATCAGACGCTCACATCTGTTTATTCATCACACCTTCTGCAGGTGGCTCCTACCAGCAAAGGACTTAAATATATTATCTTTTAAAAAATATGTAATGCACACTTCACTTTGACTAACGTGAAAAGGTATTTGTGTAGCATGAACGTGCTTGAAAATACTTGTGCTAACACTACTTTGCACCGCACCCTGATTCAATGTTTCACGGCTTCGGCTCTACCCTAAAGACGGGCAGACTTTGGAGGAACTATGGCATGCTGGTTCTGCTGCTGGCTTACTCTCTGTGGCTTGTTAGAAACCTTGCTGGTTTAAGTGGTGCCCTTCAGCTCCCCCCCTGAATACAGAAATCCCGGGTCCTTCCTCCCTACTCACCGCACACCTCAGAGCAGCGCCAAGCGAGGTCTTCGGAGCCATCTCCGCCTACCTCCTCCTAACCGAGCCCCCACTGCGTGCTGACCCCATCCGGGACATTTGTGGTGTGTTTTAGGCCACACGCTCTGGACCAGAGAAGGGGATCCTTCCGGAGCTGTTCTCTGCCCTCTGACGAGACGTCTGTGGTGTAAACGAGGCGTCTCCCTTCGTTCCTGGCTTGGTTGACAGGGATGTTTCTGGTTCATCTTTGCGTAGGGGGCGTAACGTGCTCGCGTGGAGTGAGAGGTGGAGGCTGAGGAGTGGGGGAGGGGGGTTGGGGGGCAGGGAGGGGGCGCGATGGCGGACGCAGAGGTTGGAGCGACGCGGTGGCATGTGGCCAGCGTCGCCGTGTGGACGAGTCATGGGCCCTGCCCCCGGGACGCGCATCTCCGTCGCTCACGCTCGGGGCCGCGAGCCGCCTGGACCCTGCCGAGCTCTGGCTTCCCGCCCAGCTCTGGCTTCCCGCCCGGGGGCGATGGCCGCTCCCTGCTTCGCCCCCTGCCCCGTCTCCCCCTGCCCCGGCGTCGCCCGCCCCCTGAAACGCCTCGTCCCCTGGCTGCCGGCCGATCGCTTCTCCTCAGTCTCCTCTGCTGGACCCCGCCGTCCTGGCCCCCACACGCCCGAGCGCTTGGGGCTCAGCCCCGCGCCCCGTTGTTTCGCAGTCCGGCTCCACCCTCACGGGCTCACGCGCTGTCACGGCTTTAGTTTGTGCCCAGCCAGGCGCGACCCCCGAGCCGAGGGTGTCTGCCTGGGGAAGGGAAGATCCTCCCCCACCCCCCGCCTCGCCCGATTCTGAGACAGAAACGTCCTTCCCGCCCGCGTCCAGCCCTGTGGGACCGGGCGCCGCCCGGAGCCAAACGCACCGCCCCACGGGCATCGCCAGACACAGGAGTAAGTACTAAGGACGCGGTGGTGACAAAACGAAGCCCTTCCTGCCCTCGCGAGGGCGCGGCCCAGTGGGGAGGAATTCGGCACACGGTTAGAACGCAGCGTGACGAGTGTCTGAAAAAACGTACGTGAAGAGCAAGCGACCCCGCGTGCGTTGTTTTAGGAGGTTTTCCCACAGTGCGAACTGTTAGCGAGGTAGTTAGAGCAAGGACTGAATTACATAACGTCACAGCTACCGAACTGTGGATTCGAAGCTGACTTTTAAGAACTATCCAAGCTATACTACGACAGGACTTGGTGTCAATAAATAATAGTCAAAACAGGTTTGCTGGAAACCCAAAGTCGCATCTTTTCCTCTGACGCCGTTTCTCGTCGTCACACCTACGGCAATTGGTCGGATTCCCAGGTGGAGACGTGTGTGCCTGGGCCGGCGTCAGCCTCAGTCGTGGGGCTGCAGGGGTGGGTGGGGGGCACGAGGCTGGAGGCTCAGGGACGAACAGGGACCTGGGGAGTCGGTCGGACTGAGACCGACGCAGCGGGGGGCGCCGAGCACGCAGTTCTGCCCCGCGACCCCTCCGGGGCCGGCCTGCCACGCTTCTGCGCCGCCTGAAAGACGAGGCTCCCACCGCCTCGGGGGAGGAAGACGGTGTTTATGGTCTCCGCGAAACCCTCTGGTTTGCTGCGACCAGAGACGCGGCCGCCCGATGGGGCGGGGAAGCACGCTGCCTTAAAATTTGTGGAAACGGCTGATTGCTGTATGTGAAAAGTCTTCTTTATCACTACAGAGCTTTCAGCACTGACTATGGGAGCAAGACGAACTATCGTGACATCTGGATGGGGCCCCGAGAAGACTTTAATCACCGTTACACCATCCAAGGCAAAATAAAATAGAAAAGGGACGTTTCTTTCCCTCTAGTCTCCTCAAGCTGTCCCCCCCCCCACTTGTATTTCCACTTCGTTTTTCAGTAAGGGCAGTCGCATTTCAAAACGTGCATCAGGAAACCGGGTACTTCAGTCCGCACCGTCTGTTTCCGTGCTAAAGGGTCCCTGTTATTTTTCTGCAGTGTCTAAATAGAAACCGTTCATTCAAATGTTCTTCGACTTCCTAGAAATAAAATATGGAAGTGGGCGAGAGCTGGGGCGCCCTCTGCTCGCCAGGGCGAGCGGGCGCAGATCTCCTCATAGCAGAATCCTCGCCTGGCTGTCATTCTCGCATGGGGCACTTCGAAGCCATATGACCCGAGTCTTGCACCTGCTGCTTCGTACACAAGGCAGACGAGCCCCCCACTCCTGACGCTGCTCGGACTGTCTCTGCAGCCGCAGGGTCTCGTCTGCACGGCAGTTGACTGCTGTACCCGGCCGCCAGCAGCTACCCAGCTGCTCTTTGTTATACTGGAGATTAAAGAAGGAAGAAACGGCCATCGCTCGCACAGGCGAACTAACAAAAATATCAAGAGTCACTCCCCTCTCCCACCCGAGCCCAGATTTTGTTGTAAAGACGCACGGGAAGATAAGAATCGGGGTATTTAACACCAGTGGGAAAGGCATTTCATCTCCCCTAGTTCTCATGAAGGGGACGAAGCTCCAGGCGCCCCTGCGGCGCGGTGTGTCCGGTTATGGCGTGTGGGGGGCGGGTGGAGGGAGAAGGAGGGCTTAACCCAGGGCCAGTGTGGTCTGAGGGAGGTCAAGCTCTCAGGGGACCGGAAGCTGTAAGTGTTCCCTGACAGCTGTTTATTATGTGAGGATAATGCCTGTCATATTTCCCTTCAGCTTCTATCCACAAGGAAGCTTTGGTCTTTAAACTGCATGTCTCTCCTCATAATGGTGGAAGAAAATTGGAGAGTGTGATTCTCACTGCTTTGTGGCAAGCTGTTACTTGTTCTTTGGCCAGCACGGTGCTCTTTGTTCGTTACGAGCTGGCCACCAGGCGTGGATTTGTTTTCCTGCGCGATGGCTCCAAGAAAAGCCAAGGGAAGGTTGGGGCAGATGAAAAAATACATACTTGTCTTTTTACACTAAGTCACCAAACCCAAGGACTTAACTGGAAGCATAATGCCTTTCCAGTGATCGTTGAGAAAATGATTTAATCAAAATGGCAGGTTATTTTTACCCATATACTTTGAATTCTTGATGGTCCTCAAAAAACGTAATTTCTGTGAAATAATGTGAAACATTACCTTCTGATAAAGGGAGGTGAACTTGCGAGAGTCGGCCAATAGGTGGCGCCGCACACTCGCCGAACCAAATCGCATCGCAGACAAGTCTGGAACAAACCACGCACACTGAAGCCTTGAGCTGCCGCTGACTGTGAGACATATGGGTTGAGTCCCAGGCCTGCCCAAGAATAACTTTGAAGAAATTTTGTTTTCTGGAAATACAGATGCTAACACACCACAGAACCTTTAAAAAGAATAAATATGTAGATGGTTCATAGCTTTCGGAATAATTTAACCTTCCCCCAAAAGTAAGTTAGCATCATAAGAATAAAGTAATATAAGCTCTTTTTGTGTGTGTGTGGTTTTTTTTATTTTTTATTTATTTATTTTTTGCTTTGAGGGAGCAGAAAACGACTTGGTGTCTGTGATACTCTCAAGAAATATTTGTCAATTAGTTTCTATTTAGTAACATTATTTCGGCCTCAGATGTAGAGCAAAGAGTAGAATTCATCTTAAAATAAGGTAATCTTTGATGAATAAATAATATTTAAACACAGAGTTCTATATAGGAAAATGTCATTGCCTCAATTTAGAATTTTTTTTCTTTTTTTGCTTCTCTGTTCTGTTGTATGAAATGTAGATAAAGTGATCTGTTTGAGAACCAAATGCATGCCTTACCAAGTCCTTTGTTCTGTCTTGGGAGAACCTAAGCATCCCACTGGAATAAGGTGGCAAACAGTTTCCAAAAAACAGGATTTGCAAAGTGATTCATTTTAACTAAAAGAAGAAGCTGTCGCTTTAAGATAAGTCAGCCTTCAACCTTAAAACGTAGATTTTCTTTACAGAGCGACTCTTCACAAACATCTTGGGGTTGATGTGTGTCTGTTGGCCCTGACGCTGGCTAAGGTCACTCTGGACACAGGGCCCTGCTCGGGTGAGGGAGGCCTCCAGCGAAAGGCAAGCGTCATGCGGGGGTGGTCGGTAAAAGAGCCCCGACTAACACAGATGTCCCTTTGGCCAGCACAGGGCTTCTGTCACGGGAGCGCGCGGGGACAACCTGGGACAGAGCATGCTCTCTGGCGTGTGCTTTTGTCCTTGTCCTAGAGAAGGGCCTCAAGGTGAGGCTTTATTTACCTTTAAAGCCAGGACGATTTGTCCGTTTTGCTGTCCTGGAAATGGATCCAACAGCTGGTCGTCTGGAACGAGTCTCAGGACGTACACAATGGGCGTCCTGCGAAGACAACACAGTTAACAGCGGCTCGTGTGATGGCATCAAATTACTGCGGTCCGCGGCTCTCGCTCCCGTGGCTTCTCGAAGGTAAAGGGGAACCAGAACCTGATGCCTGCTCTGTGCCAGGCTTGCTGTCGGTCGTCGGTCAGTGCGCCTCTGTGTGTGCATGTGTGCGTGCGTGTGCATGTGTGTGCGTGCGTGAGTGCGTGTGTGACATATACGTTTTCACACACACACCCCGCAGTGACGAGCGGTCGGAAGATCTTCGAGCCGGAACCCTGGCGCCGGGATCACGGCTGTAGAACGCGCTGACCGCTACATTTTGACGTCCCGCGCCGCCGAGCAGGCGTCCCGTCCTGTGCCTGAGCCACGGCGAGGGGTCCCTAACTGCTCCTTGCTGCTGCCGTTATCGCCCTTGGATCCCCGTGTTGTGCGCCGATTGATTGAGCCGACCACGTGAGTCCTGCAGGCCGACCGCCGTGCTGGGGCTGGGCAGGCTGCACACGCGAAAGCCGTGTCCTTCCTCCTACGGAGTCAGCAGTTGGATTATGGAGAGACACTTACGCCGGCCCTTCCCAGGCCCGCAGGAGGTGCCGGGCGGGGCCACGGGAGCCCCGACACACGGCTTGCCGGTGCTCGCCCGGAGCTGCTGCTCCGAGCACACTGTCCCCTGGCTGCTGCAGGGCCAGCGTGGACATTTTTTTGGGTTAGCGGGGAGATGGCAGGTGTAAAACACAATAGTTCACTCAGCCTCCCGCGCGACTTTCTGAAGCAAACAACTACGACGTGCCAAACGCACGCCGGGTGTGCGAGGGTCGCGGAGAACTCACACCTCAGCTCACGTTCCAGCCGTCTGTTCCCTGACCCGCGGACAATCAATGAACCGCGGAAGGCGGGGCGTCTGAACGGCAAGACGACCAGCGCAGGGCCCTGCTCAGAGTTTGGGGTGGGGCGTCATGGCCCCCCAGCTCCAGGGCGCAGGGAAGGGCCGCGGGCTGAGCAGGTCTGCAGAGGTGGGAGGGGGGTCCCCGCAAGGGCGGAGCTGTGGCCGGTGGCGTGGAGCCGAGGGAGGCGAGCTGGCCTTGGCCTCCGGCTCTCTCTGCGGGGCTGCCCTGTCTCCACTGCAAGTGATGGAGGATCAGGCTAATGAGCATCCCCGCTGTGGACGGTGGGGGCCGGAGCGCGCCTTGGCGCCCAGCCCCGGTGATTTTTCTTTTAAATAAAGAAGCAGGCCGTCTGACATCAGGCGGAGACCTCGGCGCCGTGCGCAGCCTCGGGTTGGAGCACGTCTTCGCCGCAGGTGACAGATGGTCCCAGCACACTCCATCTCCCAGGCCCTGGCGGCACCGCGCACGTGACGCGCGGGTTGCTGGTACTCCGTCAGCCGCTGGCACTGACGCGCGCGGGAACGCAGTCGGCCCGGCGCCAGGCCCGCGTCCGAGGACGTGCGGGGAGCGGACACTGCGGCTGGGACCCCCGGGGCACCCGCCCTCCTCCCGCCCGGCCCGGCTCTGGACGCGGCTGATGCCGCTGCCTCGAGGCGACTCGCGTCCTGGAGCGTGTCCTGCTGGCTCGGCCCGCAGCAGAGCGCGCCTGCGCCCGCTCCTGCTCGATGCTGCTGCGTCTGGAGGGGGGCGTCTGGGGGTGGGAATCGGAAGGGGGGGAGTCTGGGGGGGCGTCTGGAGGGGGGCTTCTGGGGGGGGCGTCTGGAGGGGGCGTCTGGAGGGGGCGTCTGGAGGGGTGCGTCTGGAGGGGGCGTCTGGGGGGGCGTCTGGAGGGGGCTGTCTGAAGGGGGGGCGTCTGCAGGGGGGCGTCAGGGGGGCATCTGGGGGGAGCGTCTGGAGGGGGGGCGTCTGGAGGGGGGCGTCTGGAGGGGGGCTGTCTGCAGGGGCGGCATCTGCAGGGGGGGCGTCTGGGGGGGGGGCGTCTGCCGGGGGTTGTCTGGGGGGGCTGTCTGGAGGGGGCCATCTGGAGGGGGCCGTCTGGCGGGGCGTCGGCGTTCGTGGGCGAGCCGGGCCGTCGCTGGGGGCGCTGCGCGTTCGCGGGCTCAGCGTGCCAGGCGCGCATGCGCCGTTCTGCGCTGTCGCGCGCGTTTCGTTGTCACTTGCTTCGCGTCGCGCTGCTCCCTGGCGCGGGCCGCGGAGGGCGGGGCCGGTGTCAGGACTCGCGTCCTGTCTGCACCGCGGACCTGCAGAAACGCACTGCAAGCCGCTGGTTCGGGAAGCGGTCGCGGTGGCCGAAACCAGCGGAGGACAATGTCGCGCCTGTCCTTCCCCTTCCTCGGCGGCGGAAGTCCTAACGGACGCTCCCCCATCTCCACTGTGGCTCGCGGCGGCCACGCGACTAAGCTCTGACCAGTGGGGTCCAGACGTGCTCTGTGCGACTTGGGGGTCACACCCGGGGATGGGGGGGTTGCCCTTCTCGTCTCCCCCTGTCCTGTCTGCCAGACGTGTGGTGTTGCGGGGGGGGGGGGGGGGGGGGGGGGGGGGGGACTTTGTTCTGACCAGGATGGTTTCCTTAAAAACGCATGATGAAACCACTCGGTCCGCCTGACTTTGCCTCGCTCTGTAACACCGAGGACATCATCTAAAATGGGGACAGCCAGCTGTGAGAATTCCGGTAACTCCGTTAACGACACCAGCCCCAGAGACCGAACCGTTTAGGCGCTCGTCCGGCCGCCATCCCTCACTGGACCAACTTTGTCTCCGGCCACCATCTGACAACCGTAGGGGGTTTGTTTTCCCTGTGTCCTGTCCGCATTCCTGAGAGTTGATGTACGAGATGAAATCTCCAAAACGTCCTCTGCTGGGAAAGGCCGAGCTTCACGTCTGTGGTCGTAAGCGGCCAGCCGCTGGTCCACTGGTCTGAAACACGGGCTCTAAGGGACGTGCTCGGCCGGCGGCTGCCAGCCGTCCCCTGGTCATCTCCTCTCACACCTTAGCACGTTGGTCACCGCAGTGCACCTTTATAACCCGAACGCTTGCACACGCATCATGAAACGGCACCATTCACCAGTTACAATTTCACCAAGGATACTTTGGGGAATGTTTGATATGACCAAATCGCCCATCTTAGAAGCATTTCGGAGCAAAAGGGAAGAACGGTTTCTCATGTTTGTGATCTATCTTCATCGGTTGGCTTGAGAAATTAGTCTAAACAAAAATTCAAGTTCAACAATAGCTTCTTTGCAGAGTGCTGTTCGTGAGACCTTAGCTCCCGACTTCCAACTCTTTCTTTTTTTAAGATCAAAGAAGAATCATCATTAACTATTGAGAGCCAGAGTCATCATTTCCTTATAGATACCCAAGTACTCAAGTTTTAATAAAAAATTATACCCCTGGGCCCATCCTCTTCCTGGGTCACTGAATGGCCCGAATGCTGGGCCTCTCCACGAGCCTTAGACGTCCTCTACATGCCGGTGACAGTGGTCACCTGGGCCCCTGATGGAGAGCAGGCTTCCCCTTGTTAAGATTCCTTCCCACCATCCAACTTAACGGGGAAGATTTATCAGCAAATAGATTGTTGGAGTAAATGCTCCTTGTAAGATCTCTTCCTTGAAACTCCGGGATTTCTTCCATTAACACTCAGATAATAATCGCTAACACAGATGATAGACCTACTGGTATTCTTCTGCGTAAATCAGACCCAAACTTGACTAGGGAGGAAGAAAGATCCTAGACTCTGTAGCAGAGGTTACTCCACAAAGTGGGAATAATAATAACGGTACCAGTTGAACACGATCCCAGTCAAAAGAACTTAGAGCCATGTGTGGCACTCGGCACCTTCACGGTTGTCATAAACAGCATCCCTGTCAGCGTTGTCGGATTCAAGGGAAGGTTGACTGCAGAGCGGTGGTGTGGACCGCAAGGCCCCACGCTAATGGGACGGGTGCTGTCCGATTCAGTCACAGGCGGAATCCTCCCCAGACACCGAATGACACCGTCTCTCTTTCCGGACCAGGCGTGGAAATCCTCCCTGTTAAACTGTGGAAATTCCTCCTGTCACACTGTATCTCGTTTAAAGTAAATAACCAGATTTGAAGAAGCACGTAAACAACTCCTCCGCTGTCTTTATTTGGGGGGGGGAAAAAAACTCTTTAATTTATCTTTAAAATATATCTCTATTATAAAGTCACGAATCTGGTTCCTCCTATGAATTCAAAATTAGGAAATAAGAATTTCTGGAAATATGTCTCTAATGTGTCCAGAGGCATATATATCAGTTGGGTTTGTGTCATATGAGAATTCACCCAGTTGAAGTAATCATGAGAATTTTGTTCTTATTTTTGCTTTGTTAATCGATCAGCTGGATAAATGTGATCTATTCGCTTTACTTCTCTGGGCCTCAGTTTCCTCATCTGTACACCAAGGAGACTGGAGGTGAATAACCATACAGTTTCGGGCAGTTCCATTTATTAATAAGTGCTACAATTCTACGAAACTTGTTCACAGCCTCTAGCCTCCAGTGGAATTAAAACGTGTTCCTGCGCCATGGTAACCCAGGTGCGCTTCACCTCGGTTAAGTCAGAGAGCACACAAGTGATGCCAGCCGACAAAGCTGGGTGTCGACCCGATAGGTGGCTTTTACTATGACAACTCCAGAGTCTACATTTAAAGCTATGGGTGCATTAAAAAGGAAAGGAGCAAAAAAGGCAACCTCTCTGTAGAGCCAATGAGCTAGGAACGCAAGAACGGAGCACTGTCGTCATCACGAATAAATTCTGCAGTTTTCATCACAACTTTAGCAGAGGCTTTAGGGTTGGGACCCAAAGAGGAACCCTCGCAGAGTAAAATAAAGTCATTCGTGGCCAGAGACCCCATGCTCCTGTCTTCCGGCTGCATCCGGCAAGGAGGTGCCGGTTACAGAGTCACCGGCGCTTCCTGGGAGCTGGAGAAGCTGCTTTGCTGGAAGCCGCCGCCTCGATTCGTGCCCAGGGCTCATCACCGAGGAGCAGCAAAAACGTGTATTATGCTTTTCTTCATTCTAAATATATGTGCTTTTAATCTCTGTATTCAGCCTATGGAACAGCCTGCCAGGGAAGAAAATCAAATTACATACTCTACATATAAACCTCAAAAGGTACCGATTACAGATTCGAGAAAGAAAAGAAAAAAAAAAAGGAGGCTAGAATTGCAGAAGGAACCACAAAAAGGCACAGGTCCGAACTGTCAGGAACGTTTCACTATGGTGTTGCTCTTGGAGAGAGGAAACAGCGACGTGTATTTTAATTAAAGTAGGAAGCATTCCAGCAAGTCCCACAGAGTTCATAGTCAGCATCTTTTAAAAAGAGTCTCTTTTATCTTTGTTGAAACCAAATGTAAAGTGATTTATTGGCCTGGAAATGTATGATTTGTGAGGCCGTATAAATCAACTGTTCGAGGGTAATTGTTTCAAGCGGCGACATATTCCTATTGGGTTAAGCAAGTGAGAATTCTGGGAGAAGTTCGTGAGCTCTAAGAGAAACTGAAACGCTTGTCGAAAAAAAGAAATCGAAAGGCGTGGTCTGGAGCTGTTTCTGGAACGAGGCATTTGAGGATTGCAATGTCACTTGTGATACATTAAAGAAGATGCACATAGTCTAGAACTTCCTGCAACTTAAAAGGCCATAGTGACTGCAACTCTCATTTCATTGGGAATTAAATGCGACATCCTAAATTATTCTCCTAATCGGTTACTGATTCAAGCGGAATCAAAGAAAGCCAGGCTAGGTCTTTGTCTTTTGAGATAAGGTGCAGAGAACTTTCATGGTCTGCAGGATTTACCGCATCAAAGAGATCCACCCCCTAAAAGGAAAAACGCATCACAACCTGTTTAACCATTTCAACAAAGTGAAGATGAACATGATGAGTCTTTGGAAGAGTCTTGTGACTCTGAATGAACCGACCTTGTCTGGCTCATCTGAAAGTTTGTTCTCGCAGAGCCACAAGCGAGGGTGCGGTCTCCCTATCGCCCTGCACACAGCAGGAGCGTGGAGGCACTAGGCATCGCCCGGGGCTTCGGGACGGAGAGATTGAAGACCTGGAGTCCCCCTGAGAGCTGCTTACCTGCAGAGCAGACACATTCATTCATTCAGGGGACACGTATGGCCCCCCACGGGCCCCGTGGACTATATTCATAGATAAAATAGTTCAGAAACTTTCACAAAAATGTTAGTGTTTTTTTTGTCCTCTGTTTCATTCTGTTTTTTAACAGATGCTTGGCCTAAGGGGTCTTCCTGTTCGCATCCTAGGAGGTCAGCGATGAGCCGTTTGTAAGCGTGCCTGCCGTCTCTGAGTCGGTACCGCTGGCGTGTGTGGAGCCCAGGGACCCTTGCATGTTGACAGCTTCAGAGGCAGAGAACCACCCGAAATGATTTCTGTTTGTTCCATGCCAAGGGTTTCTGAGGGGAGAATTCGATCACTGTGTATAAAAACGCGACTCTTTCACCCAAGCATGGGTTTAATTTGAGTGTTCATCTTGAACATCAGAAGCTTCAAACATGCAAACGAATATATTATGTTTTTTTCCCAAGTTGGCATCAGCTTTTTACTCTCTTGCTTTATGCCGGTTTTGGAATATCCCATGGTTTAAACTTGGAACTGCAATACACCTGTGTTTTGCTTCGGTTTAGCGTACCAGAAGCTTCCTAGGCAGTACCGCGGCTGGCAGTCGGCCAGGCGTCAGGTAAGACAGGTGGTCTGTCCCAGCCTCGAGAAAGCTTGAGGTCCAAGTGGGGAGGCAGGTTACACATAAACAGGGGCGGGCGCGGACGGAGGTCGGGGCGAGGAAGCGGAGAAGCGGAGAGAAAGTTGGCCAATCCTGACTGAGGAACACGAAATGCAGGGGGTTCGCGACGGAGAGTGACCATGTCATTTTCGATCGTGAGGAAGATGGGACGCCAGGGGACTGAGAGGGAGTGGAAAGGTGCTGGGCTCTGTGGCCGAGTGGTCACGTCGGCGTGAAAAGTCCACTGGTGTTTAGATGCCGGAGGAGGCGGGCTGCGGACGCGAGAGGCGCCGCCCGAGGAACGTGACTCTCAGGGCTGCGCGTGCGAAGGGGTGGCACCGTTGTGAACGGCACGTGCCCGGGCGCGACCGCCGCAGTGGGCGGCTGAGGCCCAGCGGAGGACAAGGCCGTCAGGCGACAGGCGGTCAAGGGATCGATCGGCCAGCATTTTGGCGGAATCACCTCCACCTCGCCAAGGGCGAAGCCGCAGGTGTTGCAGGAGAGAGCAGGTCAGAAGCCGGACTCCTCCGGGCATGAGGCCCATCCGGTAGCTCCGCCTATCGGTTCGATCCTATTCCTTAAATCTGCTTCCTTTTCCCTCTCGCCTGCTTCAGGGCTTGGCCACCCGGCCGTCCCAAAGCACTGCTGGCCACCCTGCCTTCGAACTGGATCTGATCTTCGTGCATCTGGACACTCCTTCCCGTGTCATTCTTCATGTCGCCATCAGAGCAGTTAATCTAAAATACCCATCAGATCTCATCGTCCTGCTGCCCGACAGCCCTTTAATCACTCCGCCACCTGTAGGAGGCGTCTAAATTCCTCGGCCTGGAATTCAAGGTCTCCCATGACCCACAGACGTCCTACCACCCCCCCTTCCTCTCTCGGACTTGACGTTTCAACGGTAAAAACCTGCTTGTACGTTTCTGCTTGCTCCGGAGTGTTCTCTGTCACACGATCGCGTCTTCCCACAGCTGGCCCTGCGTGTCCTCCCTCTTCCCCGCACTCGGTTCTTTGTCCAGTGACATTCGACTCGCCGTTCAAGTGCCCACTCGAGAGTCCCATTTTCCAGGAGGCTCTCGATGCTCGAAGGGTTGACGCATGCCCCTGGGCATTTCTGCTGAGCACGCCAGCCATTCAGGGATACACAGAATGGAGGGATGACGGAGTAACTGACCTTTCTTTTTACACTCCGTGGGCATTTAGAATTGATAGCAAATAAGACCCTTTAAGCCACACGTCACTTTTGTCTTCTATATTTGAATGCCACGTGAAAAAGGACGCAAGATGAAAATAGTGTTTTGTAATACTCTCCTTAGTTTGGAACAAACTAAGCCAAAAAATGCAAGTCCCGAAACTTCAGACAGGCAGCCTGGTCTAACGCCGCCGGTGCCGGGCCACCGACCACGGCCACGTCGGAACCGCCCGTCCTCACCGCAGGGCGATGAGGAGTTTGTGCCAGAGCGCGGACCGGACACGGGCGAGACTCGCCGCTCAGCCCGGCCGAGACGGTTTCCGCACCCAGACTTCCCCGTGACTCTCACACCCTGGCACGCACTCCTCGCCTTGGCGTTTTGAATAGCGTCGGCCGCTCCTTTAACGTCATCAGTGGGGAGACTGAGGCACAGTGCGTGCAGGGCGACTTGCACAAGGCAGGCGACAACTTACAACTTACACCAGTGACTCCTGGCTCCCGCACGCCCGTGCAGTCTACGACCCCTCGCTCGCCCCCGAAACTATTTTTCGGGTCCATCTTTAGTATTAATCATTTGACATTCAGCTTTTTTTTTTTTTTTTAAATAAAATTCAGTTCATTCATACTCTGTGGTATTTTTTCAGGTTTATCCTCCTCCGAAAGCTTGTTGTTCCTTCCTGGTGGAGCAGAGTCAGCATGTGTGCAGTATTATTATTTAAATGTTTACAGTCTGCCATTTTCCGCACACCGAGTCCCCAGCAGCGTGGAGTCAGACGGCCCCACACAGGTATCGTCTGCTCCATCTGCTCTCCGCCTTGCTGCTGACAGGCCCCTGTATGGAGCAGCAGCTGAAGGTCCATCTGGTCTCAGGTGTAGCCCCAGGTAGAGCATATTGCAGCATCCCGTCTGCAGGCCCGGAGGCCGGGGAGCGGCCGGGAGCCGCACATCTGAGCGCAGCGGCCACCGCTGTGCCAAACTCAGAGGGCAGAAGGTGTTCTTGGCCTCCGGGACGGTCTGGCCTTCCAGAACCGGTCGGGGACCGTGAAGCCACGCCACATCGCAGGCGTCGGTGCCAAAGCCACATCCAGAAAACTTCCTCTTCTCTTTGTCTGCTCTCGGCCCTCCTAAGTCAGGGGAAGAATTCGAGCTGGCGGTAGAGAACCCAGGGGAAAGGAAATAGCCGTGCGCCCGGATCGCTGCGCGAGCCGTCGCGAGCTCAGTCCTCTCCGCAGTCCGGCGTTTGCTTTGGGGGTTTGTTCTGTGTTTTATTCTTAGGGAGATCGTGGTCCTAAAAGAATCCGCTTTGGAAGGCGGGGTTCTCTTCCTCATCGTAGGCGGGTTGAATCGAGTGTACAGGGGACGAGCTGTGCCCATTAACCTCTGAAAAACAGGAATCCCGTCTGAAACGCCAACGTGTCCCATTGGTGGCCGTGAAGGGGACGCGAAGGGGCAGGTCGCAGGGATTTCCTGCGGGAGGCGGGGCCTGCTCCTCCCGCTGCGCATCTCCGCTGAGGCCGTCACCTGCGGTCCTCTGTGCTGCGGGGTTTCCTCCTAGGGAGGCCGAAGGCCCTCGGTGTCAGACCTCACTGTCCCAGACACAGTGGACGCAGCCCGTTTGCCAGCCGGGCGCGTTTCCGGCATCAGAGTGACCCCTGCAGGCTGGCGATCGGACTCCGGGGTGCGGGTCGCTGCCCGGCCCCTCGCGCGCACTGGCCCCAGCTCTCAGCTCCCTGGAAGCTGGTCCCTCTGGACGCCTCTCTTCCTCAGTGACTCTGGGTGTCCTGTTGTCCCCATTCTGGAAATCTGGGGAAGGACGGTTCGAACTCCTGCGTGAGGGACCCTTCGCGTCCCCTGCCGGGCTCGTCCTACAGGTGGTCTGTGTGGTGCGCAGAGTGAGAAGCTCATTTGCCTGCAGCCCGCCTGTGGGCTGGAGGGAGCAGGGTCTAGAGATGCCCGCAGACACGGGGCAGGCAAACGAGGGTGCCCGGCGATGACGGCCGGTCCCTGCAGGCTCGTCAGCCGTCGCAGGCGCCCCGCTCCGGGGGCTCCGATGCTAGGCGAGGGGGCCGGGGCCGCACGGCAGGCGTCTGAACCAAAACTGTGAGCTACAACTGCCCTAAAACAATCGTCTTTAATGAAACGAGCAGAGGGAGTGGCGTAATCGCCGCACTTGAGTCCATCGTCGCCGGGAGCTGTGTCAAACAGCAGCGCTGTAGTTCTGCTGATTTTACTGAAATTAAAAGGGAAATAAGGTGACTTAAAGGAAAGGAAAGCAATTAAGGAGTCCCGTGTAAGGAGTTTTGTAACGCGGAAGGGGCGCCGAGGATGACCTTCGAGAAGCTGTTTCGGAACGGGCTACGTGAATCGTTTTGAATGTGACCTTGCCATCCTAGTCGGAAGGGTATTCAACTTGTTATTGGGTCGGAGACACGTCACGGCGTTGTGCTAGATCATCAGAAACCTCTCTTTCTCCCTCTGAGCTGTCTGCGTGCGAGGTCGGTTCCGTGAGACCCGGGCCGGGGCCTTGACGCGGCTGAGCTGCTCCACGTTATTCCTCTCCTTTGCCCCTCCCCGTTCAACGGCAAAGAACTTCTAGAATTCAAATCCCTCCACCAACCGATAGTGTGTGAACTGTCCTTGGCACGTCCTGTGGGCGACCTGGATGACAGGAAGCTTGTCGTCTGTCTGGCCTGAGCCTCGCATTTCACCAGGGGCCTAATTCCGGGGGCTTCTTCACTCTGGGTCCTCGGCTTCTTCCTTCCTTCCCTCCTTCCTTCCTTCCTTCCTTCCTTCCCTCCTTCCCTCCCCGTCTCCTGAGACTCCTGCAAGTTTCGGCACCTCGCCCATCGGCCTCCCTCACCCAGAACCCAGCATGATATGTGACATTCTCAATATTTATAGTACAGCCCACTCTGCTACTGAAATATTCCTCACAAAACCACAATAATAATAACGCTAACATCTGCTTTCCAAGAAGCGTGTTTCTGAAGCCCGCCCGAAAGCGAGTTTTCGTTTGCACGTCTGTGGCCTGTGTTTACACTGTGGTTGCTCGAGCCCACGCGTCGTGGGGCGGCGTCCCGTGAGAAGGTGTTCGGGGACACTGTTCGCTCAGAATTGTCTCCCCCAGCCCCGGGTGCGTGGTGATCTCTCGTCGCCACCGAGCCCCGCCGTCGCGAAGGCGACTTGGCTTCGCTGGGCCCACGCGAAGCTGGTGGTTTGGAGGGCTCCGTGCCGCTGTTCGGCCTCTTCCCACAAAGGGCCGGGCGAGCGGCGACGTGTCAGAAGTGTGCAGACGGGGCCCGTGGCTGGGATGCCACGCGGGGGCGGGAAGGTCGGCCTCGCGGAGTTCGCTGCCTGCCGAGCGGGTCGCGCCGAGAGCGGGGACCGTGTCCCCTGAGACATGTTTCAGAACAGCAGAGTAGTGACTGGACAGGAAGAGAAAATTCTGGAATGGAGGCAAAAAGGGGAAAGGGAGGAGGGGCTGGTACGGGGAGTGAGAGCCGGGGAAAGGAGCAGGGGGCCTCAGGCCCCCGGGAGCCACCGGAAGGCTCAGGGCGGGGCCCCCGCCGTCGACGGGAGGTGCGCTGCCGCCTTCCCGAGCCGGGGGTCCCGTCACAGGCGACCTCCGGGTGCTGCTCCTGCCTCTCCTGGCTGCTTCTCCAAGGTCCAACGCGATTATGTGACCCGCTCTCCTTCTCGGGTCGAAAACCGAGACATCGCTCTCATCTACTCATCCACGGCCGGGGCCGCTTCCTCGCAAGGCCCCCCGTCGCTCAGCACATTCGCCCCCACGCCCGGTGTGGGTCCCTCCCCTGGTTACCGTGGACTCCCGTCCGGGGCAGGTGCGCAAAGCGGGAGCTCGGAAAGCGTCGGCGTGGACGAGCCCTTGAGACACTGTGCCGCAGCTTCTCCCGGTGAACGTGAGAGGAGGGGAGCCTGTGGGGGGACCGCGCCTCGGGGGGCCGTGCAGGGCTGCAGGGAGCAGTTCCTGAAACCCCAAACGCGGCGAGAAGGGCCACCCTGACTCCTCATCGCAGGAGCCACAGATGGAGCAAGGGACGGAGAGGAGGTTGGTGTGTCTGTGTGTTGAACACTTCACAGCCGAGGCAACCTTGACAGCCCAATGTAGCGATTTTAAGAACGGAACACTAAAAATGGGTCCTGCAGCGTGATATAGATGTGTCCTTGCATGTTTATTACCATCTCAAGCTCTTCCTAAAGATCCTCTGCAGGGGGAAACGCAGGTACCCGAGTAACAGTACCGCTCGCATCTTTTGCTAGACTGCGAGCTCCAGGAGGTCCGTTTTGCCGCCCGGCTTTGCACAGCCGCTCCCCCGGTGGCCCTGCTCCCGCCACACGGTCCAGGTGTGCCATGTGGCCACATGCACGCCCATGCCTGCCACCGCGCCCGGTACAGCGCAGGTGCCCGGGGAGCGTTTAAATGGGAGGAATTCATCACGTAACCGATGCTATCGGGGAGTCGCTCTGGGATAGCACGCTGCTGGCGTTGTCACACTGAGAAGTGATGTCTGCCTCATAAATGATCTCGCGGAGGTGGATGCGTGTCCTGCTTGTAAACTTCAGGAAGTGTAACGATGAAATGGCATGGAGGGTTCCCCAAGGGAGAGTTAGCTACGGGTACTGGGAAGGGTCTGAGCCTCTGCCCAGAGGAAGCACTGTAGCTCAGTTCACCTTCCTAGAAGGCGGACGTTCCTAGGGGACCAGGGGACAGTGCCATCCAATGTGGAGGGGGCGCATGTGGCGCAGTGTGGATACAGAACACAGAACCTACGCCCCTGCATGCACTCGAGCGGCCGATCGATTGCTTCTGCTCTGCGCTGTCCTCGACTCCTGGATGCGGGGGACCACGCAGGCCCCCCCCCCACCCGCCGTTCATCCCCATCACCCCAGAATGCAGAGCAATGCCCGGCAAACAGCTGGTGCTCAGTAAATGCCGGAGCGCGCGGCGGCAGACGGATGGCCCCAGAGACACTGTCAAGTCGTTCGTGTAATTCTTCTTACCTCATTTTAATTACCTGGCATTTAACCCAATCTCCCCACATATGGCTTATCTATAGTTGGGGGTAAAAATCAAAAAATTGTGCTTAAGTTAAATTTCCAAGAAGAGAACAGATGGGGATTTGAAATAGTTCTGGGAGGAAATTAATGAGCAAGAAGACAATGGCAAGGAAGAGCGATGCTTCCCCTGTGGGCCGGAACCCAGGTGAGGGCGTCGTTGGTCCGCTGGGACCCCCTTCTCCCTGCAATCCACCCGCGAGCTGCAGCCAAGGGCTCTGTGACACTCGGTGACATTCACGCCAACTGGCGAAGAGACTCTGACAAGCAGGCCTATTTTTAAGTGGCAGTTGAATTCATGTCAAGAAAAAAAAAGGTTGGGGGGGTGGGAAGTTGAGAGGATGAAGGAGAGGCGAGCTTTTCAGGGGGCCCGGCTGGGAGGGGCCCGTGGGCACGCGCCGGGCAGCTCGCGCCTCCTCGCTGGGGAAGCTGCCGGGGCGGGAAGGAGGGGAGCCGGCAGCAGGAGCTGGCGGAGGGCACCCCTCTCTGCCCCCCGGTCGTCCGCAGCCTCACACCCCGTGGGTTTCTGTGCAATTGGGCAGGGCCAGGGCCCGGGGACACTCTGCTGGCAGCGTGCTGGGAAAGCCTGATGGACCGGAGTGTGGAAAGGGCAGAGGACAGGCACGCGGCCCAGGGGGTCCCCCTTCTGGACGTCAGGGCGCTTTGGCTTATGCTTCTTGTTTCGGAAGCTGCCTGAGACCCCCGGCTCTCGCTCTGTGGGCTTGGCACGGCCGAAAATGGGCTCGCTGGGTCTGACGGTCCGTTTCCGTGAGTCGCGTCACCACGGCTCGGGGTGCCCAGGCAGCTGGCCAGACGTCGTTCCCAGCGTACCTGCGAGGGTGTCGTTGCGTGAGGAGCAGCAGACTGAGCAGAGGTGGCCAAGGGGGCGGGCGTTGCCCGGGCTGCCGAGACCCCCACGAGCAGGAGTGGAAGGCGGCCTGAGCTCCCTGGTCGGCCGAGGCCTCCGCACTCCAGGCTCCGACTCTCCAGCCGTTAGGGTCAGACCAGGACGGGCGTCCGCCACGCGCCCCTGCTTCTCGGGCCTGGGAACTGGGCCGGGGTCACACCCGTCCCGCTAGGTCTCCATCTGCAGGTGGCAGGCCGTGGGACTCGGCAGTCGCGGGAGCCAGCGTCTACGATGAGTCGTTTTCTATATCTCGCTACCTCAGTAGTGTCTGTAATCCTGATACCGGTAACACTCATCACGTCCGTAGTAGCCAGCGGATCTCTGCCTCGCATGCCTTAGGTCGCGTTTGCTCCGTTTCCCAGCGGGCAAAGCCGGGGCGGCCGTCTCTCTCCTCACTGGGTCCCACTCCGGAGCCGTCCGTGTTCCCCGGCCTCGCTGGCCTGTGATGCTCCGTGTTCACGCGTGGCAATCACGGGCAGCACACGCGGCGAGCGCCCAGTGATGCTGCCGGGGGGCTGAGCACACAGGTGCGGAAAAGTACAGGAGACAGGTGGGGTGCCCCCCGGCCCCCAGCTCTCAGAGGCCCCCCAGCCCCTGAGCCAGGAGGAGGCGCAGGCGCCCGGCTCTCCCGGGCTGGGGCCCGTCCTGCTCTAACTCGGCTGTAGGGTGTCTGGCCCTCGTCCTGCAGGCCTTGTGTCTCCTCGATTGTCTCATCCTCAGGTCGAAACGCTTCTCATACATGTGTGCAAGGGGGGTACGAGCAGCACGGCCGGGCCTTGGCGACCGGCCCCGCCGTCATCGCGGGGCCGCGACGCAGGGTGAGGGGCCACGTGCCCGGTCTGCCTCACTCGGGGCGTCCTGCTGGCTCCCCGGTGTCCTGCCCGCTCGCAGATGGAGGTGGACGGAGTCACACCCTGATGCCCCCTCCCACGTGAGGCTCAGTGCGCCGCTCTCGCCGAACGCTTGCTCCGGCGTTCATGTTTCCAGCACCTCGTACCTCGATCATGCTGCTGGTATTCCAATGGCTTTAAAGTTCACAGACATTACGAGATATGACAACCAATTCTCTAACTCCCCCCTCATGACCCCCATCTCTGGTGACTTGACAGGCGGCCTCGCACAGCTCAGACTCACACACACATCACGCCGTCCTTACACGTGGGGTTCGTGAGCCGGGCTCTCGTCTTGGGAGGACCTGCCTTTACCCGACGTGTGGGACCCTGAGGCAGGCTCTGGCTTCATTTAAAAACAGAGAAAGAGCGGCTGTTGACAGGGTGGGTCGCCTGCCGGTGAGCCTGCGCCTTGCTGGGAGCAGGGGTGGCCTGGGCGAGGGGCCGTCAGCTGGGCCTCAGGAGGGGCGAGGGGCCCGGATTGGGGCCCGAGATCTACCCCAGACGTTTTGGAGTGGAACTAGCGATTACTCCTCGTTCGGCGTCTTCTGCGGCCCAGTCCGTGGGTTCTCTCGGGGGCCCGGCCTGGGTCGCACCCTCCCAGCGGACACCATGGCGCTCTCCCCCAGGGGAGACGCAGCCAGGCCGCTGGGGCGGGGCCGCTGCCTGGACACATTGCCACGCCCTGACCCCTGAGAGAGGCCACGCCTGGCGAGGTGCGAGACGAGGGGTCCCATCCCCGCTTGCCCCGTTACCTTGCGAAACCCCGGGCACCAATTTGAGTTTTAAAAAACTCACAAACTTTGAAAAGCCCGGTGAACCCACTGCTTGATGAAAAGCAAACATTTGTGTGACTGTGACGGAGTTGCACGGCTGCGTGCATCTCTCCTGGGGGTCGTAGCCGATTTTCCCTGATGATGGTCAGGGCGCAGGAAGAGGGCATCCGGACGCAGTGGCCGCAGGTCGCCCGGCGGGAGAGCGCGGGGCGGGTTCCGGGGTGCGAGGCCTGGCGGCCCAGCCCCACGCCGCTGCAGTTTCCACAAGTGTGCGTTTGTTCTGGTGGAGAAAGCGGGGTGCCCCTGCATCCTCCTGCTGCAGCTGTGGGTATACTGAGCACCAGACACCCCCTCCCGCACCCCAGCTGTCCGTGCAGGAATTGGAGGTTCCGCGTGTGTGGGACCCAGAGGAGACGGTGCCCTGCGCGACCGGCCAGCTCGCTTGCGGGGGGTGGGGGGGCAGTTTTCCGGCGGCCCCCTCAGTGGGAAGGGCACCTTCGCGAAGCGTCGTCAGTCCGGTTTGATGGACGAAGGCAGCTTGGCGGGTCCTCAGCGCCTGGGCCCCTCCGTGCCGAGAACCGGTGCTGACCCTCCGGGCAGTCCCTACCTGCTCGAGGGGCTGCCATCCTCCCTGAATCCTTGTCCTTTGAATCATTATCATTATTTTTAAATTTTTTTAGGCGAGGCCACCCTTGGTTGCCCTCACAGATTGCAAGGACCTTGTCCGCTTATAATCCCTCATTTTTTTATTGTTTACTCTTCATGCCCACAGCACCTGGTCTTCCTAGGCGGTCTCCCTTCCGAGGACCAACCGGGCCCGACCCTGCTCAGCTTCTGAGATCGGACGGGATCGGCTTGCTCAGGGCGCGTGGCCGCAGACGTCCTTGGCGTTGGAGTAGGTGCGGGACTGTTTCCACAGGCAGCGTGGGAAGAGGCAGGCGCACCCCGCTTTCTCCCCCAGAATAAACGCATGCGCGTGGAAACGGCAGCTGGCGTGGGGCCGGGCTGCTGGGCCTCGCGCCCCGGAACCCGCCCCGCTCTCTCCCACAGGGCGACCTGCGGCCGCTGTGTCTGGACGTCCTCTTCCTAACCCGCCCCCCGCCCCCCCCCCCCACCGCCGCCACCACAGGAAATCCAGTGCGCTCTCCAGGCTCTCTCCTGGGGTTCTGCCTTTCCCAGCCCCCCGGAGAGGAGGGCATGGGTCCAGGAGGCGGGTGCAGGAGGGTGGCTTGGTGCCCACCGGTGGGTGCCTGCCCCCTCTGCAGCGGTGGCGGGGCGTGTGGCCAAGCGTCCTCTGAGACGCCCCTGCCTGGCGGAGCTGACATCTGCACTCCGGTTCACAGGGAAACGCGGGGGGCCCCCGCCGCCCACTGCGCCTCTCACAGCTCAAGGGGGGTTCGTCATCGTTCAGGAAAAGGGGTCCCTGTGAGAGTGATCATGACTCAATGCCCGCCCCCTTCTTCTTTGCGTTTGGGATGAGTCCAGACGCATATGTAATCCACGATTCCGAAGGCATCTCATTACTGTTGTTATTGATTCTTTTTAAGTGTGTTCACTACTCAGTTTCTAAATCCATTACAAAGAACAAATACATATTTAAATATTTATTATTATCCAGGGTTGTGGTCACACACTTCCTCAGCCTCCCCCTTCCATCTGCTCCGTGATCCGCGGAACAGATGGGTGTCGCGCCCCGTTCTCAGAGCCGGAACACGGGGCTCTGCGTCCTCCCCGCGGGAGCCTCGCTCTGGGTCACCCCTCAGCCCGCGGGGATTCTGCGCCTTTGAAATCCGCAGCCGCAGCATGCCCGAGAGTGCAGCGGGGAGAGCGGACCTCCTCCTGGGTTTGTTTGCTCCCCTCAGCGACACCGCCCGCCCGGGCTTCCAAACTGGTGCTGTCGCCACTGTCTCCAGCGCCGGCGCTTCCTGTCACCCACCTTGGGAGCCCGCCCGCAGAATGCTAAGCGCGTTTCCTCTGCACCGTGGCCGGAATCCGGCCCCCTGGGACGTCTCCACCGCGGCTGCAGCAGAGGCCCGGCCTTCGGCTCCTCCCTCCGGTGTGTCCCCCGAATCTCTATCTTCCCGTGGAACAAACCGCGGCATGCAGGAGTGCGGCAGGGGAGCGCGTAAGGGCACGGACACAGGGATGAGGGCCACACGCGCCTGGGCACAGGCTGGGTGCCCGGGCGCGGGGCAGAGCGTGGCCATCTTCCCACGTCCTGCCGGGGAGTTTGCAGTGAATGCGGCAGGCTAACGGGGGCCACCAGAGCTTTACGGAGACAACAGGAATCACGATCGTGTCTCTGTCATGGACACACAGCTGTACCGCCGAAGCAGAGACAGTTTTGGAGCCAGGAGGTTAATGACCACACGGGTTCAGCTGAGCCGTCCTGGAGGCTGAACTCAGTGCCGGGGAGCGGCCAAGCGGATCCCCCTCACGGGAGTATGGAGGGGAAGTTGTCATCACAGACAGAGCGAATGCTGGACGGCTGAGCTGGGTCAGTGTCCAGGAGCCTCAGGCGGAGGACTGGGGGACGCTGGTGCCACGGCGGAGGGAAAGGGGGGCGGACCGGGCGTTGGCTCTCAAACCGCTGGGAGCGAATCGCCCATGACATCACGCGGCCAGAAACGCCGAGCGAGCAGCAGGCGAGCAATGAAGTGAACGTGTCGCCGACTTATTTAGGGAAGTGAGAGGTGTGTGCGACCTTCGCCCTGGGAGCCGCCACCGCCGCCAGGCAGTCCGCCCTCGAGACACGCTCTCGCCGTGCGGAGGAGGAGGGGAAGGCCGGTCTCAGGGACGCTGCTGACACCCCCCTGCAGCGAGCAGGGGAGGGAGTTGGCGCACGCTGAGGCCGAGCGTGGCACACGCCCTGGACTCTGAGACGTGGCCCGGGGACGAGGCTCAGCTGCGCCCCGAGGAGCAGCGCAGGGCTGGTGGGCGCGGAAGCCCCGGCTGCAGCCTTCGCTGGCTTCCGTCATGGAAGGGTCCCCGCCGTGGCTGGAAGGAAAACGCACCCTGTGTCCACAGTCCACTGAGGGAAACGTGCAGGCCCAGAGGCTGCCGACGCCCCCAGGGTTCGCAGAAGGACGTGGCTGAGCGGGGCTGGGGGCCAGGGTGGGGGCCTCTGCAGTGCCCAGGCCCTTCCTGGCCCACGGCCCGCCCTGGCCCGACCAACAACGGCCAAGGACCCCGCCACCGTCCCTGAAACGCCCTGGTGCTTCTGAGACACAAACACGGAGGCCCTGGAGGGCCTGGACAGTAATCAGGAGCCTCGTCCCGCCGCCCCCTAGCCCCGCGCTGGGGACCCCGCGGCTGCCAGCCAGCAGGGGAGGAGCGCCGGCCGGCACGACGCCACCGATGAGCTCCAGAAGAGCCGCGTTTGAGGGGAAACAGGGAGCGGTGAGCAGCCGCCTTCCGACCCCAGCGCCCAACGTCAACGCTTGGCTGAGGCTCCCGCGGTCGGGAGCGCGGCGCGGGCGGGGCCGGGGACCCGGGAGGGACGGGGACGGGGACGGGGGCGGGGACGGGGATGGGGACAGGGACAGGGACGGGGACGGGGCCGGGGACAGGATGGCGACTCCTCGCGCCCAGGGCGCACAGGCTGAGCGAGGCGCGGGGCCGACGCCCGGCTTCTCCGCACGCGGGGCCCCCTCCGCGCTGCGGCGACTCGCAGCCCGGCTTCGGCGCGCGGTGCGGGCTGGAGATGATGCCTCGGAAGCGAGCAGATGGCGCGAGCCGCGCCGCACGCACGCGCGCTCACGCCCGGCCAACGCGGGCGCCCCGACGGCGCCCGCCCCCCCCCCCCCAGGAGGCCTCGCCCCTCGCGACAGGCTCCGGGGCTGCGGGGCTGCCGGCCCCGCCCCCTCCTCGGCCCCTCCCCCTCCTCGGGCGGGGCCCCTCCGACCACCCCACCCACGGAGCAGAGCGCGCACCCACGCCCCGCCTCTCCGCCCCGCCTCTGGCTCGCGAAGCCTCTGGCACCGGAACGCTGCTTTCCTTGCCTTTACTATTGGGTGCGGATTTTAGCACCTCGCTTTCCCCCCGCCCCCCGGGCGTCTTGCCCCGAGGGATGTTTTTAAGGGGGCGGGGCGACCAGCCTTCGGTTTCTGGCTCCCGCGGTGCCCCGCAGGGCAGCGGGTTGACGCGGGACGTGGCGGCACCGCCGGCCGGGTCTGGACGGAGGGGCTCGGCCCGCGAAGGCTCGTGCGTGGGGGGCGTGGGGGGCGGCGTGCGTGAGAGTGGGTGCGCGAGTAAGTGTGCGCGCACACTAGTGTGCAGGGGTCGGTGCGCGTGTGTGTACGCGTCGGTGCGTGTGTGTGGTCGCTCGTGCGTGTGCGTGCATGCGTGTGTGAGTACTGCTTACGCGTGCGCGTTTGCTCTTACGTACCAGGGCTGCGGGCGGGGGAGCCCGGGCAGGTGCCGGCGTGGCCCGCGTGGTGACCGATGGCTGCCGGTGCAGAGGTTGGCGCAGGCGCAGCTGGCTCTGCTCCCTGAGCGCGTCGCGTGGCCCTTGCAGAGAGCCAGGTGCTGCCGGCTCGCGGGGTCTCCGCGGGGCGCATCTGCTCAGGCGCAACATGCAGGCTCCCGCTGTGTTTGGGGGAGCAGGACCCATCAGCTCCAATGAGGTCTCCAAACCAGCGCTGGGAAAACGGCGCCCTCTGTGTTTGGAGCGGGGGTTAAACACACGCACGCCCCACCCCCGTCGAGCTGTTGGGGGGCAGCGCTGAGCGAGGTGGGAAGGAGGCGTGCAGGTGCGCGCTTGGGGAGCTGCCAGGTCTGACGGGGGGCCCTGGGCTCTGCGTGAACCTTTGTTAGGCTGGAGAAAGTTCCTCGCAGAAACAGCCACACAAAGACTTGAGTGTTTGTCACTTCATAATAAAACCCCAAGGGGTGAGTGAAAATTACCAAGCTTGTTCTTACGTGGGAGGAAATCGATGTTATTTAGGTGAAATGTGAAACAGCTTCAACGAAGCTGTTTTGTTAGGAGTCGGGGGGCCGGGTGCAGACGGGCCCTGCGGCAGCTGTGTTCCGGAGTCGGCCTTGGCCTGCCTCGGTGGCTGTGAACCGAGAGGGGGCACCTGTGAGCGGTGGGGACCAGCGACCGGGGCAGGGAGGACGGAGCGGAGGACGGAGCGGACAGACACCAGGACACATTCGCCGACCCCCTTCCGTATGCCAGGGCGCCGGGGCCATCAGCTCGGCTCCGGGCTCTTCCTCTGCCCAGCCCTGCCGTGTGACTGTCACCCCCGCCTCGTAGCTAAGGAAACCGGGGCTCGGAGCCGGCAGGAGCCAGCCCCAGGTCGTAGCGTAAGGCTCAGGTCTGGAGCAGATGACGTCTCGCTCACCCCAAGTCTTCTACGCTTCCCAGTGCGCACTGTCGTCTCCCTGAAGAGTAGCACTCGGAGGAAGCCAGGCTTTATGGGGACGGGTGTTTGCATACCCTCCCACGAGCACATCCGAGCAATGGAGGAGTCAGACCTCGGTCATCCGCCGCGACGGTAAGACACCGTCCAGAGCGACTTTTTCACGTAGCCGAAGCGCTTCCCTTATAAGTTCCAGACTTAAAACCCCAGAAGAGGAGAGGGGAGACGCTGGCCTGGCCTCCCCCCACTCACCCCCAGACTCACGGGGGCTGTGTCGGCAGATGGGAGGAAAAACGTTGCCTTAAACAAAAGACCGACGTTCTGATGTTAGACTAGACTCGACGTTTTAAAACCTAAAAAGGAGCGTGCTTGCTAACGTTTGGGAGGGACCGCGGAGCAGGCGTGAAAGGCAGGGGTGGAAAGCGGCTGTCGTAAGTGGCTTTTAACCTGATGTGGTCTGTCTGGCGAGTCAGAGAAATGCATTACGGGACGAAGCCATCGCCGGTGGGGAGTTCGGGCGCTGTCCACCGAAGACACCCGGCGTGACATTGCTCTCGAAGACACAATGCCAACGCTCCTTCGGGATGAAACGTGGGGCGTGCTTCGTGAGGAGGGGGCGTGACTGGCTCCTCTTCATCCCCCTCACTCCAGCCCGGGACCGGTTTACTGGTCCCTGACAATCACGGGCCAGGGGCGAGTGGCGAGCCGTTGGTGGGCGCCGGGACCTGCCCGGAAGCGTCGGGCTGAGTGACACCCCGTTTTCACCTCGAGTTCTTTGCTGCGAAGCGCCCCCCCCCTTTCCCCCTTTCCCTTTGTCTTTAGGAACCTCGTGTCTTTGCGGAGAGTGAAATTTGTGGGTCGGCCAATGCTTACGCCTTCTAGGAATGCGTTTCTGACGAGTCCAGCCCCCCGAGAGCAGCCTCTGAGGTCACAGAGCCCGGGGTCCAGCTCCCTGGGGCCGCCTGCCTCGACTTTCAGGTGATTCTGCGTTCACCGAAGAAGGAAGGTGTCTTACCTCTGGAAGTTTGATGCTTAAGTCTTTTATACCTCCGTTAGCACAGTAATGGCTTTTCTGTAAATGCAAAAATCCTCTTTGGATTTCATTCTTTTAGTGAAAATGAGTGTTTTAAGTCTTTCGTAAAAGCAAAGTGGTCTAACACGAACTTTTGAAAGTGGGGTACATTGTTTATTTTATGCCGTTTCAGCCAGAGGATGTCTTCTTAGGAGCACTCTGCTTACAAATAGCGGGGGAGGCCTGTGAGAAAAAGGGCAGACGAGGTTAACCTGGCGCTAACTTATGAATTGGGGCAGGGAGAGAAATAAAACTCTCCGCGTCCGGCGCCTCTGCGTCCTTCGCACGGCGCGGCCCCGCCTTCCCGCACGCCGGCACTTTACGTGCCAGACTCACCTCTCCATCTGCGGGGAGCTGGGACGACCAGAAAGACGAAGAGATTCTCCGCCGATCGCGAAGATCCGCAGGTTAAGCGTTCATCACCTGAAACCTCCATGCGCTACACCGCATGCTGCTAATTGTGAGCCAAAATGGACCCTGAGCACAAAGTCTAACACGCAGTAGGCACTTAAAACATATTTACCGAATGCACGAATGAACACGGGAAGGAACGCGACTTCCGTGGACGGAGCCGCACTGCCCGACTCTTCGCTGGAGCGGACTGTGCCGTACTTCGCCATCCGCGGTCTCCGTGGTATCGGTGTCAGCTAAGAAAACCAAGTCAATGGGACGACAGCCTTTTACACTTACGCTGGCGTCAGGGAAGACCGGAGAACCGAATGAGAGCACACGCATGGAAGGCCTGGGAAATAGAAACTATTTCCATCATCTTTGTTCTGATTTTTGCCCATGTGCCAGGTAGTCGACGGCCTCTAAACAGCCATCCAGGTCCCTAGAAGCGCACCGTGAAAGGCACCTCACAGTGAGCTCTTCTGTGGAAGGAAGGAATCACGCTCCCTTCTTCTTTTTTAAATCCCTAACGCTCCCTCTTCTTTCTTGAGTCATCATATTTTTGGACCCAAAGCAACGTGTTGGGCTCAGGATGCTGAGATGAAAAGCCAAGGTCTCCGCCCCCGGACGCTGACGCAGATAGAGCAGAGAAACCGCGGGTGCGGGTCCAGCCTGTCGCCGCGGCGTTTCTCAGGGCAGAGCCGGGGGGCTCGGCTGGGCGCCTCCGCCTGGCCCCGCGTGGGCCCAGGGCGGGGCGCGCAGCACAGGGCGCAGCGGGCTGACTGCGCAGCGGGCTCCCTTCCTCTGCGGGCCGCGGGTGTGGCGTCTCCGCCTGCACGGCCCGCCTGCTCCGATATCCGCTCCAGTCGGTGTGTTCGAGGGCTGCGGTGCTGACTCTGGACTAGTTCGCGAGGCGTGAGGCAGCCAGAGGGAGCCGAGTCCCCGGCCTGGCGGGGGGAACTCGGAGCCGGCTGTCCGAGGGATGGCGGGCAGACCCCTGCCCTGTCAGAGGAAGTTCTCAGGCATGGCCCCCGGCCCGGCCGCTGGCAGACAGACAGACGCAAACCCAGGCCAACGAGGGGCCGCAGGTGTGCTTGCCGAGGGTGTGCCTAGGCCAGGGCCTTCTCGGGCTGCAGCCGTGCGGTCGGCGTTTCAGTTCTGGGTCCGCGTGTGTTCCCAGGAAATCTCGGTTTTCGCCCCTGACCTTACAGGGCACTGACACACTCCGTGGCTTCTGCGAAACCCCCTGAGGGCCGACGTGGGCGACTCCGACGTCCAGAAGGGCTCTCGCGAGCATGCTGGAAACGCTTCTGACCAAATCCCTTCCCGCCCACCCCCCATCCTGACACGGGGTGGGAGGGACCAGGACACCTGAGCGTCCCTTCCGCAGAGGGACGAGCGTAGGTGGAAAGGCGAAATGACTCTCGGGGACGAGAAGTCTGCGCCGGTTTCAGACGTGGCTCTTATATTATATAATCACCTGAGAAATGTTAAGAAATGCCGCCTCGGGGGTCCCGAGCCCTAGATCCTGGTCTAATTGGTCGGGGTGCTGGGGGCGGTCATAAGACTTTTCAGAGCTCCCCAGGTGACTGTCACATGCAGACAGAGCTGGGAACACGAGCCCGTTAGCGCTTAACCACAAAATCGAACACGGGTGTTCCGTCCGAAGTCCTAGCGCGAGCAATGATTTTTAAAGAGGAGGGACCTGGACCGTTTGCACGACACAGTGTCACGGCAAGGTGGAGGGGGGCCCAGGGCCCCGCGCTCGCCCCTCGGCGACTCTCGGTGTTTTGCTCGTGGTTCTCAGCGTCATTTTTCGGGCTCTTCACACTGGTCGACAGCGAGGTTTTCACTGCCCACTCTGGGGAGGAAGCCTCGGATTCAGCAGCCTCGGGAGAAATTATAGCGCTTTTTCTCCCGGGGTAGGAAAAATGAGGATTTGTTAACAAAAGAAAAATAAAAAAAACATGCGTTTTGTTGCCAAACAGAAAAAGGTCGCAGACTCCGAGGGTCCCTGGGACAGAACTTTTATTTCAACACGCAACACCGTGTTGTCGCTGTGGCTGGGGAAGCCCCAACGTGCACCCTGGCCGAACTCTCAGGGGTCCCCAAGGCGCCCGTCCCTCCTTCCCCGGACCCCACTCGCTGCCAGATTTCAGCAGGACACGGAAATGAGTCCTACGAAGCCTGCGGCCCCCGTGACGTCGGCCGCTGCTGAGCCTCGCCAGCAGGACCTCCCCGTGTGAGGCGGCGAGGCAGAGGGAGGCCGAAGCAAACGAACAGAAACAGCGTTTGGTGGAGACCGAGATGTCGCTCGCGAAGGCCGATGAAAGGTTCTGGAAGGAACGATCCTCACGGCACCAGCTGGTGACAGCCACAGGAGCTCCTCGACATCCGGTCCGTCGGCTCGCCAAGCGAGCGTCATAGCAACGTGGCCACTTTTCGAAGGTCGGTCTGCAGCATCGCTTTTTTCCTGGTGTTGGGGACACAGGTCGACAGAGTGACATTACAGGCTCCTGAAAGATCGCAGGAAGCCACGGCTTCGTCTCTTCACTTCTCCTTTCCCTTCCGGGAGGAGCACGTACATGCCGGACCGTGTGGAGCTGGCGTGGGTGCGGCCACATGTAACGACACCTCGATCGCTCGCACACTTCTGCGCCCATGCGTTTAATCCTAATACTATTTCGGATAGCAGACCGTTCCCTCACCGAGAGCTCACCGTCTTCCCCTTAAACGCCATCCCCACCTTTCCTGCTCATATCAAGGTAAATCTCTTCCTTTTCTGTCTTCTGAGGGCTCTGTGTTCTCATCCCACTTAAAGCACTTTAATGTCTCACGTCATCGTGGTTTCTATTTTATGTTTTTGTCGTTCTGCTAGTCTGTGACTTTCCTGAAGGCACATACCATGGCTTTTAAAACTCTCAGCCTAGACCCCTGGGATGCAGATGGTCAGGAAGGGCTCGTTAAACGGAACTAGGTGACAGAATTCGTAGCATTCTTCCTAAAGCGCAAGTCCAAGCCTGCCGCGCTTGACCTGAGACCCTCCGATGCTCGCTCTTTAAGGAGTTAACGGTCAGGCTCTGTGCTGGGGCGCCCTGTGCGGCCCACGACCTGGAACGTCAGTCTCCTGGGGCCGCGGCTGGGGTCGCGCAGCAGGGGTCGCGCAGCAGGAGCGACCCCTGGCAGCTGGAGGTGGAGGCCTGTGAGGGCCGCGCGGTGGCAGCCTCGCCCCGGGCCCAGCGGCTGCCTTCACGTTCACGTGGCTCCCTCCGCGTGAGCTGTCAGTCTGCAAATCTCCCCTTCTTACACGTGCACCAGTTAAATTAGATCAGAGCTCACCCCGCAGGCCTCGTTTTAATGTGCTTAGCTCCGTAAAGGCTAAGCTCACGTGAGGTCACGTTCTAAAATTTCAGGGTTCAGGCTTCAGCATATTAAGTTGAGAAGGCCCAGTTCAACCCCTACCCCCTGGCTCTGTCCTTCGCTGACTGCTCGCTGCTCGTCATATCTGCAAGGCACCTGCTGGAGCTTCCACGTCTCCGCGCCTTTCCTCACGTTGCTTCCATTGCCTGGGACATCCAGCTTCTCTTAAGATGAGCTCAAGGCTCCATCCTCCGTTGCCGAGAGGCCCACCGGCCCTCCCATGGCCTGCAGGCAGATGCAACGCTCCCCCCTGTGCTGGCCACTGCCCCCTTACCTCTGGCTGGGTGACCATGGGCAGGTGTTAACACATCTTTAACCCATTGCTCAGCGGTCCCCACGGGCAGGACCGAGTCCTTCTCTCCTAACTCCGGAGAAAAGCACCGTCCTCAGCTAACGAGCGTGAGGTGAATACATGACTCAGGGAATAGAAATGGGCTTTGTCTCCCTTGTCCATCCCAGCGTGGGGATGTTCGAAGGGCTGTGGCGGGAAGGACTGGGGATCTCCGAGCCCAGCTGGGGACAGCGCCGGGCGGTGTCATGTGGGAGGAGCGACGTCTTTATGGGTGGAGCCGGGGAGGACGGGGCACGCTCCTGGATTTGCCAACTCGTTCCTAAGGAGTGTAGGGAGTAGAGTTTTAATCTAAAACATTACGGGGAAGAGAATTAATTCCTGAGTTTTTAATTAATCAGTAAACTACCTCCCGAAGAAGCTATCCTGAGCCAAGATATGGCTCCGAAGATATGAGAGGAAAACTTATAAAGTTCCACAATGAGGGAGACCCAAAATAGGGGCCAGGCAGCCATTACCGGGGACAGAAATGGATGGATGGATGCAGCCACACTTCAGGAGATGAGGGCGGAAAGGGCTCCGCGAGGATGCAAAGAATTCTGTAATACCGAATTCTATGTAATAAGATGGAAACCAGCTTTAAAGTATCATCGGTAGGCTAGCAGACAGTGTACATTCCTACTAACCAGGGGAAAGAATGCAGATAATTCCCCCAAATCCTTCCACGACGTGTTATAGCCTTGCAGTGATAGTTTCTATACGATGAGAAATAAAATAACACCCCAAAGAGGAAAATAGAATTACATAAAATATACCTGATAACTCAGTTTCCATGGATAAATATGTATGAATGGTGTGTTCACCTGTATGGAATGAACATCAGGTTTTTAAAAATGAAGAACTAAATTAGAGCACGTAACGTCGGCCTCGAAATGGAGATGTACGAGTTTTAGATGAGATTCTGAGACCCAGATAAACTCGTGTTAGTTTTTATTTTAATTAAGTCACCATGTAAACACATTTGCATATAAAGTTGTTTAATATTTGTCTCATACCTGAAAAAAAGGTCTGAGTCAATTTACATCAAATCTAGCCCCATAGTAACAGGAGGAATTCAAAAGCCAATGCTTCAAATACATATAAAATTCCTGGTTTAGAAACTACTCAACCCATTATATACTTTTAAACATTTAATTAGAAATAATTTAAAGCATTTCAATTGGGTCACTGAGCAGATCTTTCAAGTACCTGCAGTTTTTAATAGGGCACCCACGATTGTCAGTGGGGTGAATATCAATGAATTCTTTTAGGCTGAAATTTAAAAATAGTGTTTTCTTGTCTGGTAGCTCTTCAAAAAAAATAAAAACACACTCTGATATGCAAGCATGTGTCATGGCGGCAGAGTGGCTGTGTGTGGGCTGCGGCCGCTGTGAGGACGTGGTCATAAGTACCCCTGTTTCGACCAGGTGACCTTGCCCTTCTGGCGATAGCTGAGCGTCAAGATGTATACCCAACACAGATTTTTCTCTGCCAAGCCCAGCGACAAAAAAGACTGACTCAGATGCTGCTGAGAGCTGAAATGTTAAGATAAAGTAGAATCGATGCCATGGCAACTCGAAGCCATGTAGAAGCAATTACTGTGGAAACCAGGAGCGAGGAGCCCCGAGGGACAGCGAGGCAGGACACCTGGGAGGGCCGTGGCGACCTGGAGCATGGCAGCGGACGCAGAGAACGCGGCTCCACCGCGGGCCTTCGGGCCCTACGCGGTGGATCCTTTTCCTCGACTCTTAATTTCAGCTCGTCTGAGTTTGTGTCTATGGCTCTCGGTAAGTCTCCCTGAGACAAATATAAATGATACCTAAAATAAAAATTAAAAAATATGTGTTTCTTGCTAGAATGTCTACATGAAAAAGAAATAAGTGGGATTCTGATGGGAGAGGCAGCTATGCTGCTTGGAAAGCGTCCCATTCATTCCAGAGACATTGGACACTTAAATATCGGCTTGGACCTGTCAGGCATGGGATCAGCGCCTAACATGAGCTCATGAGGAGCTGCGTCTCCTGGACCTGCTTAAAACTAGGTAGACGTCTACACAGACGAATGCGGGCGATCTGTGTTTGGTGCAGAAGTCAACAAACCCTTCTTACTATACCCCGGATCCATCCCGACTTTCTGAAGGAAAAGCTGTCAAGGGTTACACATGAACCCAGAAAAACACTGAATCTGGCACACACACACACACAAAAAAATCTGTGAAACCAATAATATGTATTCATTTCGGAATAGTAGAACTTATTGTTCCATAAAAGAACAATTCTATAGGGAAAGGTATTAAAGGACCATTTTGTCACCGTAACTGGGTCAGAGAGTTGGACCAACTTGACCCTGATTTCTCCCAAGTCCTGCGCATTTGTATAGCCCTGACCTTGACTGCGCATCTGACCTTGACTTCGCTCTTGCCTGTTTACACACGGATGGGCAAGACCCTGCGGAAGCCGCCGGCACCAGGGAGTCCCGTCTCCGCTGCGGCGTGGTATTCCGCGTCTGAAGCTGCTCCCGGTACGGCCGTTGTCGTATTGCTTAATACCTGTCGTAGTCACTCGCCTGTTTACTCATTCCAAAGCTGGCGTTAGTCACCTACCATGTGCCCCAAGACACGGCACCAGCCCTTCCCCTGAGGGGGCCGAGCGCGGAACATGAACACGGCGCACGGTTTGGCGGCGGCGAGTCCCACGTGCGCTCAGGGTGCCACAAAGAGGAGTCTGACCAGCCGCCCCCACCCCAGCCCCGAAAAGGACTTCTGGGCGGCAATCCCCAAGCTAGAGAGAATTCCTCTGGGTGCAAACTGGGTAAGAAAGAAAATAAAATTAATCAAATAAATGAATAGAAACGGCGACTCTTGGTGATGACGTATCGTGTACGGGAGACTCCCGAAGCCCTTGACGACCATCGCCTTCCTGAATCCTCAGTACAGTCCCAGCAGGTGCGTGGCACGATGCCCAATCCGAGTCCTTCCCCGGCAAAGCCAGCCGCTTTAGAGAGAGCGAGTTCCCGCTTTCTGGAACCACACAAGCCGTGGCTGAATAAGGTCAGAGCCGAAACGGGAGCCTCAGCCTGGAGTCTGGGATGAACTCCGGCGCGGGTTCTACGGGCCCATCTGGCCCTGAAGCGTTCGGACACCGGAACGCATCCCGGAAGGTTTATGTAGCGGTATGTTTGTTATGATAATCGGCTCCGATGATGACTAATACTGTTACAATGTGCTGAGATCTGATTAGTCTGAGTAATAATGCCATATTTTGGCAACAAAACTAGAGTGCAGAATTTCTAAACATTTGTTACATCACCAAGAAATTTCTATCTCCTGAGGACAAAAGATTGTAATGATTTTGACCCATGGAGCCCATATGGTTATAATGAGTTCATATTAATTATGTGCATATTCAGGACATTATATGTATTGATTGACAGCACGTTCATTTGGATTCTAATAGCAGCGGTAATGAAAGCAACTCTGACCTATATTGCGGTCCCCCAAACTTGTCACGGCAGTAAACGCTCATGTTCCTTCTTCCCTCACCACACACTAACAACAACAACAACAAAAACCGAATTCAAAAGTTAAGTCCAAACTTCCCATATTTAAAACCCAAGAAAGCAACCCGTGTGTAAAACGATTAGCAAATATACATTTATGCATCACGAGAAATGTAAATACGGGACGCTTAGCTGTGGGCTGCTTCAAAGAAAGGGCCCGGATGTGCTTCACCGAGCTGTGCCCTCCCCGCCTTGAGCCAGAGACAGGACGACGGGGCGAGTTTGCAGTCCCCACATGCGGAGATTCGAGGAGGCGTGTTGGGAGCTTTGGGGCGGGACGTGTGCGGGGAGGAAACCGGAATACGGTTTTTGCCTCGTCCGCGATGCATGATCACGTGAGCACGGAAACGCCGCGAACACGGAGAGACGCGGGTCGCTCGCGACGGCGTTTCTCTGAGACCCAGAGACAGCTGCGCCGTCCTCCATTCTTCCACAGATGTGCACATCCGTGTCACTCGGCTCCAGTCAGGCCTGCCGGGCGCCGACTCTGGGAGCCGGGGCGGGGACCGCATCCCGGCCACACACCAGAGGCTGTTTTCACACGTGGGGTTGCCCTCCGTGACCCCAAGGGACAGATATCAGAACGAGCCTCTCTTTCCTTCCTCTTTACCGCTGAGCCTGATCGCAAGTGTTTACTATGACAACAGCTCAAACCCGAGCTGTGGGGGGAAACGTACGATGACTCTACAGAAGGAGAGAGAATTCATACATCGTACCTCGGTACGCGAGTTATTGCACACAGGGAGAGTGTTCTGAATTTACGTGTTCCACAGAAAAAGTGTGCTGTGTTTAAGATAGCGGATGTTCGCAGTAGCACCTGGAGCACAGTGGTGCTGTATTAATGTTTGCTGTCTCAGTTGACACTTGTAAGAGAGGCGTGGACCACCGGGGGCTCCGACGCGTCCCACGGGCAGGGGTGGACGGGGAGCAGCCTCCGAGAGCCAGACGGAGCCGTGAGCATCCGCCCCCAGCGGGTGAGCAGACCGTCCGTGGCCAGACGCGTCGAGGCCGGCATGCGTGGCCGTCCGGGAGCCCAGAGGCCTGTCCTGGGGGCCTCGTTCCCCGACTCGTGTTTCCTGGGCTGACCCGGAGGTCCTCACTGGAGAGGGTGCGGGGGGAGAGCCAGGCGCCGGTGGCTGTCACGGTCGCTGCAGGCCGGGGGCACCCGCCCGGCCCCGTGGCACAGAGCGCTGAGTTTATGACATCGGTCCTGCACCCTGTCCTGTCTCAGGAGCCATGACGAGATGGTGATGCACACGTCAGCTGCCCGTGTGACACCGGCCGTCAGAGGCAGCCCCGGGAGACGCTCAGACCACTGCCCGGGCGTCCGCACGCCGCCGGGGCCCCTCCGAGGCGCGACGCCTTCCACCTGCCCCGTCCGCTCCCGGGCCCCGCCAGCACCCCCGCCCGGGTCTGCAGTCCCGGCTCTGGGGACTGCGGGGACCTCGTCGCCGGCCTTCTGGCTCCGATTCGTTGTCCTCCCATGCACTTCCGCTCTGTTCACAGTAATTTATTCAAAACAAAAACATTGACAGAGACACGGTCCTGATTACTAATCTCAGGTGGCTGGCCGGTGCTCGAAGGAGAGAGATTCAACTCTTCGGGTGACAGGAACGTCCGCCGGGAGCCCTCCCGCGCCCCCTGCCCCCCGCACGCTTGCCGTGCTGCCTGCCCCGCGGGGCATCTGTCTCTCTCTGTCCCCGTTCCCGTCTCCCCCTCCCAGCCCCGCTGACGTACAGCTTCTAGTCCATTCTCTGGGTCCTCAGTTATCGAGTCCCTAGAGAGGAATGGATGACCCTCTCGCTGACCCTCTCGCATCCTTGGTGGGAATCTGCGCGTTTCCGGAACCCCAAGGACGTGTCTCCGTCGTACGAGGTGCATGTCCGCGAGGTGCCTGACTCGAGGGGCAGTGAGGACGCCGGGGCAGAGGAGGCTGAGCAGCGACGGCTCTGGCCGAGGCCGAGGCCGAGGCCTGGCCTTCGAGGGGAGCCGGGCAGGTGGCCGGGGGAGCGGCCGGGGTGGAGGGCGGCCGGGCAGGAGCCTCTCCCCGGGCTTCGGCAGCACCTCGCGTCCACCTCCGCCAGGGCGCGTTCGAGCCGTGTTCTCGTTTTGCTGGTCCAGGTGTCTAGGAGCGAATCTGTAAACACCTACGGACGCGCCGGTCACGGAGTCTCTGCTACACGTCAGACACTGAGTGCGGAGGCGGACCTGGGCGGGGGCTCGTCAGCGCACGTCCCGAGAACTCACCGTGGCGCCTAGAACGTAAGGAACAGTGGACGGGTATTAATTAAGAAACTCGTCACACACGCACAACCCGGCCAGCTTCAGACGAGGCCCTAGTGTCCAGCGAACTGGGTAATGGGCCTTTGCCCCGCACGTCCCGAAGCAGGAGGTGGAGGGGGTGGCGTGCGCGGTGGGATCCCCCGGGCCCTTCTAAGCACATGGGTGACAGAGTCACGACGTGCATCGGAGGCCCCAGGCTGTGCGTTTTTAACGAACGCCCCGCGCGATTCTTCAGCATAGATAGTTAGAGAGAGTCTGGCCAGGTGGCGATGAAATCACGTGCTATTAAATGAGCATTTCGTGGATAATAATAGAAACGGAGACCGGGAGCTACGCCTGTCGATGTGTCTCCGCCGGGCATCGGACCCGGCGGCGTTAGCGGCTGCGGAGGCCGCCCCTGCGGCTCGTCCGCGGCTCGTCCGCTTGCTGTCCGTCCCCTGCTTGCGGCCCAGTTACCGCCCCCAGCGCCTTTGCTTTGGGGCCGGTGCTGTATGTCCGCCGTTGCCGTGACGCTGGGCACTGTGGCGGGGACAGAGCAGGCCGGCCGCCGGATGGTTAAACGGGCAGAGGCGGCACCGCGGGCACGCGGCCTCCCCGGCGCCCCGGCTTCGGTGACGTCTCAGGGTCACCGCTGCGAGACTGTCCCGTCACCTTGACCGAACAGCTGTTGCAACTCGATTCCTAATGACTCACACCTTTGAGCTTTGCTTTTCTGACTAACGTGTTCTGCCCAGGCCCCTGGGCCCACTGCTGCTCTGAGCTTGTTGCAAGGGCGTTTCGGATGGATGTAGAATTGGGGACCAGCCGCGGTGGCCTTTGCGTCTTCATACAACAAGCTCCTTGGTGGTCCCAGGCCAAGAGTCACAGCTGTAGGTCGAGTGGCCAGGGCAGGGCTCCGGGTTCTGGGTTTACGGAGCTTTCTCTCTGGTGCTATTTTGCAAATTCACCGCAGCAAACTTTAAAACCTCAGGCCGAGGCCCTGATGTCTTAATTCAAGAAAAAACAAGCTTCTCTTCAGATTGACGGGGTCCCTGTTATGTGCAAACGCTCGGCCTTTGTTGTGCCCCAGATCGTGGTCCCTGATCTTATTTAAAACGTCTCCTTCCCTCCTTTCTTCTCTGCAGAAAAACGAAAAAAGAGAGACTTGGTAGAGACTTGCGTTTGGATAAGCGGATATTTATAGTTTTATTTATTTTTCATATAAAGGGATGTAGTAAAGAATGCATTTTTCACACAAATTATGTCCTGACAGACCATTTAGTCATTCCGTGCGCCTGTTCTTAAGAAGCGCACCTGGCTTCCTAAACAAACTCCTCCTTTCTAGAAAGCTTAGTAACAACTGCTTAATACACCGAGGTGCACAGCTTGAAGGGTGACGCACACATTCACCCCCTCCCGTCTCTAGACGAACGTGGCGTCTCCCTTCCTCCCTCCCTTCCTCCCTCCCCCTCCCCTCTCCCTCCTTTCTTCTTCCTTCCTTCCTAAAGCCTTCTCTCCGTTTTGAAACACAGCCAGTTAACAGTATTATTGTTAATTTAAACACCGTTGTTCGTGACCGAACCTGGTATTTTACCATATAGAAGATTTCTCAGATGAATTCCCGGAAATGCAGCAGTGATGGAGAAATCAGCCGCAGCTTCCAGGAGTGATGCTCCCCAGCTTTGCCCCTGTTGTCACCTCTTTGTGTTCATTCTGACGCCAGGGCAATGCTCCTCTCTTTCTGAGCACTCCCCACGGAAAAGCGGCGTGTCTCCTGCAGGACGGGCCAGCCTGCTGAGGACGCACCTCTGACCGTTGGTGCCCACCGGGCCTCAGAAGGACTGTTTTGCCTCGGCCGAATGTCATCTCAGCCAGTGACAATTATTTACTCCTGGAAAAAATTTCGACGAGGGGCGTGGAGCAACCATGCGTTTGGTTCAGAGGCCGCCTGGTTCCTTCGGGGCTTCAGCTTGGACGGGACTGTGCAGCCACCTCTGGGGGGCGTGTGTGTCACAGGCGTTGCAAGGGCGGCTCTCTGTAAGATGCCCCCCCCAGGAACCTCACCAAGGAGCCGCCTCTCTCAGACTCAGTTTACCTCGGGTGGCGCGGAGCTCACCCATTTTCCAAGCCCCGGCCCTATCATGTGATGTGCATGCTAAATTCATAATATCTCATATGCAAATGAGAAATTTAAAAAGAACACAGGTTTCCAAGTCTCTATAATATCAACAGTTCTTCCTGGCAAAATAAAATGCCTTTTTCCCTGTAGCCTCAAAAGACTCGAGCGGAGCTTACGTTACGGTGATTCTCCCGTTTCCACGGCCCTGCGTGGATGTGTGAGCTTGGGTGAGCTCTCCCGCTGTCTGGAGAGTCCCTTGCATGTGGGGAGTGTGGACTGCTAAGTTGTTTTGCACACTATCTCACATCTAATAGTTGTATCTGTCATGTATAGTGTTATATTAATTGTACATAATAGTATTGAAATGAATAAAAATTTTATTCATGAATTTTGTATGGATATATGCGCATAAATATGTATGTACTTTTCTAACTCCTGCTGGCATTTCTCAATTCCTTCCTCCCATGGACTTCAGGTAAAAATGAAGGCAACAGACATACTGAGTTACTGGAACGGGTCAGCTCTCCCCTTCCTTTGATCTCATTTTTCACTGATATTCATGTTATTTTGGTGCCTCCAACAATTGTCATTTTTTTACAGAACATGGTAGATCTAAACACGTTCTTATTTCTATTTCTCTGTCTCTTTTTTTAACATGAGTTGTTCAGGGTCATGATTTTTTAAAATTATAAATGTATTGTTTTAAAAAATCATTTCTAATTGAAAAGCCTTGTGATTAGACAGAAGACTTTTAGCATGCACATTTTTAAAACTTCATAGAGACTTTCCTTGTAATATCTGCAACTGAAAAAATACGTGGGCTTGAGCAGAACACATATTGCAGGGTGTGAGGCCATGCCATACACCTCTCTCTATATGTTAGATCACGTTTATTAATTATGCTTCTGAACTGTTTTTATTCTTGATACTTATTTTCCTAGCTCGAACTATCCTTGAGAATTGGTTATTGAAATATTTTTATATGACTAAGATTTTTCTTATCCTAAAAACTCGGTTATATAATTTTCTCTAGAACACTTATATGTGATATATATATATGTATGCATGTATGGGCATATTTTAATCCATACTCTGTCAGGAGTTTGTTAACACCAGAAGTATCTTAACTGTGCACACACAACCCAAGGATGTTCAGTTCATACTTGGAAGATCCGAATCAAAAGTTAACATCACGAGAATGCAAAATGGTACCGCCACTTTAAAAGACAGTTTGGCAGTTTCTTACAAACTAAATATACTTTTGCCATATGATCCACAACCGTGCTCCTTGGTATTTACCCAAAGGAGCTGAAAACTTATGTCCCCGTGAAACCTGCGCGCACGTGTTTGTGGCAGCTTCTTTCATCGTCGCCAAAACTTGGGAGCGGCCAAGATGTCCTCCAGCGGGCGACGGATAAAGCCTGAGTCTCCGGTGGCTTCTCACGTGCTCGCCGTCTGCCGGCCTCCCCCGTCCTGGCCCCTTTCTGCTCCTGTGCAGTCATTTTGAGTCGGAACCTCTCCAAGCACCCATCTCCTGCCCAGATCCAGGTCCTATGTGAACCCCTCCACTCTCTGCCCTATTAACATTCAAGAAAAACCCTGCTTCTCAGAAGAAGTCAGCCTGTATGCATTTGAAATTTGAATCTAGTCTATGCAATGCGATAAACTGAACAGAAATGAGTAAGAGTGTGATCTGTGTTAAACAAAAGGGAAGTGAGTGAAGAAAGGAGGAAGGGTCCAGGGGTGTACACACGCAGATCCGGTCACGTTTCCTAGCACCTAACATCAAGATGCGAACATGGTCTGCGAGAAGCTCTTTGCCCCTTAAAAGCACAGGGCTTTTTTTTTTTTTTTTTTTTCCCTGATGATAAAACATACGCAGACATCTCTCGAGCTCCCGGTTGGTCTTACAGAGCGTACGGCATCACAGAACCGGCGATGTGTGTGATAATGTCCTTATACCAAACCCTGGGATGAGCTTCACGGCCACTTTCAATGATGCCCTTCCATTGCTCTCACTGCATGAGAGATGAAACGAAGAACCCTGAAGTCCAATGAGTCAGAAAAAAGCAGTCTGTGGGACATTTGGGAGGAGGCGGCGTGTGGCAGCGCCCAGCGAATGGCCCCACGTGTCTGGCTCTGCACATTTCTGGGTCCCGCAAGCAGAAGTCACCAGCTGGCAGCCGATGGGCTTCCTCGGACCCGCAGGCTCGGTGTGTTTATGCCGCAGAGTTAGCGCCCATGCTATCGGTTTTTAAAAATTATAACCTAACGTAAAAATTAGGCAAGCTCACGTCAAAATCGAGGTTTTTAGCAGCTATGAGGTGGGACACAGGTCACACTGGATGTTCAGTCTCGCAAAGTAGCACCTGGCTAGAGGGCGCCCCTGCTGACTTGGCTGGCGTGTGCTCCCCACTCCACACCCCAGCACGGAGGGGGTCCACTTCCCTCAGCGCCGCCGTCCTGCCAGGCAGACCCTTGCTCACCCCCCCCCCCCCCCAGCAGAGGCAAAATGGGACCAAGGGTTCTCCACGCAGCCTTATCAGCGCGGCCTCTCTCTGCCCGACTTTGTAAAGGTTTCAGATGACACCGAATTTCAGGCCATTTCAATGGCAGCTTTTCCGTGCATAACCTGCAAGGTATTAAACTCTGTTCTTTGCTTCAGCTGAGCTGGTGGCAGGATCTAGGGCTCGGAAAGCACTTGCATTAAACAGTGTGAATCCACTGGGTTTCGTCCCTCTCCGTGCTCGGACGCACTTCTCACCCAGAATGGCGACCCGATGCTGCCCCGGCCTCTAATAAGGATGGGATGTGGGGCTGCTGGCCGCTAACGTCACCTTTAGGACGCATGTTAGTGTCGGAATCCTGGGGAAAGAGCTCTATTTCCGTTGCTGTGCTGAGGGGATATGACGTCACATAGGGCTGGAAGGCCCCCCTGAGAATGACCCCAGCACAGAGCGCAGCGAGCAAAGCCAGGAGGTCAGGAGAAACGCTTCCGGCTGACGTCACCGCGCACCCAGGACGGGAAATCTCTCGCCGGAGCCCCACCGACTCCCTCTCATTGCTCATTGGCCAAAACCGGGGCTCGAGTCCTCGCCCCGACCAATCACTGGGCAGGAGGGGGCGGGGCTGCCAGGAGCCTCGAAGCCCTGGGGCGCCTTCCACGCAGCACCCACAGGCAGCCCGGCGCGTCCTGCCGTGACGGAGACGCGGGCCAGGGGGCTGCGGGTTCGGAGCCAAGGGACGCGGGGACCAGAGGCGCGGAGCGCCGGGGCCTGGGGAAGTCCGGGCGCGCGTCCCGGGGCGCGTCTCAAACGCGGGGCGCCCAGCCCCGCCGCGCGAAACGGGAGACGCAGCGCGTGGTTCTGAAGATGCGAGTTTGCGACAAGATTTGGAAGAACCGTGGACTTTAATAAGAGCCTCCCGCAAATGCGGAAGAAAAGAACAGGGCGGGAGAAGGGCCCCCCGAACAGTCCGGTCTCTGAAGCTTCTCCCCGGTGGCCGAAGGGTGGGCCTGCGGCGCGGGCAGCCCCCCCTCCCGTCCCCGGGGCGTCGGGCGTCCCCCCGGCCCCCAGGTGTTCCGAGCACCGTGCGTCCGAAGGCGGCGGCCGCGCGGGCGCCTGTGGGACGTGAACCCCGTGCGGAGCACCCCATGGTCGCGCGCACCCCATGGTCGCGCGCACCCCGCGGTCCCCGGACTGTGCCCTCTCGCCCGGGGGCCTCGCGCACGCGCTGCTGCCACCTGCCGTTGGCGCCCGGCCTCTGGCCGTTACTCGCTACCCTGACCGTATCAGCAGTACGACCGCGCTTAGTGACCGCGCCGGGAAACACTCGCAACTACACTACGCCGACCCTCCGCACTGTAACAGCGACACGAACTATCCTAACGGCGCTGACAACGCCAGCTAAAAACGCTCACTACGAAGTTAAAGAAAGTGAGAAAGAAAATGAAAAAAAATAAAGAAGAAATGAGAGAACAAAAAATGGAGAAAATTTTAAAAACGAGAAAGGAAAAAAGAAAAAGACAAAAAGAATACAGAAAGAAAATGAGAAAAGAGAGCAAAGAAAAATGAGAATAAGAACATAATAGTCAAAAAAAAGGAAAAAAATGAGAAAAAAGAAACAAGAGTAAAGAGAAAAAATAAAATGAGGAAAAAAAGAAAACAAGCTAGAAGTCCAAGGCACAGGTCACCACAGGTCACCACGGGTCACCACAGGTCACCACAGGTCAGCCCCAGGTCAGCCCCAGGTCACCTCGAGTCAGCTTCCTGGGCTATAAGGGCGCAAACCTCAGCCTGGCCAGGGCCTTACGTAGGAATTTTTGCGACTCCATCACAGCAGTGCCTTATGAGGTCAAAGCAAGAGACAGCCAATCACGGCTGAGGATAAACCTCAGGGGTTTTTTTCTTAGGTTTTGGTCTCCGGACCCCTTCATTCTGAAGAAAGGACCCCCAAAAGCTTTTTGTTTATGTGGGCTATTACGGATTGATATTTACTTTATTAGGATACTTTGGGAAATAAAAAGATATATATTAGAATCTTCTTCCAGGGCCAGGGCTAGGTTGGTGAATAGTGTTGTATTTTGAAAAGCCCTGGAGATATGTTTCCACTCCCTCGACCGAGAATGGGGGCTGCCTTTTGAGAATCACCACCTTGGTGTACAATCAACTAACTTTTTATGTAAAACGTTCATTTAAAAGGTGTCTGCGAACAATTGTTTTTAAAACCCATCTTCTGTCTATTAACACCAAGCACTAGCCAAGCAGTTCCTTTGGGAAATACTTTCAGGTATATATTTACTGTGGGTGCCTTAAGCTGTTTTCCTTAGTTTGTTTTTATAAATGGAATCTTGCTAAAAGTGAACATGCTTATGAGAGTGGCTACTTGGGCTGGGTACTGGGGAATCAGATTGAAATGATGATCAAGATACAAAGTCTAAGGATCTTCACCGTTGACTTGATCAGGTGATTCTTTGCCCGATTTAAGTTTCACATCGTGCAGAAGTGTTGCCTGTTTTCTTTAATTAGTAACTTACTATATATCAATGTTCTATACATCTTCAGAACAGGTTTTGTGTCAAGTTTTTTTTATCAGTTTGACATCATCTACTTCGAATCATTCGAGCATCGTGAATGTTACCAAGTATACTGGATCCTGTAGAGATACTTTACTTCAAAGCTCTGCCAATCCTCTGTGATCAGACTCCAGACGGAGCGGAAACCTTTTAAACGGAACCATCAAACCCTTGAGACTATACCTCCCCCCTTTCTCCAAGAGGAACACACGAAACGGAATGAAAGAAACATCTTGGAATTATCATAAGTCAATGTTTCCAGATAAGCTCTTTTTGCCATATCGTTTCACGTGTGGTTTGCTTAAAATCCCTTCATTCTGTTTCATCGTCCTCACCAGCTCCCAGAGGCCGCCATCTTTCCATTAGTGGACACTCTGTGCACCTCCGCCTCTGACCTTTGATCTGTCACGAGCCATCGTTACCGCTTCTGGGTGGCGTTTGGGGCGTGCAGGAGGCCCCTCCCCGCCTCCCCACAGGCTGGCAGGCCTGCTGCACGCGCCGGGGTCCCCTCACCGATGGGCGGTGGACCAGGGCCGGCAACCGCCCTGTGCTCTTTGCCGCCTTAAAAGCTCTCGGTTCTAGTCTGTTTTTTTTTTTTTTTTTAATTGTAAATTGGGTCACAGATGTTTAATGGCTGCAAAATGCTCTGAAACTTTTTCATTCGTTCAGTGGGAAAACAAGCCTCACAAAATTCATGCTGAAATAATTAAGCTTTTTAATTTCACTGTCAATTTATCAGAACAAGTGATAAATCTCGCTCTACCCCGCCTGATTCCACCCACGTGACTTCTCAGTCCATTTACTCCCTCACACTGTCTGCGGGGGTCTTTCTAACATCGCTCAGCGTGACTTATGGAGACACAGACATCTCCAAACTCCTGGACAGGCCGAGTCACCCCAGGAAACACCGGCTTGTGCCCCAAGGAAGCCAGGGGCGCCAGGCCCTGGCGGGTCCAAGGGCCACACTCGGCGATCCTGACCCCTTCGACTCGATTCTGCTTGTGCTCAGACTTTCTTGTGATTGTGGCTGATCTAACTAAATTTTTCCGTACATGCAGCATGGCAGTGATGGAGTGAAGGCTTCGGCAGGTCCCAGATCCCAAGCAGACTCCCAGTTCTGCTCCCGATTCTGTAACATCCTAAACAAGACCCTTTATGTACCTGGCAAAGGGTCCCCGGGGGGCCGAGAGCTGGGGATGTGCCGAGCGTTCAGTGAGCACCAACCCTGTCTCGTCTGTGACTTCACAGAATGGCTTTCAGTCCGTTGCCTTGAAACGTGTCGCACTGCGCGTGACAAGCCGCCGGTGTAATGAGCCGCCCCCGAGCTGCTCACAGAGGCTGGTGCTCACGCGTGCTCTGGGCTCTTTGTAGGTGACTCGAAGTCTCTGTGATGGCTGGTAGCTTCCCGGAGCTTAAATAGAAGAGGCTGATCTTAGGAACTCAGATGGTGTCGCCTCAGAAAAACCTTTCACTGATGGCGTTCTCGGGAAGAGCCTGGCCCGCGGCCCAGCATTTCTGCGTGATTGTTCTTTGTTTAAAAAGAAAAAAAACTCATTTTTCCTGAGAGAATTTCGACCCATCAGCAGACTCAGATTTTCTCTCCTGCCTTCTTCGTTTCTTCTTCAAATGCTGAATCCGTCCTGCGTGTTAGACCAGGCGTTGGAGGACTCCCCCGTCGGGGACCAGGGTCGAGTGTCTCAGCGTCGCGGGGCGGGTGGCCTTCGTGACAGCGCGTCGGCTCGACGGCCACCGCGCAGAAGCAGGCGGCGGGGAGGGGCACGGGCGCGCGCCTGGCGCGTCGCTGGGAAGGCCGCGCTCAGCGGGGGCCTCGCCTTCCGGGACGGGAAGTGTCGCAGTGGGTCCTCGCATTGCCTGTTTCCTCACCCCGTTCGCCTCGGCGGCCCCCCTCTGTCTCCCACGTGGACCCTCCAAGCAGGCCGCCCCGGGAGACTGTCCCTCCTCCCCGGGGCCCACTTGCCGCCAGGGAGGCGTTCACTCCCGAATCGGCCTCTAGGCCGAGGACCTCAGGGAGCCACGCCCGAGGAGGCGGGAACCCGGCTTCTGTCCTGGGGAAAACCTCTGCATTTTGTCTTTGGCCGTCGCCGCGGCCGCCCTCGGCATACGTCCTGCGCCCACACCTGTTCCCTCTCAGCTCTGTGCCTTGGGGGGTCCTCCCGGTCCCCCGCCCCACCCGGGGCCTGCTCTCAGCCACATCGGGGACAGCCCGGCCCCACGGCCCTGGCCGGGAGGCCTCCTGCACCGGGCGGCACGCCTCCCTCCCACTGAGCCCTCCGGCTTCCGACGGACCACCACAGCTGCCGAGGCCATCGCGGGCCGCGGGTTAGCCTACCGGACAAGGCATGTCCGTCTTATCCTGGACTTCGGGGGACACTGTCCATTACTAGAAGAAGCAATTCTGGCTTCTCAGGCTTTTCAGCATCACTGTCCTGGGACGAGGTGGAGACAGGTCCTGCCTCAGGCTCCGTGTGACTTTCTCTCTGACGTATGAACAGAAGAATGTCAGACGCCGAGGGGCTGGCGGCATCCCCGCCTTAGGGACACCGTGGCGAAATTCACAGTACACGCCCCCTGTCCTGCCGCTGGTGAGCCCGGCTTCCAAGGTCCCCTTCCACGTTCTTGTCACTGTCTCGGTGTTAGGACGTCGATTCCAGGTCTCTGAGCTCCCGTAGTAAGAGAAAGGTGCTGACATTACTCTCCCGCCAAGAGAGGGCGGATGCTGGAGGGACAGGGGTCCTGAGGCCCCAGCGACCGGGCCGCTACCCTGCAGAGTAGACGCTGGCCAAGCGGGACAGTGGCCGCGAAGTCACTTCACAATCCGGGCAGTGTGCACAACGCGGGAGTCCTCGTGTATCCCAGCAGGCTTTGTGTGACTGCCTCACCTGACGGTAGATTTAGCAAGCGCGACTTGGTGGCCGTGGCTGGGGACGCCCCCCGCCGCGATCCGCTCCGGTCAGCGTCCGTGCAAACCCTGCTCCCCGCAGGGACGGGCTGGGCACAGCTGGCACGCCGCGCCCGGAGGTCACGTCAGCTTCCAGGCCCCACACAACAAAACCAAACTTGCTTATTTATTTTCCGCCAGGAATTTCGAATGCCAAACAGCTGTTGAGAAACAGCGTTTTGACAAGAGGTATAAATGACGCAGAAACATATGGACGAATGTTTCTTTAAAATAAACACAGGCATGAAATCAGAGAACACTTGATTGACAGGGTTCGTTCCGCTGGAAAGACTGAGCTAGAACCGCGCTCAATCCCCGTCCACACGGCCGGGCGCCTTCGCCCCTCTGTCCGCAGTGCGACCGGCAGCCGCCGGGGGGACCATCAGCTCCACCGCATTTCCCAGCCTCCCCTGGGGGGGCCTCGCCAGGGACCACGCCCCCGCCCAGTCGCCGTGAGCAGACGCGACTCACGCCGTCTCTGGGTCTGGCGCTAAGGGGCATTGCGCCTTCCCTTTGCTTCTGCCTTGTTTCTGCAAACAGAACCCAGGCAGGGTGGTGACCCCGTGCGCTTCTTATGTCATATCCTAGATTTTCGAAAGATAAGGTCGAGAATGAACTTCCCCCATCCCCCGCCATCTGAATTCCGATGAGTCCGGAAAGCCTCAGAAGCTTCTGGAATGGGGCAGTTTCTTGCGTACTCAGAAGCTATTTAATAATTCAGAATATTCTGCTTCGGGAATCAGAACCAGCCTACGCCACAGCTGCACAGTTGGACGACTTGCCTTGCGAGTCAGTCTCTCAGCATTAGAAATGATGGGTCAAGTTCATCCATCATGTGTCTGGCAGACCGTGGAGGATTTTAAACATTACATCGGAACCCGGGTCAGCGGGAGGTGGGATCAGGCCAGTGGTTTCTCAGTCTGACTGCACGTGACAGTAACTTTTGGTGTTTGTTAAAACAGTCACCGATGTTCTCACCCGACTCTGAAATACACTGAATTATAGCCTCAGGGAGCGAGAAGGGTGGTTGGTGTTTTAAATAAACTCACCAACTGATTTTTATCCAGCCGTCTTATTTTAAACACACTGGCATTGCAACTTGATCCTGAGATATTCAGAGAAGACTTCTGTCCTGACCGATGCCGGCGAGGGCTGCCGAAGCCGACACCTGACCTTGGTCCCCAAGCAGAGCAGTGACCCGGCAGGGCTCCCTTTGTTCACGATGCCGGCGGCGGATGTCGCAAAGCGACACGGCATGAGCCCGCTCGCTGTCCTCAAAGCGATCATCACATGCTCCTCTCGGCTCAGGGTCCCGGTGCAAGGCGGCGCTGCGGGTCCCGCGGAGATGGCCTGCGTGAGTGAGCAAACAGAACGCTGCGCGGCCCGCGGTAGATCATCCTCAGCCCGCGTCACCCCGCGTCACCCCGCGACCTGAAAGGTACGGCGGCCGCTCCCTGGCGCGCTCCGCGGAGAGCCCGGCTCCTCGCCAGCGAGGGGCTGCCGGCGCCCCATCACTCAGGCGCCCCGGGGCACCGAGCACGGGCAGCCCCGCGCCCGCCCCGCGGCGGCGGCGGTGGAAGGGGCGGCGAGGACAAGCCGTGGAGCCGCAGCGCGGGAGCGCGACGCCGGCCTCGGGCCCCACGGCGCCGTCTCTCGCGTCCCGGGTTCTCCCAGGAGACGAAGGGCCACGAGAAATAGCTTCGGCACGTCTTTGCCCTTTAAAAGCTCTGTTAGAAAGCAAATTATTTAGCTAAGAGACTTCGTTTGGGGAAAGAGCCCCGAGTCCGCATCAGCCCCCTAATGAGCGCTTGGTCCAGGCCCCGGGAGGGTCGTCTAAACATCGCGCCTTGCTCTTCTCGCCGTGGGATGGGGCTGGCCGCGGTGCCTGCCCCACAGGGCTGTCGGAAGGTTTTTAATTAAGTGAAAATGCAATGCCTTTAGGGCACTCGGTAGACCCTGTATCATTACTTACCGCTTCCTAGATACTTTGCTGCAGAAAGAGAAACAAAGAAAACAAAGCACATCCGGCCTTCCCTCTGAGCAAGGAGCGATTACTGCACAAGGTAAACCCAAGCGCGTGTCATCTCGGGTCAAAACACCGAGGGGACGCCTCCGCGGACTCTGCCGGGAGGCAGCGCGGGCAGGGCGGGGCGCGGGCCGGGCGTCTCCGCGACCCACGCGGGCTCCGTCCCGCGACTCCTCACGGCCTCCTGGGAGGGAGCATCTCCTCTCACGAGAGGAAGGAAAGGGGAGAAACAAAGAAGCAAAGAAGAAAGAAGACGGGAAGGAGGAAGGAAAGAAAGAGGCTCGTTATTAAACATGAAGAGCCGAAGCGGCACGTGAGCGCACCACAATCCAGAGAAAGCCAGGGAAGAGTCGCACGAATGCCGGCGCCGCTTTGCCGAAACGTCGTCGCAGACATCTCTCTCCTCGGTCTCCGACCTTCACTTCCGTGATAGCGAGGTACATAGAAATAAGGTGTAGGTAATATCTTAAAAACAAATAAAAACGATGGTATAAACACCACGTTAGGCAGGAATAACATCCGAACCATCGCCATAGCGATCCACTTTATAAGGAAGATGAAAACCCTTTATCGTAATAATAAGAAGAAAGTAGAATGAGAATGTCTATGTGTTTATAACACGATGTTTAAATATGTTATTGTATCAGTTTCCAGTACACAGTACAAAAGTTAGACATTTATATGATGTATGAAACGATGCCCCCGATGGCTCCTGCTCTGCTCCGGCTCCCCGCCCAGCCGCGACATTCCTGCCGACTGCGTGCCCTCTGCGGTGCTCCCCACCCCCGTGACCCCCTGGCAACTACCGATGCGTACTTCTTTAACCCTTCACCCCTTTCTCCCAAGCCCCCAACCCACCCTGCCCTCCGGCCCTCACCAGATTGCCCTCTATATGTGGGAGTCTGTTTTTCATTACTTTGTTCTTTTCGTTCCTTAGATTCTGCATATAAATGAAATCCCATGGTATTCATCTTTTTCTGTCTGATTTATTTCACTCAGCATAATAAGCTCTAGGTCTAGCCATGCCACTGCTAATGGCAGGATTTCATTTATTTAATGACCGAGTAATATTCCTTCGTATACATGAACCATGACCTCTGTATCCCGCCGTCTGCCGATGGGCATTTAGTCTGCTTCCACGTCTTGGCTATTGTCAATTGTGCTGCCATGAACATAGGGGTGCATAGATCTTTACGGATTACTGTTTGGGTTTTCTTTGGATAAATACCCAGAAGTGCAATTGCTGGGTCAAAAGGTGGACCCAGACTGCTCTCCGCAGCGCTGTGCCACTTTGCGGTCGGTGCCGCCAACAGCGCACGAGGGCTCCCTTTCCTCCGCATCCTCGCCGACACTTGTTCTTTGATTTATTGATGACAGCCACTCTGATGGGTGTGAAGTGATATCTCATTGTGGTTTTAATTTGCATTTCTCTGATGATTACAGATGTGGCCATCTGTATTTCCTCTTTGGAGAAATAGCCGTTCAGGTCTTCTGCCCATTTTTTTAATAGTATTGTTTGTTCTGTTGTTGTTGAGTTCCATGAGTTCTTTATTTATTTTTTGGATGTTAACGTCTTATCAGATGTATATCACAGTTTTTGAAAATTAGGAATTTGAGAGACGTCTTGATGGCTTTTGTTTTCCCTTTCAAGTGGGAGATTTTTTTGCTAGTGCGAGCTGCAGTGCGGGGTGGGATGGGGGGGTTGCCGGGGGGGGGGGAGGAGGGGGAACAGGGAGGAAGGAGGATGCCCCCTGGGGCCTTCGAGCGAGTGAGCGAGTGATCAGGACCCGAGGACCTAAGTTAAAACAACTGCTGAGGACTTCGATTAAAATATGCCTTAGATTTTAATAGGAGCCATGCAGATGAGCCAAAAATTTAATTTTAGGTTTTTTTTAAATTAAAATTTTAAAATAAAAAATATTGTAAAGAAATAGATGAAATTAATTTTATCGATATATTTTATCAACCACATTTATCCAAAACGTCATCGTTTCGACATGTCGCCGACGCAAATACCGTTAGCGATCTCGAGTGTTCCCGTCTAATTCCGCCTTTGGAGTCCGTGCGGCGATTCGTTCGTGTAACTCCCCTCGGTCCGGACCAGCCACGTGTCCAGTGCTCCGCGGCCCCACGTGTCTCTCAGCCGCCACAGCGGGCGCCATGGGCTGGGAGCCCCATCGGGCGGACAGAATGCGGGAAATGATTGTACGGGAACAGTTACGGTCGGAGGAACTGAGCTGTCGCCGCAGAGCTAGACAGGTAGGACCAAGCCAGCGAGGCGCGATTCCGCCCCCGGGAGCAGCCGGCCGCACGGGGCACTGGGTTTGGGCCTCTTTTCCAACCAGCCTGAAGGAGTCCTTACAGGAGGCGGGGACTCAGTTCTGAGTCCTGGTAAGAGGTAACTTTCAGGGAATTATGCTGAAGTGCAAAATGGCGCTCACACAAGTTTCTTTCACATATTTGCAGAGTTTCCAGAGAACTATTCTGTTCTCTTCTGAAGAGATTTTTTTTTTTTTTAAAGCTTCTGGCAGTTTTTATTTTTTTCCTTTTAGCTCTTGTTGGGATTTTTTTTTTTTTTTTTTTTTTTTTTTAGAGCCTGAGTTGTTCATAATAAGCCACCCACTTTCAGCTCGGTCCCCTGAGCGGCATCTGCTCCTGGCTGGTAGCAGCGAGCAGATTCGAGTTTAGAAGCACTGTGCGGGATGTTCACCACGAGCATTTGGTGGCGGCAGGTGCTGTGAGACCACCGAGAATGTCAGGAGCTGCCGCTGACAGGGGCCCCCATGGGGACATGTGCTGGGACTCTGCTCAAAATTCCGGGAGGGGCGGCATGAAGCGCACGCGATTCCCCTGCACGCTTCGGCTCCGGGAAGACAGCCCCGAGCCGCGGGCACCGCCGCCGCGGGCTGAGCCGCCCCGGCTGCGCCCGGTGTTCTGTTCTCGCCCTCGCTCTTCTCTCTTTTCTCCGAGTGGCGTGGCTTTGATGGCCTTACGCTTCCGCGGTGCAGAGTTAAGACACAGGCAGGAGGCAGTCATGGCCGTGCCCAACGGTGCTGTGGCAAAGAAGTGTGTTTGAACCCGGTTACGTGAAGCTAGCCATGTAGGTTTCTTAGCGTGACACATGACTAGGGCTGTCCCAAAAAGTACCGGACACTGAGTCAGACAAAAAGATGAATAACTTTTTAATATAAATATGTCCCAAATGTTGCTGGGGCATCTTATTCGTAAAAATAATTCGCGACTGTCTATTTGGAACTCACATGGAAACGTGGATCCTGTATTATTATTTGCTAAATCTGGAAACTGCACCGAAGAGGCGAGCCTATTTTTCGAGCATCGGTTTTTCACTCTTGGGTCCAAACTCCCGACATCCCTTCCGCACTGGACGAGTGACCGGCTGCCTCTCGCGCACACTGCTCTCTGCAGCTCCGGGGTCCCCGGAAGCGCGTCGGCCGACAAACGCGCGCTGAGCGTGCACTCAGGGTGCCGTCGACGCCAACGGGAACGTGCTATGGCTGCTGTTACTAAAACACTTTGCTATAGTTAGAGGAGTCGGACATATAATCAAATCAGACAAACGCGCCGCCGTGTGGGCTGCAAACGATTGTCCGCAGAGACCACGATGCGGGCCGAAGAGGGGGCGATTTGCTCCATTTAGGGACATCTGGAAACTTGCTTTAGACGAGGTGACCTTTGAGTGAAATCTCAAGGCACCGAGGAGCTCGGGCGCGAGGACTTTACCTGCAGAGGAAATGCTGCCAGGAAAAGCCATCGCATAGGACACCTTGGTGACAAACTGTGTGGTCCAACAGGGCTGCAGGGTACGGTTCCAGGTGTGAGGGCGAGCAGGGAAGAAGGCAGGTGCTCAAGCATCGGGAGTCTTCCAGGCCATATTAGGGAATTTAGATTTTTTTTTAGATAGCCAGTAGAAGTCTATAGAATTTCAACCCAGAATTCCATTTAGCTCTTTGGTCATTCACAATAGCACACGCTTACCTCCTTGTGGACCTTCCCAGCAAACCCAGACCGAGCAGCCGCCCTTTCTTCAGACGCCCACGCCGTGGCCTCACCCCCCACCCTACCCTGCCACACCGACCTGTAAAAGTCACGTGATCACATGCCCGGCCCTGGGTGGCAGTTGACTTTGAAGGGGGCAGGGACCCTTCCCTTCTCCATCTGCCCAGAGTCCGGCAGACAGCCCAGGCAATGGTAGGCGCTGACGGAATGAAGGAATTAAAGCACTTCTGTTCTTTATTTTTATTTTTGTAATTCTGTAATTTAACAGATATTTGTTTATTAACCAAAGCAGGGCACTAGCGAGCTAGTTCTCCAGAGCCACCCTCGTAAGACGCCACGTGCCTCCCGCACTGGGCGGCTTCAACCGAGGACGCTTACCTCCTCCCCGCTCCTGCGGCTCGCGGCCGAGCCCGGACGTCAGCAAGACTGCGTTCCCCTGAGGCCTCCCTGCTGGTTCGCGGCTGGCCGTCCTCTCCCCGCCTCCACTGGGCCGTCCCCGTGAGCATGTTCACGTCGCAATCTCTTCCTACAAGGACACCAGTCATATTGCATTAGGGCCCACCCGACGGCCTCATTTTACCTTAACTGGTTTTTTTAAAGGCCCCACCTCCAATTACAGTCGCATTCTAAGGTCCTGGGGGCGGCGTTGGAGGTCGACAGATGAATTTGGGGGTGGGGGGTGGGGTCATAATGTAGCCTGTAACAGCCAGATAATGTGGAAATTGAAAAATAAAGGAGACGCAACTCTTGGTCTCAAATGGCTCACAGAGTCAGGCGTCACCTGTCCTTTCGAATGGCATCTGCCCGCCAATAAATATTTATTGGGATAAGGAAAGAAGGTTCAGCCCTCCGCTTCCTCATTCATAAATAGGACTATAGCGTCCACTCCGCTTCGTTGAAAAATTAAGTGAGAACGCACCGTCGGCGCTCTGCGGGCTGCTGTGTGTGGTAAAGCACCAGGGCGAGGTCCGGTTTTGAAACACCAGGTGGTGTTTTCTCTATTTTGTCTCCGGACATTTCTCCCCCGCTCGTCTCCAGCAGCATCCGGGTGGCAGCCGGTCTAGGGCTGGTGAGTTGCCTCGGAGGCGGAACTTCCAGCGGGCGGGGGGTGCGGGGAAGCGTTTTATTCCAGGTCTTTGGGGTTTCGAGTATGAAGGCTTTAGAGGAACAGAAGGGGCTCGTGGCAGAGAGATTCAGGCAAGAACATGTCGCACGCAAGGGCCCCTCGTCACACCAGCTCCCGCACTGGAGCCCCGGGACGTGGACGTGGCGGGTCGGCTCAGCGAGGGCACGAAGCCAGCAGAAGGACATTCCAGGGGGGATCGAACGCCGCCGCCTGCTTTCCAGGCGGAGCTCCCGGCAGCAGCAGGTGGACACGTGGGCCTGGGCGATGCGGGGACGTGGGGTGCCGCGTGTCCTCCCGTGGGGGGGGGGGCGGGGTGCCGCGTGTCCTCCCGTGGAGCGGACGGGGTGCCGCGTGTCCTCCCGTGGGGGGGACGGGGTGCCGCGTGTCCTCCCGTGGGGCGGACGGGGTGCCGCGTGTCCTCCCGTGGGGGGGGACGGGGTGCCACGTGTCCTCCCGTGGGGGGGACAGGGTGCCGTGTGTCCTCCCGTGGGGGGGGACGGGGTGCCGCGTGTCCTCCCGTGTGGGGCGGACGGGGTGCTGTGTGTCCTCCCGTGGGGGGGGACGGGGTGCCGTGTGTCCTCCCGTGTGGGGCGGACGGGGTGCCGCGTGTCCTCCTGTGGGGCGGACGGGGTGCTGCGTGTCCTCCCGTGGGAGCGAGGGGACCTGAGAGCTGGCGACACCCCGGGAAGGCCAGCGGAGGGGCAGGCGGCAGAGCGGCACGGAGGCCCTCGCCTGTGCAGAGGAGAGAGGCCCACGCCCTCCGCGTGGCCCCAGCACTGCAGAGAACAGCGGGACCCCAGCGGGCCCCGCTGGTGGGGTTGCCATGGTCACTTCAGGGCTGGACAGGGACTGACTGAGGAATGCGCGGAGCGGAGAGCTGCCTGCCGGAGGCCTGAGGTCCCCAGCCCCAGAACCCCGACACTGTGCAGACCATGACCTCCTGGCGCTTAGGTGGCCTGGGAACCCTCAAAAGGGAGACTCTGAATGAAATGACCGTTCAGACTCTCCTCCCTTCTGTGGTCTGAGCTCAGGCAGAATTAAAGCTGCCCTACCCTTACTGGGTCCTAGAGAAACTCAGACCCCGGTGACATGCTAATAGGACCCTAATGTCCCAAGGGACGATCGGCTCACAGGAAAGCCCTCCCCACCACGCCCCGGAATCACCCTCTGGGCTCTGAGGGCTTCTGCTCCTCCACTACTCTCCCTACCTGCACCGTAATCTCGTAAGCAATAGCGGAGTGCAGTCCCCAGAGTGCGGCCAGGACCCCCATTCGGTGGAATGTTTACATGTTCCCAGCGCACGTGGCCTTGAGGACAAAAGCATGGGCGGAAGGGAAGGCCCAGGGGAAGAGAGAAGGTTCCAGACTGTCCTGGACCAAGGTCTTACCTATGAGTGTTGGAAGGTGGCCCCAGAAGCAGGACGAGAGCGTCTCGGAAAACCTCAAATGCGGAGTGGAGCAGAGTTGTCCGCATCGTCCTCCTGACCTGTGCGACGAGGACCGAGGGGCCCAGGCGGCCTGCCTGGCTGTGACACCTCTAACTGGACCAAGGGGCTCTCCACGCCCTGGCGGCTCTGCTGCCTCGGAGCTGCTGGACCCAGCCCCTCCTGCACAGCGCTGATGACGGGGGCGGGAGGCGGGTGCTCCTGAAGAACGGGCAGAGCGAGGCGTCCTCTGTGGCCTGGCGACGGGTCGGGCGGTTCTCCCGGGTCCGCGTGGGCTCTGCGGCTGCCCGTCACTGAGCGCGCTGCCAGGAGCCCCGCGTGGGTTTTCCACAGGCGGCGCTGGGGACAGGCGGAGGGAAAAGTTCTGCTCATGACCCTCACAAAGGCCAAGATGGCAGATCCGAGTGTGTCAGTCATTTCTAGAAGGGCCTTCACCTTCTCTATGCTCAGATTCGGGGTGCCTGAGAGCAACTGAGCCCTGGACAGTGGACGGGTGCCCAGGACGGACCGGCTTGCGTGTGCGGAAAGCAGGTGCCCTGGCCGATGCCGGCAGAGAGCATGGGAGGCCACAGACGCGGTCAGAAGGGGCGCGTACAGGCCCGGGGGGCCTCCACTCATCCCGGGGCCTCTCGCTCCTGTTCCCCAGGCTTTGCTGCCCTCGAGCCCCCGAGAGGCAGCTGCCTCGGGGAAGGTACGGGATGCTTCAGCCTTGCCATGGGCTCGGTTGACATGAGATGACCCGTTTGCCGCGGCCCCAGTCTGCGGTGCTGTGCGCAGCTGCTGTGATTAATAGTCGCCACCCGCCTTTGTTGAAAACACGAGACTCCCTCCCGATTCTGCAAAACCGCTGTTCTGCCAACCCCTCTTCTAACTCAACAGCAGGAAAATTAAATTTAGTTCAATCTATTCCTCTCGCTCCAGCCCAATAACTTCCCAGCACTTTTCTTTTGAAGCGGAGATTGCATTTTTCACTTTGGCGGTGAGGCGCCGATGCCATTCGCACTGTGTACCCCGGTCAGATTGCTAAGAAGTCCTCTCTCCTGCGGCCCACAGGGGCCCCTGGTGCCCAGCCAGTGGGAGCCAGAGACAAAAGAAACAGTCGCTAACACTGATCTCTTTATTCAAAATGTGGATATCTTCCCATTATGATTGCTGCATTAATTTCGATTTTTTAACCATGATATATTACTAATCTGCTTAAGGGTTTTTGGTGTCCATTTACATTTCGTAGGTAAAGAAAATGAGGCACCCGGTCAGCCTGGCCCACACTCTGGTCTGGCATACAGCAAGGGCTCCATAAATGCTCGCTTCATCATATAAATCCATAAGGAATCGGACAGGAGGCGTGGCCATGTTCGATCGCATCGCGCCGGTCCAGACAGATGCTGCGTCCTCGGCGGCTCAGCTCGTGCCCGGTCCACTAGGTCCGGCGTCTGAGCACGCGGGGGGGGGGGGGGGGGGGGAGGGGGGGGCAGGGGGAGGGGGTGGCCCGTGGGCTGCAGAGGGGGCGGGGGCGGGGCAGGGAGCCCGACGCCCGCGAGAAGCTGCAAAGCGGCAGCCGACAGGGCGCCGAGTCCCACGCCCTGGGGGGTGGCACAGCGCGCACCGCCTCTCCCTGCCCCGGGCCTCCGCCCGCGGCCACGCCGGGGAGGGACGAGGCACGGACCTCGGAGCAGCTAGAGCGGGGTGCGCGTTTGGCTCTCCCACTCGCTGGCACGTGATCGGACAAGCCGCACCCTGAGTCTTTATTCCTCGTGGGAACGATGTGCATAACGATCCCCACTGGCCTGGGGGGCGGGGGAAGGTGGCCCGGAGAGTCGCGTGACATAGGGAAGGGCGGGGCCCCGCACGCGCCTGGTAGGCAGGTCCCGAGGGGCGGCCGCCGAGGTCACGGGCCCCGCGAGGGGCGCCCCGCGCGGCCAGCACCCCGGCCTCCCCGCCCGGCGGGGTCCCCTCGCTCCTCCTCCCGGGCCGCGGCGTTGCGCGCGCCGCGTGTTTGCGAACGGAGATGTGACTTGTCACGCGCGCGGCATGGACGTCGCTCGGTCGAGCGGGGGGCGGGGTCCCCTCTCCCCGCGGCTCCTCCAGGTGCCTCGGGGAACCGTGTCCTGCGGAGCGTTAGCAGGAACCAGTGCGGGAGCCGGGCAGACGCGCCCTCCATCCCGGGTCTCCGAGCGGAGGCCTCGGCGCGCCCCGGGTCTGCACAGCCGCGGCCCCGACGCCGTCCCCCGGGGCGCGCCCCCTCCGTCACGCCGGGGCCCCCCGCGGCCGCGCCTGGCGGTGACCCGAGCGCGCCCCTGCAGGGCTGAGCCCCACGGGCCGCCCGGGCGAAGGGGCGCGCGTGCCGAAGGCGACGGCCCGGCCGCCAGCCCCGGGGCGCTCTGCGCGGGGGTCGCGCCGGTCGCCCCGGCCCCCGCCGCTAGGCCGCCCCCCGTCTGGCCGTGGCCCCTTCCCCTCCATCGCCCCGCGGCCTGCCGTTCCCCGAGCCGTCAGCGGCGCCTGCTCCGTGTTTGCTGCGTGTGTGTGTGTTTGTCTTTCTGGGATGAAGTTTGTTTTTCCAGCTCTGACAGACTGGCAAGGCAAACAAGGTTGCCATTTTTGTTTTGTTTTGTGTGTGTGTTTTTTTCTGAGCACGGCAATTTTTAGCCCTTTGAAAACAATCCTGAGACTTGGGAGGTTATAATTGGGGACTCCATGTGAGCACACATTCAGCTCTCACGGTGGCTGAGGGGAGGGTCTGAGGGAGGCGCCGGGTGACAGATCAGCTCGGGGATCCATCACGAAGGGACCCAGCTCCTGACAGGATTAAAAGATGAAACGGCAGAAAGGAGACAAATTGTATAGAACATATTGAAAAATTAATTTTGAAGACTCTGTTTATGTCTGAATATACATATGCATATAGAGCACATAAATAAACATTGCCTCTCGCTCACATACTTACCTCCTGCGCGCACATGTCAGGCGGCGGCAGTCCCGTTCTTTGGAGCCGACGTGAGAGGGACCGAGGGGCTCTGAGTGCGTGGACCCGCTGCCCCAGATGCCCGTCCACAGCGCACCTGCGACGAAAGGCCCTGAAACCACAGGGCCGAGGGCATCGCTCGGTCTTCCGTTTTCTGATCTGGGTTGAGCCTAGAAGCCTCTGTCTGAGACTAGTCCTGAAAGGTGCAGACTCCAAAAATGTGTCAAGCCTGGGTGCAAACACATTGTCCCTCTCTGGATGTCGGCAGTTGGGCCCATCCCAAGGAAGGTTATTAAAAAGAGAATCTCGTGGCCGGATACAGACAATGATTTTCTCCAAGGAGGCTTGCGGGGTATAAGGGTCATTTGGAAAGAAAATTAATAGCATATGTTAAGGCCTTTTTGTTTTTTTTCCTAAAGGTACTGTTAGTTTACAAAATATTTTCTTCCCTCTAGACAGGGTTCTACATGACAGATCTCTATGAGTATGAGGCGTAGATATTTACAGATCTTTGATGTAGGCCTCTCTGCAAGTCTCACCTGCGCTGTCGGTCAACTCTTTTAGTCACTAGTCAAGTCCTATTTGAAAGGTGAGCATCACTGAGTTCCAAAGCCACGTCATAGTGGAATCTGATCACTGGACGAGTATTCGCCTCTAGGAAAAACGGAAAAGAAGAACAACGGTGAAAGTGTATTAGAAATTTAAGAGCCACACGAGAGATTGCTTTTAGCATCACTAGTCAAGTACTCCTCTTTGAAAAGCAGTTTGGGCAATAAATCTAAACCAAGCCTGCTCTCTGGTTGTGTCTCCCGGCTTCCTGAATCGTCGTCAGGTGATGTAAAGTCATACCTGAGCTTGAAGACCGAGTCCTGGCCTACCTACGGACCTAGATTTGATCTGAAACTTAATTACGCCAAGTGGTGTTGGCACAGTCTTTAAACCATCGCACGAAATAAAAAGTTATTATAGCTTGTATTTTTGTTATGAGCGCACAGCACTTCCGGCGAGATTGGCGTTGTGAAAACAAATCGACACGTTTGAAAGGCGACAGTGACTAAACCGGGTTCTAAGCTCTCGGGAGGCCGGGGCAGGTGGCGGTGCCTCCCACCCAGCACCTCGCGCTTCGCGTGGGAGGCTCTCCCTATGTGCAGTTTTTTGGGAAATTACCTAATTAGCTAGTGGAGATAGTTCTGGAAAAGGATTTTTTGCTTTTCACTTTTTACCTTATTCTGCCTAAACTTTCTTTGGTACCAATGAACAAAGACTAGCGGGACGGCACCAGTCAGTTTACCGGGACCGGCTCTCCCGTCGTTTGGTGGTGACTGTCGCGGACGCTGGCGGGAGAAGGCCGGCAGCAGTGAGCGCGGGCGTCAATCACCCTGGGTGCCAAGCCGCTGAGATGACGCGACGTGGTAAAGATAACTGACCTTCTACCGAACACGCCTGCTTCCCGAAATGAATGTCACATCCATGATAAAAAAGAAAAAAAAAAACAACAACCATGGATTGTAGAGTGTATTTTGGAATGTGACTCTGGGAGGAAGGCAGAGTATAATATGGAGGTGTTAAATGACAGATCTGCGATAAATATAAATATCAAATGTGTTATTTTGATGTATATGAGTGATAATTGGATTTTAAATTATCCATCTATAAAGAACAGAATCTATAGTGCAAGAAGTTTAGTTACGGAAATAATTATAAGAAAAAACTCTGTCGGCCTTACATATAATTTTAAAACACATGCATATATCTACATCGGGAACATTCAGAGTTTTCATTTCTCGCCCCCAGACTTCTCAATAAAGTTATTGCAACAAGTTTGTAAAGTACAAAACTAAATTCATCTTAACTTCTATCTGGTTCCAAAGAATAGGAGTTAGACCGGAATTTCCAACCAATGAGGCATTTTATAAATTCTCATTCCTCTTGGTTTGCTTATCAGTAGCCTAATATGGTTAGGAACAAATAATTCTAATCATGGAGAACTTTTTCGGAAAGTAGGAATAAGGGAGTATTTTCCTATTAATTTTGTCAGGGATGGCTAGTAACCAAAGAGAATTTTGACACCAAAACTAAAGTCTGTATAAGAAAAAAAATACTAAAACTCAATTGGAATAAAATATGGAAAAAATCTAGAGAGTATTAGCAAACCACATCTAGTAGTGTATAAAGAAGATAATAGACATTGAATAAGTTTGGTTTATTCCAGGAATGCATGGGTTCATTCAACACTTAAAAAAAAAAAAAAAACCCTATTAATGCAGCTTATAATATTAATACATTGAAGAAGAAAAGTAATCTAAACATGTAGAACATTGTCTTAATATTTACCATTTACTTATGATCAAAACGATTAGCAAAATTTGAAAAGGGGAGAAATTTATCAATATGTAAAGAGTATTTTACTAAGTAGGGAAAGGTTAAATAATTTCCTCTGATCTCAAAAAAAGGCAAGAATGCCCACTCATACTTCTGTTCGACATTATATTGACTATTCAAGCCATAGAAATAAGACAAGAAAAAATATTCATGACACGGAAAGTCAAAAACAAAACTGTCACCATTTGCTGCTGATGTGATTTTCCCTAAACACACTGAATTATTATATGTGAATCATTTGGATTTCGAGAGCTTAGCGACACCGATGGATTTAAAATCATGCTGTGAAGGTCAACTGCCCTCTCCTTCCACAGTGACAAGCGACGGGAAAGAGGGAGGGAAAGTACCGGGAATAAGTATAACAAGCAGATAAATTGCTGAAGTCATAAATTGCTGAAGTGTTGTAAAATACTGAGGAAGCATGAAGTCGACGGAGGGACAGCTCTTTCTCAAATATTGAGATACCACATTGTAAAGACGGTGTTTGTGCGGGAATATGCCAACAGATGAACGAAAACAGGAAAAAAAAGCAGAAACAGACTGATGGGGAAACATTTTTAAAAGCGAAGCAAGGAAAGCGTTAACCGTATGGAGAGATACGAGTAAATAAATTTCGTGTGGCTTAAGATATCCACGTGAAAGCCAAACTTAAATTTTTTTAATACTGTATGGAAGAATGTTTTGTGAGTTTTGGGGTAAGGGACCATTTCAAACTAATATGTCCTCAAAACAGTAATTTATATTACTTATCTTATAGAAATTTGACTGTATTATGATAAAAACAAATCAATCATCCAACCAATCAACCAACCAGAACTGTTCCTAGCAAAGAATTACAGATAAAATGAAATACAGGTCGCAGACCAGAAGATACCTGCAGCACAGTTAACAAAATATGCAAAGGACTCTTTAAAATCAATATTAGAAGACAAAAAAATGGCTAAGAAGTATTAAAAGAAACTTTACAGGAGACGAGAGAGGAGCGGCTAGAACCAACGAGGACGATTTCCAAACTCATCAGTTACTTAGGCACGAGCAAACTAAAACCACAGTGGACTCTGTCGTGCCTGCGTGTGTAACACAGGACGCCAGTGCTGAGGTCACACGGGGACGTGCCCCGCACTCGCCGCCCCCTGATGGCACTGTGCCTGCAGGCGGAGCTCATTCCCCTCCGAGACTCGGTGCTGGGCCGCGTCCCCAAGGCAGCCTTCCCCGCTCCCTCCGCGGCCTGGGCGCCCTTGCTCCCAGCATCCCCCGGGCTGGGCAAACCCCTAGCAGCATGGTGATTATGGAGCTCTCGCATCTCCAAGGGAGGACCTGGCGCCCCAGAGGGGGTTTGCGGCCCAGCAGCGCACGGACCTCACCGAGGAGTCATTCCTGCGATCTGAGACACAGCCTCCCCTTCTCTGTCCCTCTCTTTCCGTCCCTACGGAGTCCAATTCGCAGCCGTGGGGGACACCCAGAGGAATTCCTGGTGAAGCTGGAGGATCGGAACTCCTGGCCGTGACCTCGAACCATTTGGAGGCCCGGTAAAGTCACCCAGCCCCTGGAATCCTTAATAGCAGGGCGGCCAAGAGCCAGGAGTGGCATGAACACGAGAAGCTTCCAAACGAGCCTGCCCTGGAGGCCCTCAAGATTTTCAGACTCATTTTAGAGAGTCACCAGCCCTTGAAAACTTCTGGACTCTCAGCTGTCAACCCAATAGCTATGAAAAGCTACCGTAGGCTCCGTTTATCAGGCCGGAGCAAACGGCCCTGTTGATTGATGACTGACGCCCATACCTGAAGCAGAGCGGCCAAGCGCAGGCGAACACCACGCGCGTCCTGTGTGTTCCGCGGAGAAACAGACCGCGACGTTCACACAGGTCAGAGATGGCGTTAAGGGCGGGGCGTGACCAACACGGTCCGCGGTGTTCCCCGCGAGGGCGGCGCGTGGCCAGACTCGGGCAGGAGGGGGAGGATGCCTCGCGCACGCGGCGCCGCGAGGGAGACGGCGCGGCGGAGGCCGGAGGCGGCAAGGCAGTCACGGGATCGTGGCCGCGGCAGCTGCCGAATCCTTCGGCATCTTGGGGGTTCTTTGCGCTCGAAAGGACCCGGGTTAGAGCAAGGTTTTCCCGTTCCAGACGGTTTCTGGGGCAAATCCGCCTTATTCTCAGTTGTTCCGTTCATTCATCGTTCACCAGACGTCTTCGGGTGCCTCTTCCGGTCTCGGCGTGACACTGGCCGCCGAGTGTCTAGCGGTGAGGGTCCGTCACCCTCTCCGTCGTGATAAGTTGGCCGTGCTCTGGGGAAGGAAGCGTTTGGCATCCACGGACGGTGAGGAGAGTTGCGGCGAGTCCGCACCCCCCGCCATCATCCTGAGATCACAGCCCCGGCCACGCCGAGCCCTGCTGGTGGGACCGAATCACGAAGGAGTGAGGCCCGATCCGGAGGCCGGACGCTGGTCTCAGCCCGTCGCTGACCAGCCAGCTCATCAGCCTGGGCAAACGTCCCCCACTCTGGGAAGTCGCGTGGAGCCTGGGAGGGGACGGAGGAGGGAAGGCGTGGCCGGCCCGTGACTCCAGGTGGAGGCCGAAGTCGGTCATGCACGTGGCGCCTGTGAGCTGGCGGGAATCTGCCCGCCGCCCACGGGCACGCGGCCTTCCTGGGGCGGGCGAGGGGGCTCTGAGTCCGGCCCGGGCGCCCGGCCCTGTCGGCCACAGCGTCCTCCCCCTCACTCTCCCTTTCTCTCCTGAACAATCCCTCTTTCCCTTTCGAGCTTACTTCCCCTCGTGAATGGCATTGGAGTTGCCCGTTTCACGCGGTTTTCCGTGTAACTTGCATGCCGTTCCGTGTAACTTGCATGCTGTTTGGAGGTGGGGCTCTGTCATTTTCGTCCCTGGGTGGGATTCAGGTGGCACAGTGCCTGGCCCCCGACACGCATCCCCACGTGTGCGTTGAATCTGAGAGCCAGCGAAGGGACCGCACCGGGCGGCTCCGGCGAATCCGCCTGTTCCCGTCACGGCCCCAGAGCGGCCGGAAAGTGACTAGCGGACGTCGGCTCGAGAACCCCGGCTCGAGGGCGGGCGGGCATCTGTGAAGGCATGGCGCGGGCGGGGGTGTCCACGGGAGCGGCTGGGTGCCCGGGGCCCCGGCACTGCCAGTGTTTGCTCTGCAGACTCAGGACCTCGCCCCCCGAGCACCCTGGGGCTCTCAGGTGCGGGAGGTGATGCAGGCCACGACGCCCCGGGCCGGCTCCACAGCGGGACGCAGTCCTAACCCGCGAGGACAACTTCGTGGGTCGGGAGGGGCGCATGTCCCGAAGGATGTGTGCGGGATGAGTGTGGGTGCACGGACTGCACGCTGCTGTCCGCGGGCGTGGAGGGAACCCCGTGCCCGCCACGCTCCGGTTCTGTGTGTTTCCTGCGGCTGCCGCGCAGAGCGCCCCGCACGGGCGGCCCCGAGCAGCACAGGCCGGAGCGCGGGCAGGGTGCTCCCCCCAGGCCTGCGCCCCTCCTCTCGCGGGAGCCCCAGACTGAGCTCAGCCTCCAGGGGTGCACCCCGCCTTCTCCCCGTCTTTGGCTCCTCTCCGCTCTGCGCACATCCGTCCAAATCCACCTGTCAGACCACGAATTATACCCAACAGGGGGCTCACCCCACTGCGGTCCGGCCTTGTGTAATGTAACTAATTAAATCTACAGCAACCGCGACTCCGAGCAAGGCCGCGGCCGAGGCACCAGGGGCTGGGACCTAACACGCGTTTCCGCGGCGCGGTCTGACCCGCACCCCAGCACCCCGCTCGCGAGGGCCCGGCGAGTGGTTCCCGCCGCGGCGCGGTCCGACCTGAGGCCCGACCCCTTTAGGACCCGGGTCGTTTCATTCTGCGGCTTTACTGCCCTCTATTCGTTTTTTCTTTTGTTCATTTTAAAATGTATTTTAATGTACTTCTAGTTCTTCCTTTAACAAGATATTTTACACTTGGCAGCACCTGGGCAGGTGGCCTCCTGGCCCCTCGGCTGGGCAGGGTCTGGGCGCTGGCGGCAGAGACGGCTCCGGAGCCCAGGGAGGCGCCCGGAGGCCGGGGTGCGAGGCTGCCCCTCGGGGCTCCTGGGCGAGCCGCAGACCCCTTCCCTGCGGAGGGCCGCCCGCGGAAAGGGGCGACAGACGAGGGACCGGAGTCCACAGGGCGCGGATCTGGGCTTGCGCGCCGGACAGGTTGAGGCTCCAGATGGGAGAAAAAGGAGCCAAGGAACCATGAACGGCAACGGTTTCGTCCAGTCCGAACACTGATGGAGTTCTCTGAAACGCTCACCGCCTCCGGTTCAGTTCTCCAGTGGCACCGAGGTCGAAGGTCAAAGGTCAAGGGCACACTCAGCGGGAGGTCATGCTGGGCCTGGCCAGCTTGGGCTCCACGCAGACAGGAAGTTCCTGATTTCATGTTCCCAGAGGCTCAGGTGACAGGCTGGGTGTCTCCCTCCACGGTGAGCAGACGGCTGGGCCGGGACAGGTGAGTCCTATTCCTTGGTTGGTCACCAGCTTCGGAGCAGCCGCTGGGAGGGCAGCCTGGTGGGACTGTCCAGGACGCTGGCCAAGAGCCAGAGAGGACGCAGAGCAGAAGCCACCGGGCACATGTGGGGGGTGTGGCTGAAGGAAAACGTCCTTCCGTGAAAACAGCCTCTCAGAAATGTCACGCCCTCGCCTGGGGTCTGTGCGTGTCGGGGACGTGGGGAGCCCACCATGGGAGGGGGAGCCCCTGGGAGAAGCACGGGGCGTCAGGGAGGGGGCGACGCCTCAGCCCCCGGAGGCCGGCCCCGCGGAGGGGGGCAGGAGGTCGGGAATGGCCTCAGAGGGGCGGGTGGCCCGGGCTGCCTGGAGGGCGGAAGGTCGCCACGGGGGCGCGGGGCGCCGTCCCCTCTCCCGGAGCGCGACCCCGCCCCAGGCGGGCACAGGGGAGGGAGGCCGGGGCGCGGGTGCCTCGGTGCCCACGGCCACGTCGAGATGCTGCTGCTTGCGTGACGCCCCGACGTCCTTCCGAGACTTCCATGATTGTATCTGTACCTTTCATGCGTGTTCGGGGCGCTCGCTCCGCGACCAAGCCGACTTCACGAGCCGCGACTCCCGAGAAGTGACCGTCTCTCTCCACCTCGCCTCTTGAGCTCCCCCTACTCCTGGCAGAGATGCGCGCCTGGGGGTGGCTATCCGTGGCTCGGGGTGAGATGCCCCTCAAAAGTCACTTGAATCATGCCTCCATCTCGCCCGGTCACCCCCCCAGCCCCCCCCCCCGTGACCTCCAGCACGTGCGGTGGGCAGTCACCCGCACCCTGTGATTCAGGGGTGACGGGGCCACCACTGAGGCTGTCCCGCATCCATCACCTGAAGAGCGAGAGGGCGGGCCCCAGGAGCCGGAGCCCCCCAAGTCTCCCCCAGGGGCCCAGCGCCATCGCTCAGGAATCGTCTCCGCAGAAGAAGCGTCTGTCTGTCTGGAGGGGGCGGGGTGACCGGGGCGGAGGCCACGGAGGACAGTGGGCAGGAAGGCAGGCTCCCCCATCCCGCCCTCTCTCCTCCGTAACCATGGCAGTTGCCATGGAAATCACGCCCTGGTGATCACTCCTTTTGACTCACAGCTGTTGGAATCACTAACATAGCCCGGAGAGTGGATTTTTAAAACACGTGTGCGCGCGTTTTATAAGAGGGACCTCTGCCGTTCCAACCGTTCCGCGGGAGGCGGCAGCAGCTGCTCCACCCGGGAGCGGTGCCGGCGGCTCCGTCAGGCCCCTTCGCTCGTGACCAGTGAGAAATGGGAGGAAAAGGGCACTTACGGGCCGCCTGTGCGGTGCTGGGACCTACGGCAGGTGCTCAAAGTCGGCGTCTCGGCTCACCCCGCAATCCGCTCGCCCCCCGGTTCGTGGATGACCACTGTCCCCATCTCGCAGACGAGGAGACTGAGGGTCTGAATGTCGCAGTCAGGGACCGGCTCGCGGGCGGCTCTCTGCTCCCCCGGGTCCGCACTCTCCGGGCTGCAGCCTCGGGCTCTGAACTGGGCACCGTGGGGCCGAGGCGGCTCTGCCCTGGCGTCTGGCAGGCGATCTCTGTCCCGCTTAGTAGGACTGTCACTGCTTGGGGCGGGGGCTCCCCCGAGGTGGGCCAGCTGCACCTGGTACCCAGACTCTGGATGGGACTAGCCACAGAAGAAGGTCACAGGCCCAGGCCAGGCGAGATGGGCAGCACGGGCGGCCCGCATGGGGGCCCCTCGGGCCCCATCTGCCGGCCCCAGGGACAGAGCGGGGGTCAGAATCCAGCTCTCTGAGCCCCAGGGGCGTGCTCCCTTCAGTCCACGGCCAGCCGGGGCACGTCCGGAAAGGCGCACACCCTTAGCAGACGTCGTCTTTCGTGTGTTCTCACGGGACGATTCTCAATCTGGGGACCGACTTAGCCAGCACCTCTGTCTGGCGAGGCGGCACCAGGCAGGCAGTGACGACCAGGCCCGTCCGAACAAACTGCCGAGTTTCAGTCCGCTGAGAAGCAGAGAACACGGAGGAACGTAAAAGTAAAGCGGGAAGGCAGAGATCGCACTGGCGAGCCTGGAATCCGTGGGCGCGGTCTTGGGGTCGGTGGAGGGGGGTGAGGACAGCGCTCTGGCTGGCGTGAAGGGCAGTGGCATCTTCTCAGACAGAGATGGAGGAGCAGCAGCTGGGGGGACACAGCGCCGTGGAATCTGGCACGGTGAGCGAGCGCCTGCGAGGATGCGGCGGGTGGCCCGGGGGGCGGTGGGGGGGGCCCGCCGGGCTGGGGAAGGGGCTCCGAGCCGCAGCCGCCTCGTGGCGTGGTGGCGGGGAGCAGAGTAAACGCAGGCGGGAGCTGAAAGAGCGAGGAAAATCTGCACGTTCAGTAAGTTTGGTCACGAGCCTAAATGAGGCAGAGTCGGGGCGCTGCGTCAGTGGGGTTCGGTGACGAGGGCCCCGGCTCTCTCTGGAGACTCGCGAGCGGGCAGTCCGGGCTCGGACCGCGGCTCCGCCCACTCTCCGCCGTGCGACCCCGAGCGAGTCACTCGACCTTCCTCCGCTCTAGTTTCCTCACTTGTAAAACGAGGATGATGATGACGATGGTGACGATGATGATGACGATGGTGACGCCGACGGTAATCTGCCTTACGGGTTTCACGAACAGTGAGTGGGCGCCTGGGTGCGAAGCCCCGGGGACCTCAGACCCGCGGCGGACTCAGCCAGGGCCGGCCGCGTGAATTACGCATCGGTGCGCTGTGGGGGGGCGGGGCGCGCAGCGGTTGGGGGCGGCGGCGCTGTCGAGAGAAGACATTTGTAGGGTAACGGATGTGGCGCCTGAATTCCAGGTGCCCAGGTGTGACCTGCGCCCTCACGGGCTAGTCATGCCCACCCCATCCACCAAGTCTTAGCGTGCAGGACTTTCACCCCACGCTCAGAGGGGGAGAATCATGAAATGACAGGTGGGAGGGGAGGTCTGAGGGGCATTCAGCGGGACAGATGAGAAACCCCTTCGATCACATCTCGCACTTCCTGTAATTTAAAGGCTATTTTCATACAACCCCTAAAGTTCCTTAGAATCCATGGCCATATGGATCACTCAAATGTGAGGACCAAGACCAAAAACCAGTGGAGAGTACGAAAAGCTATCTGTGACCACATGTTGAGTCTCCTTCGCGATGCTAAAAACGGCCATTTGAACATCACCGGTGGTGAATTGAAAATCCCTTTTCTTTATTCATCATTTACCAAAAACTTTGCCAGAGACGAAATGACGAGAGCCCCACTCTGCGCCTTCCTGGGGTTCGCGGTCTATATGAACAGGCGTGAGTGTAAATACAGACACGGTACAGTGTGACCGCGGCTGTGAAGGGCTCTCCGCGTCAGGCGGGGTGAGGACATGGGTGTCCAGAGCTTCTCAAAAGTGCAGGCTGGGGCTTCTGAGCGGTGTCTCACAGACCGAGCGAGCGCCTGTCCGGTTAACGGAGACGAGCGTGCCGCGGGCTGTCAAAGCCACGCATGCTGATTCTTGGTGGCCGCTCGGAAACCGCGTGCATCTCGGCGTTTCCCCGGCCTGGCGCGGGGGCGGGGAGTGGGGGGCGTGCAGCGCGAGGTCCGGCCTGAATTATCTGGCACTTGCCGTGCCAGCCTCGGGAGAAGAAACTCTGTGCACGTGAGGTGACCCCTCGCAGCGGAGAAGGCAGAGTCGCGGCTGCTCCCCGACGCGCCTGCCTGGGGCACTTCTCCAACCCAGAACTTTGTCCCTTAAGACACGAGAGTCTTCGCTGCTTCTCGGTGAAGGCTTATGTTTGCTAGTTTCGTGCAAGTCGAAGCCAGGGCTCTCCCGGCGGTCTGCCGTTACCCACCTTCCATTTACTGGTCCAATGAACACTGATTGAAGTGACCAAACAGTATGACGACTTCATTTTGGGACTTTAATGAACAACGGGGCTAGAGAAACTGCAGGCTCTGGGGCGCCTTGAAACTGCTCCAACTTTAAGGTTTGGCGTTGTGATCATATTTGCAACCCATCCCTTTTCGTCTACTTTGCATATATTTTTTAAAGGAAAATGTAGCATTTTAGATCTAGAGTAAAGCTACAGAGGATATTTTGTGATGGCTCTAAAGCAGCCATTGCAAGCAAGGCCGAGATGAGAGGAGCAGCCAACGCGTGGGGGGGACAGGTCCGTGCGTACCCCGCTGAGACCAGATTGTCAGCCTTTTTCGGAGCAGGAGGAGAACCCATTTCCTGGTTTTCCAATCAACATTGTAAGGACAGAAATTGAGGGCCTACTAAATGCAGAGCATTGTAATAAACGCTGTGGGGACGAAGAGGGAGGGAAGGAGAAAGAGAAAGAGAGAGAGAGAGAGAGAGAGAGAGGGAGAGAGAGAGAGAGAGAATGAGAGGATGGTCCAAGGATAAGAGAGAAGGATAAGAGAGAAAGATTCAGACGAGGCAGGTTCAGGACTTAGGACCAGAGAAACCGTGCGTGCGCAGTGGAGGCAGGTGGCGGAGCAGGGGCAAAGCTGCCGGGGTGAGTCAGAGCGTGGGGAGCTGGCCCCGGTGGCGCGGAGAAGCGGGCTGCGAGATGAGACCCAGGAGGGCGTGATGGCGCGGGGCAGGGCGCGCGGCCCGCAGAGGCCGGATCTGAAGGCGGAGGCTCTCGCCCTCGTGCGTCTCAGCTCCCGGTTGGCCCCGCAGCCTCCCTGTCACAGTGGCCGCTGAGCAGAGACTCGCCCAATGCAGCTTCATGTGCGCACACAGTGACTCGAGTCTCTCACACAGACTAAGCCTTCGACACACGTGTGTCGAATCACCGCAAACCCTTAAAAGCACTTAACCACATGGTTTTGCACTTTATGCTCCTAATGGGCTCACGAGACGATCTGAGCAGGACTGTCTCCCCCTCGGCTGTAGACAGGCACACGAGGGTTGCACACGAGGGTTGCACACACACTCCCAGGAACCACAGCTGCAGTCACGGCCCGAGCACAAGCCATCGACACAGTCACATTCGAGGTCAGGGAGGGTTTCAGAAGGGACTGTTTGCGGTGCCCTGGGCGGCACTCGGTAAACGAGGACGGAGCAGGATCCTGGGGTGAGAAGCGATTGCTGCTCTGGAGGGGGCATTGAAACCAAGAGTGGGCGTCGTGAGGACAGGCCCAGGAGAGGAGCCGCGCCCCACACGGGGCGGGTGCACCTCCCTGCAGTGCCCGGCAGGACAGCGGCTGAGCGGCCGGAGTCCCCACTCACCACCCGTCCCCCACCCCGTCTCCCGTCCCTGCCTCCCCCGGCAAACGCAGCCCGAAGCAGGAGGCGAAGGAACCAGCTCTGGGGATCCATGTCCACAGGCCTCCTGCACGGAGTGGCGCGGCGTGGGGAGGCCGGGCGCAGGTCCGGGTGGCTGTGGCCGGCCGGGGCAGCATTTCCCGCCTCTGATGCCTGCGCCTTTTCTGCCCCTCCCTGCTGCTCCAACAGACCCACACATCTTCCTGCTAAAAATGTCTACTAACTGGAACATAGATGGTTTATTGATAAAGACAGGACAGTTTAATTAAATTTTAGATGGAATCGCTTTGGAGAAAGGCTCGTTTTAGAATTCGCACTTTCGAACAAACTTTCTCCTTTAGGGGCGCTAGTTTCTTTAAAGAAAAGAAAAGTCAACAAAGCGCAAGACCGAAGACCTGTCACGCTAGCTCACTGCAAACCGCCTTGCTGAGCAGATTGTTCGTTTATAGTCTACGGTGGGACTTAACAGGTTCTGGGATAAATGAAATGAATTTCAACCAATAACCGAAGATGCAGTTTCAAAAGACTCGTGGAAGTCTCGATACGATAATCTTTTTTTTTTTTCCCCCTAAGTCATGTATTTTTCATAAGCCTGAAACAGCGGGCTCCAGTAGGTCCCCGGGCTACGGCAGCAGGAGAGGAATGCGAGGCGGTGGAGCGCGGAGCAGCGGACGGAGCCGTCGCTCACGCGCGGCTGCCGTGCCGGGGCCAGGGAAGGAGAGGAGGTGATCGAGCAGGGGATGTCGATTCAATGCATTGTAAAAACGCCGTTTTTCTTCCACTTGCCAAATGCGCCTGAGAGTTATTACTAATCTATCATGAAGAAGCACCCCGCAGTGTGATCCGGGCGGGGAAGACGGGATCGTTTCTCATCCTGTCCTTTTGGACCATGAAGCGATGCCACGGGCGGGTGGCCGTAATCGGCAGGGCCCGCGGGTGGCGTCTCTCTTCGACCCAGTGCAGGCTGAGAATCTGCTGAGAACACTGGCCTGGCCCTCAGAAGGCCGAACTCTACTTCCAGCTCTCCCAGGAGCTAGGCAGGGGTGTCACCCTGAGTCTCAGGGGGTACACCGAGAGCCCTGAATTGGGAACTGGGAGTCCCTCCCCGAGACGGAGCTGGCGATTCCTGGGTGTGTTGGCAGGGCCGAGTGCACACTGTGTTACGCCCCACGGTTTCTCCCCTGGGCTGACAGTCTTGTCACCTCCTCACAGAGGACACTCCTTCCTCGCAGGATCTGACTGGCAGCAGCTTCTTCCTGGCCGCCTCTGGTCGGCTGAGGACAAAGGCATTCGTAGGAACTCCGGCTTGCAAAGCCCGAGGCAGCAGCCGCGGGAGCATTTTCAGGCGTCCGCTGGGGCACCTGGAGCAGCGGTGTTGTACCGGGCAGTTTTCCACTGCCGCGTAACAAGTGGCGCCAGCTTAGAGACTGGCGTTTGTTGTCTCACGGTGTCTAAGGGTCGGAAGCCCAGGTGTGGCTCAGGTGCGTCCTCTGCTTCACATCTCACAGGCTGAATCCAAAGTGTCAGCCAGGCGACCGTCCTGTGAGTGGGCTTGACGGGGGGACGATCTGCTTCCGGCCCCTTCTGAATCCATGCCCTGTGGAAGTCCCAGTCATCTGCTTCTTCGAGTCGGGGGTCAGCATCTCTCTCCAGGAAGGGGCTTTCACCTCATTCGCCCTCACCCACCTGGTATAGTCTCAGATTTGATCAAGGATCCAACAGACTTGGGGTCTTAGGTATATCTGCAAAATCCTTTCAATCGTATGGAACCTAACATGGGAGCGACGTCCCTTTCTGGTCAGAGTCCTCTTCACACTCGGGGACGGGAGATGCCGCAGGGTGTGGAAGACACCGGAGGGCGGGGATCTCGGGGACCATCTTAGGGTTCCATCTGTTAAACGGATACTTTCTGTATTCCAGTTATTTTCCAAGACCAGGAGCTGTAATTCTCCTTCTCGGTAAAAGCATCCGTGGCTCATGCTCCCATCTTCTGGGTCAGCCCGCGGATGCCCACTACGGATTGTGCTTCATTGATAACTTATTATTTCTCTGTTTGGTTTCTCTAAAATCATCTGCAAGTTACTTAAGAGCAGAGACCAGGATTTTTAAATCTTTGTCTTTCTATTCACACCTTCACTTCTACATAGTAGATACTCAGCGATTAATGATCGATTGCTAGTATGAAAAAGTACTAGTTATGCGCATAATTTTTTGACATTTATAAATCACTTTCATATGTTTCATTTCATCTGATAGCTCTGTGAGGTGAATCCGAGTATTATTTTAAAGGTCACTTATTGGAAGATGGTTTAGTAGCAAAGTAAAAACATGTATTTTGAATTATCTGTGTTGTAAAGCATGTAACACATAAGCAAAGATGTAGAAAATATCCGGCCTAAATGGTGCCTGCTCTGGCTTGTGTTTTTTTGCTGTGGACCGGAATGTTTCTAGAACCGCGGAATCCCTGCTTCCGTCCAGTCCAGAGGCCCCGCTGCTTCCTCAGCGTGGCACAGAGCGTTAGCACCTCTGCGTTTGCGCGTGCGGCTCCGGGGGAGGAGGCTCGGGGCCCTGCGGGGTCAGCCTCGACCGGGCGCTCCTCGTCTGCAAGTGCGTCTCTTCGGCTTTATTGCTCCCGGACATATTTTAAAGTAAAAATATTCAAACAGTATAGGACTGTTTAATGTGGCAGAATGAATGTCATGAGAGGAAATGAACGTAAATGTACAGATTTCATGGAAAAGTATGTGAAAGGCAATGCTGTGGTGGCAGCGGTCCCCGCGAGGGGACCCTGAACCCCACGAGGTGTCTGTCACACCCACTGGCCAACGCACACCTCTCTGCTCAGCTTGTGGTCCCCGAAGGGTCACCTGTGACAGGGGTGCTGGGAGACACTGGAGGAGCGTGTGCGCCTGGGTCTTTCTCGTAAGGAGCCGACGCGAGTAACTGTGGTCATGGGTGGAGGTGTGAGGTCAGAGGGAAGGCCAGCTGCGCTCTGACCCCTGAGGACGAAGGGGAGGACATGTGAGCTGACGGCTGAGGGCCAAAAGGGACGGTGCGGCCCGAGTGTTGACTTCTCCCCCACATTCACGCGTCGAAACCCGGCCCTCGAGGTGAGAATATCGGAGGGGGGCCCTTGGGAGTTACTCAGATGAGATCACGTCGGGGGCGGCCCCATAACGGGATCCGCGGCTTCGTAAGGGTCCCAGAAAGCCCCCACCCCTCTGCCACCTGAGGACGCTGCGGGGGGTGGCAGTCTGCACCCCGGGCACGCAGCCCTCACCAGCGCTCGGCCACACCGGCTCCCTGACCTCCGAACTCAGCCTCCAGGACTGCGAGCGACACGTCCTGCTGTTTATAGCTCGCCCGGCCTACGGGGTTTCCAGGACGGCCGTCTGAGGTGGCCGAGACAGGAAGAGCAGCATTCTCAGCGAGAGAAAGACACCTGCGAACGGACGGGGGTGTGAGGGAGCCGCGGACACACCGGGGAAGTCGAGGCGTTTGCTGCGGCAGCGTGAGGAGCAGGAGGAGGCCGGGAGGGCAGACGGAGGCTCCGGGCAGAGGAAGGACACACTTGACCGAGTGCAGCAGCTGACCCACGGAGACTTCACGAGTGTGGCAGTGGGCATCCGCGGCCTCCGGGGCAAGGATGTACCTGGGAGAGGCAGGACCACGCCAAGAATATATTTGCAGTAAAATGAGTCAGAAAGGGTCAGTTTGAGGTGAAGCAATGATACTGAAGGAGTCCTAGTCAACATTTTTAATAAATAAAATCCATAGGATTTGGTGTTTAATTCAAGAAGTGTGGGCCACACTCAGGAAAATTAAGGGGGAAACAATGGCGAGACCAAGGTTTCTGCCTTAAAGAACGTGGTGATTGCTGGGACGTTTGTCGCGATGAGGAAACGCGGGGAGAAACGTGTTTGGGGGAAAGAATGAAATGATTATGATCGTTTTTTGTAACAAGGGCCTCTGGTGGCGGGATAGGCAGTTAGGCACAGCGTCTGGGCCTTGAGAAAGGTTTTAGGCTAAAGCCGACTTTGGGGGTCATCAACAGATAGATGGAAAGTTACACATGGGCCTGGATCGATGGGTCGGATTGCACAGGAAGGGAAGAGGACAGAGTCCTAGAACGATGAGCGTTTCCAGGGATCTGGGACAGAGAAAGTGTGAAAGAGACCCAGAGATAATGGCCATGACGCCCGCGGACCCCTCGGCCGCTTCTGAGACTCTTCACTGCATTTCAAGGCGACAACTGGATCCTGTTTCTGCTGTGCTGAGACGTTTTCAATGGCTCCCCGTTGTCCCCGGAATAAGGACTGTCCTCCGTCAGACTGCGCAGAGCTGCACAGAGCTGCACCAAGTCTCAGGCCCGCCTCCTGGTCCGTCTGCATCACCGCCTGTCCGTGGGGCGCGCGCTTTATTTCTGCGCCCACATCACGTTCCCAGCTTCACGTCTCGTCAGCCACGTTCCACCGATAACCTCGCGCGCCCTGTCCTCATGGACACCCTTCCAGAAGCACCCAGAACGGCTTCGTTCCCCTCCTCTGGGCCCCCATAGATGCCAGCAGGAAGTGACGCAGCCAGTGGTGACCACCAAAGTTGGATGCCCAGAAGTGGACAGAGGGAAGCAAGGCACCGAGGGACAAGGGACCGGACAGAAGCGGCGGCGATCTGGGCCAGCGGCGGCGACAGGCTGGACTAGGACAGTGTGCCGCTGAGGACTGTTTGGTCACAAGCCACAGATACCCCAAACAGGAAACCTAAGCACCATGGCAATCAGAGGAAGGATACGACTAGTTCACTGAGTCCACAGAACGGCTGGGAATCGACTGGGAAACGGAGCATCGGGGGAGCCTGCAGGTCTTAGAAGCCACAGCGCCCCCTCTTCAGAGTGCTCGGCCGGAATCACGCAGCTGCCACACCTGCTGGTCTCTGTCAACTGCCTGAAATTCAATGCCTGGGACAGGATCATACGATGGCCCCTACCTTGGGCCACGTGTCTGACCCTTTTGGGAAAAGAGGGGACGTTTTTAAATAGTCCCGCCTTTTGACTGTTATGCCCGATGAAGACGAGTGATTTCCTGAAGAAACCGAAGAAATGAAGTATTTCCCTTAAGGAAGAAGGTAGCTTCCTGTATAAGGGCAGCAATTTTCTGAAAAAGTTACAAAATAGGAGACTTTCAGGAAAATGCATAGAACTCATTCAAAAAGTTTTTTTTGTTTTGTTTTAAACACGAAGATGCATTTCCTCTGCCATGGGAAGAGACGGGGGAGGAAGGACCTTCTTCACAGTTCTCGGGAACGGGGCTTCTGACCCGGGAGCCCCAACTTTGCCACAGCTCATCGTGTGTCACTTAGTTTCGTTAGTTCTAGATTCTCATTAAAATCCAAGGGCTCCTCTCACACCGTCTATTAACATACCTATTTAGATACTAACCATTTGATTGCAAGTTCTTCACTTCACTCATTTCAGACCCAAAATGTCTCTCTCATCTTTTCTTTTCATCAAGGACAGAAAACTGGCAGTGGTCGAGAAAAACGCTCACAACGATTAAACTCCACTTCTTTTTTTAACAAACATTTAACATGCAGGCGACAGCGTTGGGCACCGAGCTGTCCACAGGTAAAAGCGCTTCCCTTCCCTGCAGTAAGGAAACGTCAAGGATATACATTCATCTGAAAAAATCATCTTGAATTTCTCATGTTAAGTGAGAAAAATGTTCGTGATGGATGGCCAAACGGAGAAAAAGTCACAGAAAAGTGTACGGATGTCGTAACCTCGAATCTATCATTTTCCTGAAAGGTCCCTGCTTTGGAGTGGCATGTCCTCACCAGCAAACACTCCAGGCTCAAGGACATCCTCATGGTGACCTGTGAATAGAGGGACCGGTAGCTGGTCTATAGCTAGTGTAGAAATCAACACTTGTTCCCAAATCGTTTGGCTCCACATCCAATGACAAAGGCCTGCTTTGAATTGTGTCCCAAATTGTGCCAAATCATCATTTACGAAATTGAACTGACCCGCAATGAAACATAAATCATGTTGCACGATTCACTTTCCAGGGACAACTGGAGAAACTAAAGCATGTGTCGCTGGTCTCACCTGGGCAGACGGCCCCTCGCGCGAGGCTGAGCCAGGCCCCTCCGCTGAGAGCAGAAATCGCTACGAGGTGAGAGGGACCATATGTCGTTAGGCGTCACAGATGGAAGCTCGGAAAACCCGAGTCAAAGTTACACCCGCAGGGCGGATTGGAGTAGGACTGAAATCAGAGAAAACGTTCAAGAACCGGGCAGAACCATCCTCACGAGGCGCCCTGTGCCAAAGGGTGGAGGGCTCTGTGTGACTGCCGTCCATGGCGTGAAGTGCTCGTGGCTTGTCATGTCGGCCGTCAGCCATGTGGCGTGTGCTGGCTTCAAACTAGACTGAACCGAGTCGGCGATAAATTATCTTTCCTTTTTTTTCCCATAAGGTTCGCTATGCTTGCTGCATGCGGGTTGCAAAGCTGACTTTCTGCTTCCTAGAAATTAACACGGAGATGGAAAAAAAAAGAGCAGTTAAAAAAGTTGCAGATCCATAAAGATAAATAAAGCGAAATGTTCTCTTTTTTTCCTATCGAAGAGAAGCAAGTCTACGTGTAATACCAAAGTCATAAAGAGAGCGTCACCTAACAGAATGTTGGATGTCCTCGACAATATTCTTAAAGCGAAGGCAACACTGAGCTTCAAAGACCTGCCTGGTATGTTTTCCCATTCTCTGTTGACTTTCTGAAGAATGTCTGGTGCCGTGCAGGAGTTAGTCTGCATTTTTCTGTAAAACGGTGCAAGAAGCACAGTACTAGTGACTTCCGCCCGAGATCTTAAATTGCTGAGGCCGAGAAGAATATCTAATTATTTCATCGTTAAATGACCCTGTAACTACAACTATAGGGTGTTAGCTGAACTGATTCCCACGTACGTGGAAAATTCTGTGGGATTGTTTAATGTGTATGTGTGCACGCAGATCCATGCACGTACTTGCTGACACACAAATTTTTTTGGTAAACTTCAAAACATTTTTGTGATGTTTTTGTAAATTAAAAAACAGCATTATAAGAATACCAAAACTTATACATTCGGATAGCAGTTCCTGACATGAAACTCTTTCCTGCATCACGCCCCAGACTCCCGGGGGAGATGCAGTTATTACTGACGCCCCCCCGGCCCCCCACAGTCCCCCCCCTTGCCCACACTGAGGCTCATCTGTACTTGCGCCCACTCAGCCAGCCTTGAGGAATCTTTTGCTGCCATCTACCCTGTCAGCTTGACGTCTTTCTGTCCGATAACATTTTTAGCATTATCTGCAAACTTAGAAACAGCACACATGCCCTGTCTTCCGGATTAATAAGTAAAAGAAGAAATAAGATCTGTCATCCCAACGAATATTTTGTAAAATATTAATTTATTCTTAAACATTTTTAAAGGAACTACATTATAGTGTCCATGGTGGTTTTTTTGTTTGCTTGTTTTTTGTTTTTTTTTAGCATTTTTGTGACAACTGAGATTTCGGTGATCTTAAATTTGGAAGTTTGTTAAAATACTAGCAAAAGAAAAATAAAAGCATAGAGTGACAACATATTGGATTTGAAAATGTGATAGGACGCTTTTAGGTGGACATAGGCCTCTGAAGTGATCCTTGTCCCCATGTCTCGAGACTGATTTAAAAGGCAGTGTCGGGGCGGGGGGCGGAGAGAGAGAGAGAGAAAAAGAGAAAGAGAGAGAGAGAAAGAGAGAGAGAGAGAGAGAGAGCGCGAGCAGGGCGTCTCCTGCCTCTGGTTCAGGGCTGGAGCAGAACAGAGCAGAGGATGCAGGATGCAGACCAGGGCTTGGCTGAAACCTTCTTCTTTCTCTGCTGACTGCTGGTCCCTGCAGGGTACCCGTGTGGGCATCCGCGGCCCGCTGCCAGGGATAACCTGGCTCTCCTCACCCTCACTGTGATGCCCTCAGGAGAACTGGAGAAAATGCGCTTCCACACATATTAGCCTTTATCACCTGCCTAACTCAGAAAGTGGGACTATTTGGAATGAGATCAACATTTTAACCGGGAATAACAGCCTCGCCCCTGTGCACATCTCGCAGTCGGCCTAGAGGACTTGAGGACAATGTGACCCCCATACGGTGACAGCACCTACCTTGCTACACCCATTTCTTGGGAGACTGTCAAATCAAAATGCATACAAAAGCCTGTAATAAGGGTGAGTCAAACATGGATGACAATCCTTGTTGCCATTATAGTAAGTAATCTATTAATGGAGCTATTTACAGAATTCCAGATTTTTAAGATTCCAAAGACTATCAAAATCATATAGAACGCTGCTTCAGTTAACCCTCTAAGGCTTACTCACCAGCCACGAGGCCACGAGCTTACCGGCCTTTAATGATTTAAAGATCTGATTCTGTTTCACTCTCCTGACTTTTCTACTCTTGGGAGCTTTCTGGACCGAGACCCTCAAACCTGTTCAGTTTCACTGGACGTGCATTAAACGTGGACTGCTTTTGCAATCACCTTTTTTCTCTTTTTTGTGCAACATTCGTTATCAAAACCTTTAACATTCTAATTCACAGAGCTCGGTTTGTTCATCTGTGAAATGGGTTTCATCAGGTCTGCCCGACTTGTCCCGCAGTGTTTTGGTACCTTTTCTTGCTCTGCCTAAATTATGAATGGGCGTTGATACATGTCCCCTGGAGCTGCCCTCATTGTGGGCTGCTGAGCAGACACCAAGCATCTGCACCTATAGATTCAAAATGACACCATTGTCACCAACCTCTGATCAGTAAGAATGCATTGAGTTGGCAAGGGTGGGTGATGGATGAATTAAAAGGTGCAGGATAAACCGTTTGGCCCCTACCCTCGACATGCTTGCAGAGCAACAGTGGGGACAGTGAACTCCGGAGCTGGGCCGCATGGGGACAAGGCGCTTCAGGCTCCGTGGCTCTGCCACCGGCTCTGCAGAATGACCACAGCAACCGTCACGGAATCGCGGTGCCGTTAGGAGTGGCTGACATCTGATGAACGCTACATTCATGTTTCTAAAAAAAAAAATAAAATAAAACAATAGATGGTCTAGTGAAGCTGACGAATGGATTTCGCCGGCTGGCAGGTGCAACTCGACAACCGTCAGGAGGGGCGTGCGTGAAGCGCCACAGGTGTTGAAGGAGGAGTGATGAGCAGGGGCCCAGTAGTGGCAACGGGTCCGCTTGGTGTGTAGTAGGGCTGTCCTTGTGGGGAGGCCGCCAGGCAGTGACAAGGGCCCAGGAGGTTGTGGTGGGGTGGGGGCCAAGAGGACAGGCTCTTCCTGCACGAGAGGGCATCAGACCATAGTCTCCTCTTGCAGCAGCAAACTCTCCTTTGCAGCTCTGTTCTAAGACTTGAAGTCCGTGCGGAAGTGTTTGCTTGATTTGTGTTTCCTCTAAAAGAGAATCTGACTGAGGATAACGCTGGCATAACCGAAGGCGGCATGTCCACAAATATCTGCCAGTTCTATTCTTGAATATTGACATATGTCCACATTCTGCAGAGGGAGGCTTTAGGGACCTGATGGGAACGAACAGATTCTGAGAGGTGACCCACGGCGCACTCATTCCCAGGGGCTAACAGAGCTCAGGGCTTCAGCACAGAGGCGTGGAGGGGGGGGGTCTTGAGAGCACGCACCTCCCTCCAGGTGTGCACGTGGAGGCACTGGATCCTAGTGCAGGCAGGGGTGCCCATCCCTAAGAGGAGGATGACTTCTGCACTCGCTTTGACACACACGCAGGTAGCTTAGGGACGATGGCTCCTGTCTGCTGTGATTGTCCCTTAAACAAGTGCTTTCTTGATTGGAAAAGTGATGATTTTATTTCGTTTTATTTTTAGAAAAAAAAAATAAGCGCGCTGGATGCCGGGGACAGCTGGAGTGCGTGGGACGTGGGGCGCTATTTTTTCCTCCCTGTTTTGGGAACCGAGCAGATGGGTGGCCATTTGATTATATCAGGGGCCGTGTACGGTGCCTTCCAGCTGTTGGCCACGTGACCACATTTACTATGGGCAGAGGGGAGAGTTCTCCTCCTCGTTTCCATTTCCTCTCGGTCCTCAGCTTCTTCACACTGCGTTTCTGGGCTGCTCGGAGCACATCTGCCTATTTCTCCCCGAACCGTGCAGCCACGAACTCTCTGCAGAAGATGAACGCCCAGACGCCCTTCGTGCAATGGGCAGAGACGCCGGCCTCGCAGCGGCACCGGACCCCAGAGCAGGGCCCGGGCTCGTCACGTGCTGCGGGACTGTGCGCCTTCTCGCGAGAGCGGCGGGCGCCGCGGAGCAGGTCTCGCGAGAGCCCACGGTGAGGCTCGATGGCGCTCCCGCCGGCCCTGGGCGAGTCTGCAGGACCCCGCGCTGCCGGCGCGCGACGTTTCTCTGCTGCCCAGTGGAAAACCAGCGGTGAGAGTAACAGGGCCGCGGCGCGAGCACTTCACGGGGCACCGGGAGCGCCGTGCGCATCGCGAACGCGGCTCCATGGGTGCCCCGCGGAACGCCGAGCCCGAGCCCGGGGCCTCGCCGGCCTCGAGTTCACGGCCTGCCCCGGGCCCGCCGCTCCGGCTGGGGAGACATGGGCTCTGCCGCTGCGGCAGGGCGGCGGGGCCCGGGCCGGGCCGCTCGCGAGCCGACGGGCCTCGTCCGCGTCCCCGCGCGCGGCACGCGGTTTGGCTGGGGCAGGGGGACTGGGGAGGCGCCGCCTTGGGAACGCGACGTTCCGTGTCCCTGTTGCTAATACGCGTGGGGCGAGCGACGGCCGGCGCGGCCCGGGGACACTGGCTCTCCGTCCTGCCGCGAGCCGGGGGGTCTCGTGCGCCCCTCCTTGTGCAGAACGAGGCCGCCGCACGTCACGTGTCCTCTGCTGGGCCCCTGGTGAACGAAACCGCCTTGGGCAGAAGCCCGCGCCTGCCGCACCCTCCTGCTGCCCGTGTCCCCCGCCCTGGACCCGCTCAGCGACCCCTGTGGCTTCCCCACGAAGCAGGTACCACCTCTGCGATGCTGCACGGGAGGAAACGGCTCGGGGACCCGGGGCTTTGCCCACGGACCCGTCCGGCAAGGGGGACCAGGACTGAGCCCGTGTCCCCTGACCCTGAGGCCTGAGGCGCGGTCGAGCGGCGGGCCCTGGGAGCCAGCGTGTCCCGGTCGGGCCTCCGCCGCGGGCGTCCGGGCCGCCTTGGGACACCTGTTCCTCTCTCCGCTCGGCCACACAGGCTTCATCCCTCGCTTCTCAGCCGTCTCCGTGGGAAGGTGACTTGACGCCAGTTTGGAGTTTTTGTAGAAACTTCTCCAGAGCAAGGCAGGTACTCAGGGGCGGGCGCAGACTTGATTTTCCAAGTACATCTGTTCTGTTTATTTTTGCTTCTCTGCAGTATTATCAACTTCTGCTCCATATGGGTGATCCATATTGTGCCTTGGTGAAATGATACCACATTATGCTTTTATGCCTTTATCATCAAACACTACTCATGAAAAAATCACCAGGTTTGCCTAGGTTCATCTGTTCAATTTATTTTTCCCAAACTTTATTTTGAATAAAACACCTACGGTAAATGTGATTTATGTAAATGAATAAAACAAAACTGTTATATAAGCTTTTTTGACATCATTCGGTCCTGTTCTGTCGGGGTGCCACTACACAAAATATCCTGGCAACATACTTTCCATAGGATTATATTATTTCTGAAATCGCAGAGCCAAAGAGATAAAACTATTATATACTTTCAAACGCTTTAATTTAATTTTTTTTCTCTTCTCTCCCCAAGCTTCCCATATGGAGAAGCTCCAATATTTTAAAAGAAGCTTTTACTTATGAGCATCTTCAGCTCTGTTCCAAGTGCCTGTAGCTATTCCTCTCTCAGACTCGGCAGTTCTGTATTTTTCTCACACCTCGCTCCCCGATTTTATTTAAAGAATGGCAATCCATCTTTTCTTTTCTTTTCCTTTTTTTTTTTCTCATCTTCTTTATTGTTATACTTTCTTGCTTTCTGCCCCCTGGGACCCTGAATAAAAGCATTTGTATTCTCTGGACTCATGCTGGGGGCCAAGGGCTTCTGCACATTATCTCCTGAGTTGCACACAATGCCCGGCTCTGAGAGGTTCTTATCTCCAGTGGTCAGCTGGGAAGCGAGGGCTGGGGCAGCTGGAGGGCTGACCAGCTCCAGGGCACACCGCCACGCTAACCACCAGGCGGCTGGACCGTGGATGTGCCCATTGCTGCAGGCGGGCCGGAGGAGAAATGCCTTTGCTCTCGCTGTCCCCAGGACACAGGCCGCGCCGTGCGGCTGATGCCTCTCCTGCCAACACAGCCACAGGCACGGCTGAGGCTTCCCGAACGGCAGCCCTGTTGGGTCGGTTTAGCCCCTTTATTCTACACAGTGAGGAAACTGAGTCGGCGTCACAGGCCACCCAAAGCAGAACATCTCGTGATGGGAAGCACGTGATTGTGGCACCTTTGAGCTCTGTGCCTGTAATTTAACAGTCACTGGGAGACCCACAGCGCCCGCCCCGTGAAGAAGTAAAACATTGATTAGTTCACTGAATATTAATTTATCAGACTTTCTTCAAGTAGACGCATTATATAAAATGAGGTAACAAAATTTGCATTTGAGATGATATATGTAAAAGCTTTTGCTAAACATATATTACTAAAATATATGTGGTTTGAGTACTTTTTGCTCTTTCTTCCATATTTATTGGGAGTTCTGTCTGGTACCGAAAGCTGAGCTTGTATTACGGTCGAGAAACCCCCCCACTGGGTTTCTCAGAGTTCTTCAGATATTTTCGTAAGCTTCAGACACAGCATTGGGATAACTGGATCCCTCAGCCCAGCAGTCTGCCCGCGGATTAGTCGTCAGGAGATACAGGCTCACCACAATCCCCCCAGAAGCCGTATGTCCCTGGAAAGTTCATTTGATGAGACGTCTCCAGAGCCCAGTTTCCAGGAGAGAAAGTCGTGAACATTTTTGAGCGTCTCTCTCGCTGCGGAATAGCAGACAGCCACAGAAAAGATGTGTGGGGAGGATATCGCCGAGGGGCGGGTTGGCGTTTTCCGCGCCCTAACACAATGCGAAGTCGTCTGAGCCTGAAAGATGATGACGAGTGCACGAGGCCCGGTGCGCACGGCGTCTGTCAAGTGGGGACCGCAGAGCGGTCAGGTCGTCCCTCGCTTCGTGCCAAGCAGATACCCGAGCGTCGCTGTTGTAGCGCTTCCTTCCTGTGCTCACCGCGCATGCTCCCCGTCAGCGCTTGGGGACGGATGCGCTTCTGATCCCAGAAACGGAGGTTCCGTGCCCCGCTGCTTCTCCCCCCCCTCCCCCCACCCCCACCCCCACCCCCACCCCGCCTCTCTCACCATGCGTCTACCGCAGGGAAAGGAACACGCTCTCGGCGGTCTGAACACGCGGCTGGGGGCGCCTCGCAGCCCAGACCCTGCCGTCGCGGGGAGCGATCCGTGTAAAGTGGGTCCCTCGCTTTTAAAGCGGGGTTTACTCGCCACGGCATTGCGAGCCGACACGAGGCGGTTTCCCCCCCACACACACACGGTCGGTGTTTGGCGTTGACAATGCATTGCCCCTGCATCGCGAGGGCTTTAAAGTGTTGGAGTCATGGACGCCTTTCTGAGATGTTTTATCTTAGTCAGGAGCAAGGACAGAAAAAAACATGACTGGGAAACAGCAGAGGCCAAATTCTGGGCCTAGGGTTGTAGTATAGCAGCAATGTGCCCTGCCTGTGTGTATGATGGTGAAGGAGATGATGGTGGTGAAGGTGATGATGGTGACGGTGGTGATGATGGTGACGGTGGTGATGATGGTGAGGATGGTAGTGAGGATGGTAGTGTTGACGGTCATCTTGATGATGGTGGTGATGATGGTGGTGATGATGGTGGTGATAACAGTGGTGATGGTGGTGAGGATGGTGGCGATGGTGATAATAGTGGTGAAGATGGTAGTGATGACGGTGGTGATGACAGTGGTGACGCCAGTGATGGTGGTGAGGATAGTGGCGATGGTGATAATAGTGGTGAAGATGGTAGTGATGACGGTCATGATGATGATGATGATGATGATGACGGTGATGGTGATTATGGTGATTATGGCGATGACCCCCGTGTGCATAATTGCTTTAACATGCCCCAGGCTCTTCCCATGGATCTCGTGCAATGCTTTTCTCCCAGTTTATAGGTGATACAGCAGCTCAGAGATGTCTGGAAGTTTCTGTTTATGCTTTAAGTACCCTCAGGTGCTCTCACTCCAAGCTCACAGCTCTCTTTTCTCCTTCCCCTGTGTTCTCAATCCTTTCCTAGATTTGCGTCCATTTGCTTCTCACTCATGCGGAGAGATCATTGAACTGGTTGGTAAACTCAATGCTCTCCCACAGGGACTCAGAGGTATCCTGGGGCCACTGGTGGGTAGCGAGTAAGCTTTTCCTTACACCATGTCCCTGGAGGGCAAGAAATGAGTTGCACATTTGATTCAAGATGCTGATTGACTCTCGGCTCCTTGGTGGGAAGAATCATTTTTCTCAGATTTTGGAACGGGGGACAAAGACTTGTTCTCTCTCAATAAAACATAAATCAACAAATGAAAACAAGAACTTGCAGATGGTAACTTCAAGCCTATCGGCTGGTGCCGGATTGCAATGGAAAAGCGTAAGGCGGCTTCGGGCAAGTTATTTAACCTTCCTAACTGTACATCGTCTTCTAGAAAATAAACGTGGCTTAATGTGCCAAGTTCTTTTGAGAATTAGATAAGTTAACACACTTGAAAATGCCAACGTGCTCAGGAGCACAGCGGAGAGCTTGGTGGGACGTGGAGGCTGGTCGCCTTCCCCAACTGGCTCGCTCCTGCGCCTGCGCCTGCCGCCCCTCAGGCGACGCCGCTCAGAACGTCTCAGGCTTGCGGACGGGCGTCCCAGAGTCCCCGGGATCATCCTCGCGTCTCACATCTTAACGAAGGCCCCTCGGCAGTTCTTTCTTTCACAGATCACACTTTTGTTGCTGTAGCTGACAAGTCATTGCCATACCCAAGGTCACCAGATTTTCTCCTAGGAATTTTATCTTCTAGGAATTTTATACTTTTGTGTTTTACATTTAGGCTTGTGATCTATTTTGAGTTAATTTTTGTGAAGGAAATAAGATCTCTGTCTACATTTTTACTTTATTTTATTTTATTTTTTTGGTGGATATTCACTTGTTCCAGGGCTATTTGTTAAAAAGACTATTTTTCTCGTTTATGTTGTCTTTCCTACTTTGCAAAAATGTAAGTTGATTATGTTTATGTGGGTTTCTTTCTGGAGTCTTTATTCTTTTTCTTTGACTCATTTGTCTATTTTTTCACCACACCGCGCTCTTCATTACTGTAGCTTTGTGGTGCGTCTTGAATTCAGGTAATGTCTGTTTTCTAATTTTGTTCTCCTTTAAAATTGTTTTGGCTATTCTGAGTTATTTTTTTCTTTCTACATAAACTTAAAAATCAATTTGTTGATATGCACAAAATAGTTTGCTGGGATTTTAACCGATTGTGTTAAATCTCTAGAGCAAGTTGGGGAGAATTGACGTTTTGAAAACAAGTCTTGCTCTTCACGAATGTGAAATATCCCTCGACTTACTTAGTTCTTTGATTTTGTTCACCAGAGTTTTGTAGTTTTCCTCACCCATTTTGTGCAACTAAGTTATCAAATTCATGGGCACATGACTGTTCATAGTGTTCTTTGATATCTTTTCAATGTCCATCAGGTATGTAGGGATGCAGTATGTCCGTTCCTTAAAAAGTGCCATTTGCTACACTCGAGTGACCAGTCCCTGCTCCTTTCCCTGTGGAGAATATGTCAGCCTTCGAGATGTCTTTAAAAAGACACATCGTCCTCCCCTGCCCCGCCAACCGAAGCTATAGTCAGAAGCTCCTCCCACGTTACCCTGTGTCATTTGATTCGAGCGTTTCCAGCCTTTTATTTTAAGCGTCTGCATTTTCCTCCCCCACCAGACTGTGCTCTCTACAGCGTGATTCTAACTCACTCCAGCAAACAAGTGGAAGAATCAACAGCTGAACATGAGATGTTCGAATTTTTTGTCTCTAAAACCTTTTCCATAATTTTTAAATTGCACCCTATAATGGGCCTTTCGAAATTATCCAAAGACAAGATTTTTACTTCCTGTATGTTCCTCTTATTTAATGGAATTATAATTGCTGATATCCTTTCTCGTTTAAAAATTTCGTAATCCCGATATCGGATAATTACATTTATAATATAATTAAGGCTTCGTTTAACTCATTTAACAATAATTCATATTACGAAAAAGTCACCACTGCTGCCTCATCGACCACGTGACTTCCGCTGTCAGCCTCCTTGGCTGTAGTTTTAATCAGAATATTCGAGACACTGAACAAGATGCAGTTTATCTCTTATAGAACAAGCTCGTGAGGTAGATAGTGCCACTACAATTTTATAAGTGAGAAAGGTTAAGATCGGAATATTGAGAGAGCTTTGGCACAGAGCGGGTGGAGGGCAAGGTCAAGAACGCCGTTTGCTGCCTCCTCCTCCTTGCGTGCTGGACACATCGTGCTCCATTCTGTGGGGCTTTTCTTCCATTTTCTGTTTTTCCATGAGCATATTTGGGTCCCTGTTCTCTACATTTCCAACTATCTAGACCCTGCAGACAGTGATATTTTCCCTCGATCGGTTTCCTTTATCCATTTTTCTTTTCCTATTTATCAAAATGCTCTGATATTTTTTTGTTTTGTTTTGTTTTCCTAGCTATTTTTAATTCATTTGCTTCTACTTCCTATTCTCGGGTCTGACTAGATAATGAATTATGGAACCCCGCTTTAAAAAGCAGCAGCATTTTCATTTTCTCATCATTAAATTCGGCTTCAAGCTATGGAGATGAGTAAAGAAGACTCTTCCGGCACTTATTCACGTAATGCAGGGAAAACACTCTAATACCCCACGCTGCACATCGCTATCCTGCAGAAACTCATCCTAGGCTCGTTTTGGTTTCTCGCACAATTTGGCCGTGAAGGGACAGTGCCCGGCGGGGTGTGGAGTTTTCCTGACAGTGTATTTACAAGAAGAGTGGCCTGCGCCCCGGGCCACAGGGCCGGCCTTTGTGTCTCTGCAAAGGAGAATTTCAAATGGTCGCGTCTTAAAGCCTGAGCAGCTCTCGTCCTTCTATTTTGGGACATCACGGGACCCTCTCCCGCCCCTTTCCCGAGGTGCGTGTAAATGAGCTAGCTCCTTATCAGCTCTGCCTGCGCGGGAGAGATAATTTAGCGACAGAACAGAGCGCGTCCTCGTGAGGTCTCTTCCTGAGATTTCACGGGCTTTTTTATTTATTCATTTTTTATTGGAAGCTGCTGAATTTGAATTAGCTACAGTCCCTCTTTCTTCATAGACGGTATCAAGAATGTTTAAATTCCGTGGCATCGGTAGAACCGCGCATCGTGTCGGAGGACAAGGGCTGGGCCATTCGTGGAGTGTTATCTGCGGCTTTAAATGGGTATCGAGCTGGAAGACGGGGTGAATGATGAAAGGGAGTCGGACGCCAGCAGCCTAGTTACTCTCAGCTGTGGGGAGCCCGCCGCGGCCGCCTCTCAGACCTGCCGGCGGCGACCCGCCTGATGCATTCCATCTCGGGACAGTGGACCGGCCCCCGGGAGCAACCAACGCAGGAGCCGCAGCTCCGCACTCCCGGGGCTGGGGCTGCTCGGACGCCTGGCCGGGCGCCGTGTGCATCGCGCGCTCGTCCTGCGAGGGGTCTGGGGATGACAGTGCCTCGCGGCCGTCCAGGGTCCGCGGACGGGGCTGGTCACCGTGGTCTGTGCCCTTCAGACTCCGGTCCCTGTCCGCACAGCCGCGCTGTCCTCTCTTGCTGTCCGTCATCTCCTCCCCTGTCTTTCTTCTCGCGTTTATGGTCTTCTCGAGGGCAGGAGAGCAGACTCCAGAACCTTCGGGCGGACGGCGACCAGGGAACGTCACCGCTGGTGGCCTAAGCTTCAGCACGTCCTGGGGGGGCTGGGGGTGAAGCCCAGGCTCAGTGGTCTCCTATGTCTTTGAGAGGAGTGATTCATTTCTTGAGAACCTGCCATTTTTTTTCCCCCAAGTGCTTGATTAAGGATCTGAGAGAGAGGCAGTGTGTGCAGGGCCAAATCGGATGAGCTGAAAGGCACTCGGATGGGGCTGAGCCACCCACAGCCGTCCCGAGATGGTTTAACAAGAGGAGGTCACTTCTGAGCCCGCCACACAGGCCTCCGCCTGGCGCCTGGCCGTGGGCAGGGGAAGGAGCACAGGGATCGGCTGTGAGAAGCTTCCAGAGGATTAACATGCATCTCTTC